>NC_143018.1:77685593-78044359 GCF_055824585.1 Amblyomma mixtum
AACTCACTATAATATATCTATACTCTATACTATTCTATCTATACTCTATACTATCCTCCCCACACTATCCTCCTCGAAATCTCCGCCTGCGTAGTAATGCTTCACCTCCAGACAATAGTCTGCCTTCCAATGTTCGACCTTCCGGCCAATTTCCGCCTTGCGTCCGAAAGGTGTGACGCAGCGTACATGAGGCATCCACACTGGCACACGGTTCTAGGCTTGTTCCTCACTCCGATTCACCACCCCGCCATCTTAACAGTGCTAATGCAGCAGCGAAATACCGCTTAGATGTGCTATACCCGCCCGCCCTCGCTCTCCGAATCCACCGTGCCCTCAGCGCCATCCAGTGCATGTAACATTTAGTGCGCTGCAACAACTTCAACGCCCTTGGTGCGCGCCGTGCAACAAAGCGCAAACCGACACGGGCGCAGTGGTGTAATGGCGACGCAAAGGTCCCCTATAGTGTACCACATACAGGTTTCGCTACAAAAACGCATGCTTGTTTTCCGGAGCACGACTGACATCCGCAGTCCGAAACTGTGAAATCTTCAGGTGAGACCAGTAGCGGCTCTACATGCTTAGTTAGTAGGTGCTCCCACTTTCATCACAATGACTCCTGCAACTGAAAATACCCTTTAACTACTTCATGGGTTGCTGGTATCAAGGTGGATCTGTCGTCGACTGGCGCCATGCATGGTACAGGTCACTTCCCTCCGTCACGCAGCGTGCGAGGGGGCGTTGTGGTAGTTGGGCAGTTTTGAGGTAGTAAGTGATTTTTTTGTAACTGTAATCGCTTGGTCGCTGGCTGGCATCACAGCTAACCTGATTAAAGGCGCACGCTTACAGTTACCTGAAGTGTCATGTTTGGAAGATGCACTACCTGGACAGAGAGGATGCACTGACCCTGATTCCAAGGGCGAAACACTCGCGCTAGGGAATCACGCGTATGAAACACTGACTTAGCAGTTTCGTTTCAACGTGTATAGCTCCTGGCTCTAGGTTTTCTTGACTGAACTTGGCCATGCGGACACCGCCTCGATGGAAATGCCGCAAAATAATTGTTAACTTTTAACAACCACAGCCATCGAAAATCAGTGTGGGGAGGGAGCCCACCTACATTAGGGCTCTGCGGTAGGCACGCCCTTCGTGCTGGTGCCCGTTCCTGCCATGATGCGTGGGAATGCTCGTGTAAAAAAAGTTTTATAAATTGGTTCCGTTAACGAAAATGGTTCAATCGCGCCAGCTCTTGTTTGCATGGCAAATAGGGCGACAGTTAACTTCCGGCAACCTTCAGATCGTGAGTAGGGTGGACATAGACTGCATGAAAGACGACAGCAAGTTCGGTTACGTGCTTAGTCATCTGGACCGCAAGCGAGTGGAAGGAACAGAAGTTATACTGTTTCATCGCCTTCGATCGCCAGTTACTCTCGAATAGTAGCCTTAATTGCGACCTCGTTGTCACCTGGCTCTTGCTTCGAGCTTAGCGGGCACCGCTGTGCCATCCCAAAGCAAGGGCCTGTAGAAAATTTTGAGACAGCGTGAAAAGTTGTCAACTAGAAGGTGAACAGTGGCTCAATCACTAAGAACTACATATCTGAAAGCGCGGTCTAACCATACATTCTTTTTTGTCTGCTTAAAGCATCACGGATGGAGAAAGAGACGACGTCGGCCTATATTTCAAGTCTTTGTTGTTGCTTTTTTTTTCTTTACAAGGTCTGGAAGTTGAACGGGCGAACTTATGTTCTGGACGAACTTATGCAGTGCAATATATATGGTATAGGGTATACAAATGCCTCGTAATTTTTATTAATCAGACATTCGGACAGAATCTAATATAGAATACATTACTACTCTACCGAACATATCAGATCCTTGAATTTTCGCACAAACGTAGACCTGAGTTTCTGGCGTAAGGCTTAGATCGTTTTGGCGACACACCGACACTGTTCTTGTTCCATGTCACGGCTAAATGTCACGCAATAAGAGGAGCACTCTCCGTTCCCCTAGAAAGCCGCGCGCACAAATTTTCTCGAACACTACGATGTCACTTTTTGTCATAGGCTACCAATGCGTGCTTTTTTAGAAGAAAAAAGACGGCCTAAGTAATAATTCTGTGTAAGTATACACATGCACAAATATCAAAGCCATATGTTATTAAACCCGGTGCGCTTACTTTGTCTATTCCTGTAGGAACCCTTATAACATCTTCTTTGCAGTCCAACTCTGGGACCGGACTGGTGAGAGAGCTCAGTTTCTTCTGCAGAGATTCAGCCACTAGAAATGGAATGGCGAAAACACTCGCTTAGCACTCAGGGCTTTCTTATGAAGGCCAGACTGTATGCAGATTACTCTAGCCCAAACGATAGCTGTGCATTGGAAAAGGGCAAATTTAAGAATGCCTCTGTTACCTTTGAATGAAAAAAAAATACGCTCTTATGAATCACAAAAGTTTTGACTGCTATGGATTGTCACGATATCGTGAGCGAATTGATGTTTGGTTGGCACCGCAATTATAATTATTCGGGCCAACATGCCCACCACTGCACTCTCCGTAGGTTTGAAGGGGGAGGAGCGACAAACTTCTCTACCCCGTGTGCGGAAGATGAGGGTTGACTCCTCACCGGCGATAGGAGCCACGCCTGATCAGGCGTTGACCGGAGGCATGGGGCGTAGGCAAGTTCCTTGTCAAACAGCTTTATACTTGGGCAAAGAACACCCACAAAATGTGCAAAACAAAGCCCAACAAAGAAGCGTCAACCCACAGGCGTGACGCGAACAACAAGCACAAAATCAGAACACAAACAACTATTAACAGGAAAAGGAAAACATGGGGCTGAGGACTACACAGCGTTATCAGAACAAAGCAATACTATACAAAAGGTTAGAACAAGAAGAGACAGGACTAATAGAGTTCAAGCGAGTGGGGAGAAATGGTGGCTTAGCTGCGGGGTGGCAAGGTCCGGTCGCAGGGAGCGTCGGGCTGCAGAGGCCCGCGGGGCTGATGGGGGGTTGCGGATACTGGCGAACTTGGGCCACGCGTCTTGAGGGCGCCGTCGCCGCGCTCTACGCGTCAGACACCCGCCTAGGCTCGCTTGCCGACCACTTCCCTGGCTGACCTCACACACGTCCGCACGCATCGAAATCTCCAAGCCAACTGCCCGGCTCGCGATTTTCCCGCCGCCGCGTTCTCACGGCAAACAAAATAGAAACAACCAAACAAATCCTCAAGGCCCAGTGTGCCAACGATTCGCAGATGTTGAGAAGGGGGGAGAAGAAACACGAAGAAACTGAAGGGGACGCGAGGGAAAGCTACTGTCCTAACGAGAAGCAGTGACAACTTGCCAAGGCCGGGAAGGGTGCTGGGGCATTCAACCGGCCGCTTCCCGTCCCCACATCGGCCAAGCGCTCGCTTCCCGGTGATAATCCTGGGGAGGGGACGGAGAAGTCTTGACCCTCCAGCGTCGAGAGCGGTCAACTGCCCCCGCGAAGGGTGCAAAATCGTCGACGCCGCATTGTGACCCTTTCGTGATAAACTGAGGCGCCTTGCCTATTTCTGCTGCAAAAGTGAAATACGTACAAGGCAGCCACGACTTTGTGACATGGATGCGACTACTTCTATCCTCCGCATACAGGAACACACGCCGCAAGTCTAACAATAAGCATCGTGATCGTCCTAACAACTTCCGCTACAGCCCGAAGGCTTCTCTCATGTCCCTCCAATTAAACCTGTCTTGTGCAGCTTCCCTCACCTTATCACCACAAACTTCCTAATCTCCGCCTTCCCTCTACTTTTCTGCTCCCTGCCCCGCCCTCCTGCTAAGCTTGCCTAGTCACTCTTCTGTTCCCCGAAGGGCACGTCGGCTATCTTGCCTTCGCAATGCATGCCCTGAACCTGGGGATTTCCTCTTCATTTCAATTAGGGTATCGATAACTCGTGTTTGTTCCCTGGTCAATTCTGATATTTTCAGGTCCCTTAACTTTACGCCATCATTTTGCTTTTCATAGCCCAATGCTGTGCCCTACGATTGTGTGAAAGCCTTTTATTTAGGCTCCAGGTTTCCACACCATAGATGAGTGCGGCAACTTAAACTGTTGCAGACTTTCTTCTTGGAGGATACTCGTAAGCTGACATTACTGACCTGAGAGTGCCTTCCAAGTGCACTGCACCCGTTCTTATTCGTAGTTATTTCTCTCTCGTAGACCAGGTCAGCGGTTCCTACCTGCTCTGAGTACACGAATTTCTCAACAACTTCCAGTGCATCACTGCCTATTATGAACTGCGGGGCAATACTCGTTGGGGGGCTAGTTGGTGCATGTTTCCAGAAAATGGTTGTAGCGCCGAAACAGACAACACACAGAAAGCCAGACAGGACAGGCGCAACTTCCAACTGATTTATTCACCGCGAATGCGAATGAATATAACGCAAACGATCAAGAGGGATACAAGAACCACACATGCGCGGGAGGGTTGTACAAAAATTGAAAAAAATAGATAAGTGAGGCAAACAGGTGTCTTACCCTCGTGTATCTAAAAAAACAGTTTCATCGCTGCAGTTGTTTTTGATATATAAAGCCAGTAACAGTTCACAGTCTTTCCGGTCTTTACTTCTGCTTAAAACCATTTTGTTTCAGCCTTGCTGTACACAGTGATGCGGCTTTACAGTGATGCGGCAGATGTGAACTTGTGCCATTTTGTAAATCCTGACTGTGTTCTGCTAATCGGTCGTTAATACAGTGGCCGGTTTGGCCGATGTACTTCTTTCCGCACGTGAGTGGAATCTAGTAGACGACTCCCACGGCACATTTAACAATCGGAGCTGCATGTCTCTTCTTACATTCAGTTCTCTTTGCCTTGTTGGGATCAGTTGTAACGTATAGGGCAGCCAGTTTCTTGGGGGCGGAAAAAAACACAGGAACCTTGTATTTTGTTGCCACATGCTTTAAATTGTGCGCAACCTTATGAGTGTACGGGATGACACCGGTCTGCTTTTGGCTTTGGTGACCTAATCTTCACTGCGTTTTTTACTACATTCTTTCTTCAGTTTTCTGAGCAAAGCTTCTGCTGCTGCGCTTACGATCGACGTTGGAAGGCTTGCTTGCTCCAACTTCCGAACCTGGGTTTGAAAGCTTTCGCTCGCTTTATGGCAACATGATTTCTTCATCGACACTTCCATGCACATCTGGGCTATAGCGCGCTTTACAGTCTTCGAATGGGCAGTGTCATAGGGCATTACTTCTTTTCGTGCGCGAGGGCAATACATTCAGCAAAAGCTTTCGTCTTTAAGGATGATGTTATTGTCTAAAAACTGCAACCTATTGCCTTGGGCAAGCTCATGGGTAAAGTCCAAACCTTTTCAAAGTAGTTTAAAACCAGATAGAACATTTTCCACTGTTTGTAGGTAAGATGAGGGAACCTGATTTTTTTTAATAATTAAAAAATCGTCCACATATCTAAAAGTTTCCAGCCTTTGGCTTCTTCAAAAGTATCCACCAATGACCTGTCCAGCTCCGCAAGAAAGATGTTACACCGCACAGCAGCCACGCAGGAACCAATACGAATTCCCATTTTTTGAACAAACAGGTGGTCTTCAAATGATACCACAGTGCAAGACAGGTAAAACTCTAACATTGCCATGAAATTTGCAATAGAAACACTGGCAGCATTTTTGAAGAAACCGCACCATTCTTTTCAATGCATGGCTTTACAACGACTAACAGCTCAGTGTGTGGGATAGAATAGAACAGATCGACAACGTCAATAGAAAACATATAGCCTGAAGGCCTATTGTCATGCAAAGTTTTAGCAACATTAAGAGAGTTTCTGCAAGAAAAAGGGGTCTTCGACTTCTAAACTATTAAGACGCCTTAGAAGGAAACGACTGGCTTGTCTCTGCCAAGCCCCTCTTTCACTTACAATACATATAAATGGAATTCCTTTCTTATGTGTTTTGGCGGTAAAAAACACATTTAAGTTATTTCCTTTGCAAAGACGAATACCTTTAGCGATTCTATCCAGGCCAATACTTTCACACAGAAAAACCGCATTAGATTTCAGCTTGCCCAGACTAACCACGGTCTTGCGGAAATTCTTATGCACAGCCTCATGAGCCTTCTCGCTAAAAATACAAGACGGTATGACCACGAATCCACCTTTCTTGCCCGCTTGAGTGAGCCTAAGGTTGTGGAAGTCGAAGTGGGCGGCGACAGGTACGTCTGCTGTACGTTTGGCTGCAATTGATATGTTTTCCCAGAACTCGGCCAACATTGCCGGCGTGAAGCTTCAGTCCTACTGGCGGCTCGCCGCCCAAACCAGTGAAATCCTGAGGCAAAGGTCGTTGCTGGTGTTATCAAAAAGTGTTGAAAGAAGAAACCAAGAGAGTATAGCATGGCGCTTAAGGTTCTGGGAGGTATTAGTATCCCGGAAGGTGTAGTCGCTGTCCTTAGGAAAGTCCCGATGTTCAGCACGGGCCAAGGATTCCGAGCCATGAGCTACTTTCCTTGAATCGAAGGATTTCCAGTAAAGCTGACCCAGAGGACCAGGAAAGGTGCTTGCTAGACGGCGTGGGCAGTCTCAACAGGATCGCGCTCATCAACGGAGCTAGACATTAGTCGACCACCAAAAGAGTCGTTAAGTTCTTTGCCGACCACAAGCTTCGACTCACTCAAGCGGACAAGCAAGGTGGACTCGTCGTCATACCATCCGGTATGTTTAACGAGATGGCTCATGAGGCTGTGCATAAGAATTTCCGCAAGACCATGGTTTGTCTGGGCAAGCTGAAATCTAATGCGGTTTCTCTGTGTGAAAGTATTGGCCTGGATAGAATCGCTAAAGGTATTCGTCTTTGCACAGGAAATGGCTCAAATGTGTTCTTACCGCCAAAACACATAAGGAAGGAATTTTGTTTAGGTGTATTGTTAGTGAAAGAGGCGCTTGGCAGAGCAATGTCAGTAGTTTCTTTTTAAGGCATCTTAATAGTATAGAAGTCGAAGACCCCTTTTTCTTGCAGGAACTTTCTTGATGTTGTTAAATTTTTGCATGACAATAAGTCTTCAGGCTATATGTTTTCTATTGACGTTGTCGATCTGCTCTATTCTGTCCTAGACTGAGTTGTTAGCCGCTGTACAGTCATGCATTGAAAAGAATGGTGCAGTTTCTTTCCAAAATGCTGCCGGTGTTTCTGTTGCGAATTTCATGGCAATGTTACAGTTTTACCTGTCTTGCACTGTGGTATCATTGAAGACCAGCTGTTTGTTCAAAAAAGGGGTATTTGCATTGGTTCCTGTGTGACTCCTGTGCAGTGTAACATCCTTCTTGCGGAGCTGGACAGGTCATTGATAGATACTTTTGAACAAGCCAAGGTGCTGAAAACTTTTAGATATATTGACGGTTTTTTAATCATTAAAAAAACAGGTTCCCTCATCTTACCCACAAACAGTGGAAGAAGTTTTACCTGGTTTTAACCTACTTGAAAAAGGCTTGGACTTACCCATGAGCTTGCCCAAGGCAATAGGTTGTAGTTTTTAGACATTAACATCACCCTTAAAGACGAAGCTTTTGCTGGATGTATTGCTATCGCGCACGAAAAGAACTAATGCCCCATGATTCCGCTCATTCAAAGACTGTAAAGCGCGCTATTGCCCAGATGTGTATGGAAGCGTCGCTGTAGAAATCATGTTGCCATAAAGCTAGCGAAAGCATTCAAACCCAGGTTCGGAAGTTGGAACAAGCAGGCTTTCCAACGTCGATCGTAAGCGCAGTAGCAGAAGCTTTGCTGAGAAAACTGAAGAAAGAATGTAGTAAAAAAGGCAGTGAAGATGAGGTCACTATAGCCAAAAGTGGACCGGTCGTCATCTCGTACAGCCATAAGGTGGCGCACAATTTGAAGCATGCGGCAACAAAATATAAGGTTCCTGTGGTTTTTCTCCGCCCCGAAGAAAGTGGCTGCCCTATGCGTTAAAACTGATCCCAACAAGGCAAAGAAAACTGAATGTAAGAAGAGACATGCAGCTCCGTTTGTTAAATGTGCCGTGGGAGTCGTCTGCTAGATTCCTCTCACATGCGGAAAGAAGTACATCAGCCAAACTGGTCGCTGTATTAACGACCGATTAAGAGATCACAATCGGGATTTGCAAAATGACACATGTTAGCATCTGCCCCATCACTGTAAAGCCTGCGGTCAAGAAAGAAAGATGAAGTGTAAAGCAAGGCTGAAAGAAAAAAAGGTTCTAAGCAGTAGCCTTGACATTCACCACCGTACCTTGGCCAATCCCCCCGAGTGGGTATGTGCCATTTTCATATGGCGAAGAAGAAGAAGAAGTAAGGACAAGACAGCCCGTGAACAGTTAGAGAATTTCTATATCAAAAGCAACTGTAGCGATTGTGTTATTACCCCATCAGTTGCCATATATAAGAATGAAAGTGCTTTTTTAGATACAAGGGGGTGAGACACCTGTGTGACTCATCTATCTTTTTACAATTTTTGTACAACCCTCCCGCGCATGTGTGGTTCTTGGTATCCGTCTTGATTGCTTACCTTATATGCATTCGCTTTCGCAGTGAATAAATCAGTTGGATGTTGCGCCTGTCCTCTCTAGCTTTCTCTGTGTTGTCTGTTTCGGCGCTACAACCATTTTCTAGAAACTACTGGGCCCTTCTGAAACTATGGAACATTGCGTTATATTGCGTCATATTATGCGAAGCATATTACTAGAGCTACACTACAGCCCCTCGAGCGCGGCGGTGGAGCTACCATTGACCTTTAGCGTGACCACGTGGCACCACGTGACAACATGACGCCACAGCAGAGGAGAGATAGGCTGCCGGCTCGCGCGGTCGGCCGCGGCGGTGGAGGCTCCACATCAGAGGCGCTGCAGCTGACCACGTGACGCTACAGCAGCGGTATAAAGCTGAGCTTGCCTCGCTCTCCGGGCACTTACGAGGCGGCCAGGTGGTGGGGTGCCGCCTAGAAGCAGGGCTGATTTGAACGAGAAGCGAAAGCTTCAGCGTGCCACAGAGACCGATGAAGAGCGGAATGAACGTCTGGCTAAGCGGCGTGCTACACTTCTAGTGGTTGTATTAAAATGACCAAGTATTCAAACAAGGAAAGACATGTATTACCAAGCCTAGCCATCAATATGCTTCGCATCTGACTAGGCTTAACCTTAGCTAAGCCTCAGCCAATTTTTATTTTTAGACCAATCATTCTGCTTGGCCTTTTCGATTCTCAATCATGGTTTGTAACCCATGCCCTAGGTTACGCAGCAAGAGAATGCCATCAGTAAATGTTATATTACGAAGGTATTCTCCGTTAACTTTTATCCTCAACTGTTCCCAAACGAGTTCTGTATAAAGCTCTTGTAAACAGGCGCTGAGTAGTACAGGACAGATCCTGTTTCCCTTCCTGGCATCCTTCCTGATTGGGATTTTATCACTCTGCCTACCCAAGCAGCAGAGGTAATCGGCCCAATATTGCAAATGGATGGTTTCATAATGGTCTTTTGCGGGACCGGCCATTGCCGATACATTTCCAATGTTGTGCGAATCAGCTGCGCTGCTTGGGTATGAGGGACTATGGTGGCTCTACAGCCGCTATGGATAATATCAGTACATTTTGATACGCCTCTGCTACGCTCTGGTTCCGGAATGCCATCAGGACTGCTCATTTTTCAACGCAGCCAAGCGCTTGCTCTTAATCTACGAAAGCTAGAAAAAAGTTGGAGGCTTATCAAGGTTAAGCCCCAGTGGATGCGAAGCAGCCTTCGTTTTGCATTCTTATTATTAACGTCCTTAGCGTTTGGAGGCATCTTGACCGCATACACGCCCGGCGCAAAGACGCTGGAGCGGTTGCGGGCACAGAGACTGACGCGACGGCGGGCGCGCGCCGCTTCATCCCTGGCGTGACGTCACATATCACGTGATGCAGCGATGGTGGCGCCGCCGGCGCGTCACGCGCGACGGCGCGAACCGAAGCGTGGAGTCCTCCGCCGGGCGACGTCCGACGGCGCTATATGAGGCCCCATCTGCAGCCGGTGTGACGTCATCACGTAACGTCACATCATGTGATTTCACTTCAAGGTCAATGGTGGCCACCGCCGGCCGTCGCGCGAAGGCCCGAAACCTACGTTAATATGCTTCGCATAATAAGGGATGGTTATATTCCGCCCAATTCTCTGTCTTTGGATATATGGCTTGAACATGCTTTTTTTTCAACCAGCCTTCATTAAAGCCAACCCGTTTTTTCATTTTACAGAAGTCTAAGGTTCTACACTATTTTCTCAGTGAATACCATCAAGGCAATGTACTGCAAGCTGATGTGTCAGTAGTTTTGAACTCCTTGACCTGCCCTTTCTTAGGAATTAAGATAATTTGGCGTTCACCCCAGGTTCCCGTATTCTCGAGGTTGTAAGACATAGTATATAATAAGGTGGCGCTCGGTACCGGCATTCTTCCGGCTGACGTATGTAGTTATGCTAACTTGTAACTGTGTCTCCTCTGCTTAGCGAACGCGGAAACATTAGCATCAAGCCACCGTCTCCTTCTCAGAATCGGGTGTAATGCTCCGGCGGCGATTGAAAAAAAAAATGGCTGTGGTTCAACGTGACTTGAACCTAGTTATAGGAGCGAAAGCTCTGTTAAGCATGATCACCACTGTCTCAAATGAAATGTCGAGATCAAGGGTCAAGGTCAGGTACTCAATAATCAAGTCATATGATCACGTGGTCGTACCACCATGGCTTCCACCATACCGCCACGCAGTTAGGTTTGGTTTGATCTTGTGGGGCATTGAAGGTACTTGTCCCATCCATATAGAAATCGTAAATTGTACTCGGAGGAGTACAGCCCTCGCTCTAATAAATTCAGGACTGCTCCATTAGTGACCTGAACACTGGAGTAATACCCACACGGCGCTATGGTGTCCAGGATACACGACATCATCCCCTAATCGGCATCCCTATTCGTGCAAATCAGCGTCCGTCAGGACTTTGCCTACGACCGAGTGTGGCTTACCGGCATCTTGGTTGCCGCCACTTTGTAAACATCGTCAATGTGACGGATTGCGTTTGCTTTAACGGAGACCTCCGCGTGTTTTGCCAGCAAACGATTCAAACGCACTGTCATGGATCATTAGACAGGGTGTATGACCTTTGCGATTTAATTTATCATTTAAGCGCCTGTGCTCCAGACAACGTATTTTTCGAGGATTTGCTCGCTATGGGGATCAGTAGTAAAGGCATTTATATTATACATAAGATAATTGGATGGGTCAGTGCACGTTCCACTTCATCTTGAACAGCTCTATTTAGTGCGGCTGTTCAAGTGACCAACAGTCAGAAGCTCTTGATTCCTTAATCGCTACCCTCACTGGGGTGCTTTTGCAAATGATAATGATTAATCAGCGCTGTTCTGTTAAAAAAAGTAAAACAAAAAGAGCGTGTATTGGTACTACTGGCCCGACTGAAAAAATGTTTTCAAGGTTAGAAAATATTTTGAAACGCTTCACAAAATGAAATAATTATTGGCGCCCTGAAACACAGTTAGGATGCCTTTCACAACGCAAGCTGTTTGTAGAACAAGCGGAGCGTTTTAGAAACATGTGGGGTGCATGCTACGCTCTTGACGATAAGAGCTGAAGTGAGAGATATAAATAGAAGTATAGACATAGACACAGACGGAGGGACGGACGGACGGATAGACGGGCGGACTGACGGGCGGACTGACGGGCGGACTGACGGGCGGACTGAGGGCGGACGGACGGACAAACGGACGCATGGAACGAGGGACGGAATGACGGACGGATGGTCGGACGGGCGGAGGAACAGAGGGAGGGAGGGAGGGACGTAAGGAAATAGATAGATGGAAATAGATAGACGGAAATAGATGGAAATAGATAAGAGCAACTAGCTTTCGTTTTCGTAAACCGTCTTTGGTCAAAGTTGCAGGCAGAATGGTTGGTTTGTCATTCGTATGGTGGAGCCTACCGGGTTCTCTAAAATGAAAAGGTTTTGAGATGTGAGGGCCAAGGTGCGGTTTGCCTGACACAGATTTAGAGCTTGGGAGAGGGGGCGGTATAGTGCTCCGCTTTGCGAATGAGAAGCAAACCATGCTGCCTGGCTTCTTGTTGCAACAATGATACGTGGCGAAGCTGGTGATGCGAGTCAGTTCACCCTTAACACAAAGCAGATGGAGCCAGCTTTGAGGCCCACGATTCTCGACCAGCAGAGCCCTCCACTTATTCATGATGAAGTTAGCGCCAAAAACGAGGACTAAAGTAGGAGAGAAGGCTAAGATAAGGGAATAAGATTCAACTTGCCCAACTTTCCACCTTACTACCTCCACTTATTCTCACAAATATTTGGTGCTGGCGATAAAATAGATAGATAAGCTCCGTTCATGCTGTTGTAATAACTGCAAGGACTCACCGCTAGGGTCCCTTTCCTTTGCTAATCGTACGATGACCTTTTCGAAGAGGGTTGCTAATCTTTGCGGGTCTTCCCATCCACTACCCAAGGTGCACTAGAAAGAAAACAGGTATTTCATTTTCTCTGGCTAGAAGTAACAGACGTGGAGTTAATATATGATCATGTGGTAGAACATAGGGCACAACACAGACGACATGAATGACTCTACGCATGTGTGCGAGCTAATTACACATCACATGGCAGTCGCGAAGTTTTTATTGATTTATATATTTTGGCAGAATATTATTTCGACATCCTCTGACATTCTGGGCATTGGAAGTCCTGAAAGAAGGCGCACTGAGACTAGGTTATTTTTATGTGGCCTTTAATTAGAAATTTGAAGAGGGAGGGGCGGGGGGGGGGGGGAATGTGGCTTTTCCCAGTGGAAGCTGGGCCCAACACCACTTCTTTAAAGGAAGAGGGCATACACCTTCGGCTTGTTACACTTAACTGCGCCCTGTATAAGTGGACACCTCTTTTACTAAAATTAGGCCTTAAGTACGCAGGCAATGAAAACTGACTTTTAAGCTGAATCCCTGCAGGAAGCGTAATCTTCAAATAGGCAGGATGACCACAATATTTGTTGCGAGCATTTTTTTTTAATGGTGTGTAACGCACAGTAAATATGAACTGCCGCGCAGAGTTGACGTACGCTCGGAAAAAAAAACTTAAATGAACTTCGTTCTCCAATACGGTCGTTTCACCACTTTTCTCCTGTTTTGTATAAAATTAAATGCTGTACTAATTATTGCGACAATTCCAGCTTAATGAACGGGACAATTAAAAAAAACTAAAGGTTCCCTGACTTTTCTTTATTTGGTGCATCCGTGCGTATTTCCCAACGAGCATAACAGACCGAAACCGCAGGTATAAGGTTTGGTTTGGTTTATGGGGTTTAACGTCCCAAAGCGACTAATGCTATGAGAGACGCCGTAGTGGAGGGCTCCGGAAATTTCGACCACCTGGGGTTCTTTAACGTGCACTGACATCGCACAGTAGATGGGCCTCTAGAATTTCTCCTCCAAAGAAATTCGGTCGCCGCGGCCGGAATCGAACCCGCGTCTTTCGGGTCAGCAGCCGAGCACCATAACCACTGAGCCACCGCGGCGGCGTACGCAGGTATAAGTTGAGGCGCTACGTGCCCGGTGTGGCTGTGGGATGTAGTGTGGTCACGTGGTTGCTAATATGGTCAATTTGACCTCTATTGCAGACAGATGCGTCCTTGACATACGTAAGCAGTAAGAGCTCACGCTCTTAAAAGTCAGAAATTGAAATTTATACAGACACAAGCAGTGTGCGGTGGGGCGCTGTTCTCGGTCAGAATCAGCGAAGCGGCGATATTGTCCCAGCGTACGCCAGCCGTTCTTCGTCAAACGCAGAGCAGCGATACACACCGCCACTGCCACGTTACAATGTGAACTGCACAGAGCTGTTTAGAGCGGCTGCACAGCTCTGCACACAGGAGACGCCATCTTCTGCTAATCATCGCATATTCGCCGCAGGTTCTGCACGTGATACGCGGTGTTCATACCCGGTAAACGCATCGCAGGCGTGCACCTCATTAAATTTTGCTGTCCCTACTCTAAAGCTACAGTGTCTTTCAGGACGCACGTGAGGATACCGGACGTTAAAGTCCGCACCATTTAACATTCTGCCCACCTAAAATGCATACTTTTCAATCCACGGATATTAACGAATCTTATTCTCTAGGCCGCTTTGCAGTCGTGCTGCATCTCTGCTTTAAATATGTCGTCGTATCCGTCTCATCAGCCATCATCCCGGCTCCTCGTATAGGCCTTGCTCACTTACGCGGAACAGCATCGGTAGAGCGCCTCCAAAGAACTGCACCAGAAGTCAGGTCCATGCGGAAAGAGAAAAAACGCCGTAAGTATAAAAAAACGATGCTCAGAAAATTCGGCGATGGCCTACTAAATAGAAAAAAAGGTCATTAAGCATGTTCACATTAGGCATAATAAGCCACGTTCATTTAATTTGCAGAGCGACGATACTTTATTGATTTCTTAGCAGAAACTTAAGTGCGGATCCTGAAGAGGGCATCATAAAGAACGAAGTTTGTCTTCTTGTCACTGCTGGCTTAGTATTGCTTTATAACTTGTGGATTTTTGGTTTTTTCATTCACACTGCTTCTCCTCTTCAGCTTCTTACTATTGAGAATAAGCGCGGCGTTGGCGTCTACAGAGGAACTGTGGGATTAGTCAACCTCCCTGCACTGTAAGTCACAGCCAACGTTGGGTTTCTCGCTGATGAGAGTGTGCAATCCTGTAACTGTGGCTCACATTAAAGAATCTTAAAATTTCCAATGCTGAGCTCTTTTTTAGTGTAAGTGGAATAATCATTATTGAAGTCAGTTATATAGTTTCAAGCGTGGTGAAAGTGATATCTCAGCTGTCGGTTGAAAGCACAGATTACTTCAAGTTCCAGCTTTGCCAGATCCATCCGTGGTTTGCTAGATAGTAAATTAGGGTGCAGATAATGGCCAGCCTGGAAGTTTGTAATCTTCCGTGTAGGCAACGTACAGCCCGTACAGATTCGGTGAAAAGTTGCGAGGTTATGGGGACTGCTTCTGAGCCGTGCAGTCAGGTTTTGGGATAACTGCGACGGTCTATGGCCGAGGAAAGTTGGCACATATAAAGGCCACGAACAACCACGGCGGCCTATGAGCATTGCACCAAGGCTGAAAATTGTTTTTCTGCGGAGATATTTCAGTGCACGAAACACGTTCACCGAGACTCGCAGCGTGGATGGTCGTATAGCCTCACGTAATACATTACAGCCATTTCTTTACAGTATAAACCATTTCGAATAAACCACAGTAATGCGGCCTATGACGAAGAAAGGCGGTGAGACAGGAGGAAATATGCACGCGCGGGCAAACATCACGTCGTTTCCAGCTTGCTATACCGATCTGCCTTGTCGCAGAGCGCGGTACGATCGCTCGCTTGACACTCGGCCGATGCTGTTAAACAATTGCCCGCGTATACATAGTGCTAAACCCCCAGAATTTCTACCGATGTGTCCGAGGCTTCTTTCAACACTCTCTGTAATCACCGTTATTTTTTTTTCCATTCACCTCTGTTTTGCAGTGGGTTTCGCTATGATAACACGCATAAGGCATCGTTACGATTTGGTTTTGCTGAATGCATCCGCACAACTTCGCACCGGGAGGATTCTAGAGTTCGCAAGAAATTACAAGCAGAAAACATAGTGTTATCGCACGGACAGTGTATTCGCTTGTCGCCCAATGAATTTCCCCTTCTGTCAGGTTCACGTTTCGTACTCACGAATTCTCTGGTGCACCTGTATTGAACATCGGGGCACTGCAAGGAACATAGAAAATTTATTTAGGCAACTTGAATGTGCGGCAATATAATTAGAGAACTGTGGTCCTGAAAACTTCTTTCTCGCAGTAGGCGGTGGCCGAGGTGCATGGAAACATTGCCAGCCACTACTTTTATTGATATGACTTACCTCAGAAACTTCCTAACCACACCTCAGTAACGCGAAGTAAGACAGTGAGCTCCATACCCCTTCACACACGGGAATGAGCGCGACACACCATAATATGCTCAGACGGATTTGCACTGAATTTCTTGAAGTATTTAAAGCGGCTATTATTATTCCCTTGAGCAATGACTGTTAATTTAGCTGCCAAGGGGAAAAAAGTCATTGCACCATGTTTTGAACGAGCATTCTATTCAGGCCTCTTGGCTAAACGAGGCACCGAAGCCGCTGCATCCAATTAAGATGCTCGGCCAATGAGGTTAATATTTTTCAAATCGCTTTATAAATATCAAATAAGACGCCGTTGCGGGTTAGCGCGCATTCCGAGTCCAATAGTTGTGACACAAATCGCGAAAAAGTGAGCGAAAAGATTGTGAGCATTTTCAGCTGCCACTCTGCTACGTCTAACGTCGATATGTAACTATGTGAGCCTGTTTCTGGTGACAGCGTCACAAGAAAGTGGTTTTAGAGTGTTCATTGTTTTTAGTACATTTTTCAGTTCCGCGCCGTCACGTCCGTAGCGCCGTCCGTAGCGCCGTCCGCAACGCTGTCCGCAACGCTGTCCTTAACACTGTACTTAACGCTGTCCGCAACGCTGTCCTTAATGCTGTCCGCAACGCTGTCCTTAATGCTGTCCTTAACGCTGTCCGCAACGCTGTCCGCAACGTTGTCCGCAACGCTGTCCGCAACGCTGTCCTTAATGCTGTCCTTAACGCTGTCCGCAACGCTGTCCTTAACACTGTACTTAAAGGTGCACTGAAGAGGAATCTGAACTTGTCTTTTTGCCGCGGGAACTCGATCTACACGTGCCGAGCTTTCTTAGAAACTGCGATTTACTGCCCTGTGTGGCCGATTTCCCCAATTAAATCGAATTTACGTCCAGCTTCCGCCTTTTTTTTTTGAATTCTGCCTCCTACGGTGGGCGGAGTCGACCAACGTGTGGAGCGCCTTTCACCCAGTCCCGTGGCGGCTTGCCGCTCTGCCATCGGCGGAGTAATACGTAGTAGTCCGTAGTAGCAAATAGTCCGCGCGTATATTTATTTCTTCCGGCTTATTTTGCGGCTATATTATCTGCGAATGTAACTATTTATTCATGGAAACCTAAAAAACAAAATTAAGCGAAAGCAAAGCCTCCACGGGACTGGGTGAAAGGCGCTCCACGCGTTGGTCGACTCCGCCCACCGTATGAGGCAGAATTCAAAAAAAAGGCGGGAGCCGGACGTTAATTCGTTTTAATTGGGGAAATCGGCCACACAGGGCAATAAGTCACTGTTTCTAAGAATGCTAGGAACGTGTGGATCGAGTTCCCGCGGCAAAAAGACATGTTCACATTCCTCTTCAGTGCACCTTTAACGCTGTCCGCAACGCTGTCCTTAATGCTGTCCGCAACGCTGTCCGCAACGCTGTCCTTAATGCTGTCCGCAATGCTGTCCGCAACGCTGTCCGCAACGCAGTCCTTAACACTGTACTTAACGCTGTCCGCAACGCTGTCCTCAATGCTGTCCTTAATGCTGTCCGCAACGCTGTCCGCAACGCTGTCCGCAACGCTGTCCTTAATGCTGTCCGCAATGCTGTCCGCAACGCTGTCCGCAACGCAGTCCTTAACACTGTACTTAACGCTGTCCGCAACGCTGTCCTTAATGCTGTCCTTAATGCTGTCCGCAACGCTGCCCGCTACGCTGTCCTTAACGCTGTCCTTAACACTCTACTTAACGCTGTCCGCAACGCTGTCCTTAATGCTGTCCGCAACGCTGTCCTTAATGCTGTCCTTAATGCTGTCCGCAACGCTGTCCGCAACGCTATCCTTAACACTGTACTTAACGCTGTCCGCAACGCTGTCCTTAATGCTGTCCTTAATGCTGTCCGCAACGCTGTCCGCAACGCTGTCCGCAACGCTGTCCTTAATGCTGTCCGCAACGCTGTCCGCAACGCAGTCCTTAACACTGTACTTAACGCTGTCCGCAACGCTGTCCTTAATGATGTCCTTAATGCTGTCTGCAACGCTGTCTGCAACGCTGTCTGCAACGCTGTCTGCAACGCTGTCCGCAACGCTGCCCTTAACACTGTACTTAACGCTGTCCGCAACGCTGTCCTTAATGCTGTCCGCAATGCTGTCCGCAACGCTGTCCTTAATGCTGTCCTTAATGCTGTCCTTAATGCTGTCCGCAGCGCCGTCCGCAGCGCTGTGCGCAACGCCGTCCGCCGTGCATTTTGTAAGGAAGACGATGAAGACGAACGGTCAGGCGCGCTTCTTCGTTAATCTGCCGCGCACGAGGATTCAGCTGTCCGCACATGCTGGTGCATCCAGCCTGAGCTGCCTTAGCTGCTCCTGAGCATGTGCGTCGGGTTTGACAAAGAACAACTGGTGCGCCTCATACCGGTCGCGACACGAAGAAAGTATTCCTGCTGTCTTTGTCAGGCATATAGGGAGCCAAAGGCGAATTCTCAAAGCAGATGATGCGCAAAATATTAGAACGAGGAATAGCGACCAGAATAAAACAGGAGATTAGTCAAGAGCACCAGAGTGGGTGCTCGAAATGCATGGTAACTGGCTTGATGCGCTCTAGATTACAAGTAGGATAGGCTGAGCTAGAACCGGGCAGATTCGTACCCTGGCAATGATTGCATTTTGCAACAAGAGCCGGTTTTGAAACAAAAATGTAGTGAAGTTTTTGAAGTAAGGAATGTGACTACATTTTCATCGCAACAGTGCACTTTATGTGGCATGTCATGGTAGATTTTAACCGCGGTCATGTGCCTCTTGCCGCAAGCAATTGAGGCCACGTGACGCATGACAAGTAGCTAACGCATGCATAATTTTCTGGAGAGAAAAATATTATCATCATCTTCATCAGCCTGACTACGCCCACTGCAGGGCAAAGGCGTCTCCCATGTCTCTCCAATGAACCCGATCCCTCGCCAGTTGCGGCGACCGTATTCCAGCAAATTTCTTAATCTCGTCCGCCCACCTAACTTTCTGCCGCCCCCTGCTACGCCTGCCTTCTCTTGGAATCGGGGGTGGTATTCTCCCGGTGTCGCCTTTTGCGACATGTCGCATTCGCTCTTCGCTCATTGGCTCGAGCTCCGGTGAAAGCGGCGTGACGACACGGATCCGCCTTCCTGCTACGTCATCGTGACGTCGCCCCAATTTACTACGCTTAGTCGAACTACGGAATGCGCTGAAGCGATTCGCGCGGGCGACGGGCTACAAAATTGATACTAGACGCCATGGATCCCACTCTCCTTGCCTGGTTTTTGAGTTGCGAAGAGTGGTGTGTTCGCGGACATCGCGACCAGTTTGCCTTGGCCGACGAATCTTGTCGGCGGCATTACCGGCTGTCGAAGAGCACAGCACTGTGGCTACCGTCTGCTGAGCCGGACTGCCACTTGCCATGCGAACTTACTTTGCACCGTCGTAAACAGACGACGAAGCAGACGTTGCCCGCTGCGACGAGATGGCCTTGGCAGCGCTTGCGCTCGCATCTACATGACCCTTCAAGACGTTTTAATGCACGTTAGTGCAAGGAAACAGTGTCTGCTCGAGCCAAAGAGGATTTAAAGCAATGTGACGACTTTTACAAACCTACAACTGAACATTATAGAGTTTTAGTATTGCGGGCTTTTTGTAATTGTGTGCATAGCGGAATTGCGGGTCCAGAGTGCGCATGCGCAGAACGCTAATGGGGAAATAGCGTTAGCGTACGAACGCAATCGGCAGTTGCGGCTTTTGCGCCCTTAGCGTGAAAACATGGCGGCGTCCTTCCAAGCGAGAGCCGCCCTCTTCAGCCAATTCAGCAGTCCTTGCGATTCCGGTCGGCATGTTTACCGGCAACTACTGGTATGTTGCTTTTCGCTATGACTTACCTTGCTTCGACGATAAAGTTTAAGCTGCAATTCAGCCTAGGTTTTGAGATACGCTCTCGATTCTGGAGCGCGCAAGCCTAATGGGACCTCCAGCTACACTGCTACCGTCTGCAGCTGCCCGAAACGCAGCCGAAACCTAGCACAACCGTCCGGAACGAAACAAAAATAGCTTTGGAGCTTTTTCGCGGTGTTTTATAGACTTAAATGAAGTAAAGCGAGTTTATATTAGTTTTGCAAATGTTTTTTGAACATTAGACGTCATGTGATGGCAAATATTCTTGCTATCAAAGATACGAAACTACTGCTGCTAGTGAATCAGCAGTGGTAAATTGTCGCTTCTCGGAGTGAATGAAAGCACCACCGACGAAAGTGCCGGGGGCGTTTTGCGTTTCTTCGAGCAACTGTACGCACTTTTCTAGGCCCCGCCCTAATGCGAAATGTGGCAAAAGGCAACACCGGGAGAATACCACCCCTAGTCCGCTACCCTTAAGGACCAGCGGTTATCTTGCATTCGCATTACATGCCCTGCCCAAGCCCACTTCCTCTTGATTTCGACTAGGATGTCATTAACCCGCGCTTGTTCTTTCACCCACTCCGCCCACTTCCGATCTCTTAAGGTTACACCTATCATTTTTCTTTCCATAGCTCGCTGCGTTGTCCTTAGTTTAAGCTGAACCCTCTTTGTTAGCCTCCACGTTTCTGTCCCATAGGTGAGTACCGGTAAGATAAAGCTGTTATATACTTTTCTCTTGAGGGATATTGGTAAACTGCCAATTATGATCTGAGAAAACCTGCCGTATGCGCTCCACCCCATTCTTAATCTTCTTGTTATTTCCCTCTTATGATCCGCATCAGCTGTCACTACCTGCCCTAAATAGACATATTGTCTTACTACTTCCAGCACCTCGCCACCAACTGCGAACTGCTGTTCTCTTGCTAGACTGTTGAATAGTACTCTGGTTTTCTACATGTTAATTTTTCGCCCCACCGTTCTGCTCTGCCAGTCTAACTCATTGTTGACGCTTTTCTGTTCATGTCCTGAGTGACTTAGCGAGGCAATGTCATCAGCGAATTGCAGATTACTTGGGTATTCTCCATCAACTCTTATCCCCAACTGCTCCCATTTCCGGCCCCGGAATACCTCCTGTAAACAGGCAGTGAACAGCATAGCCGAGATCGTGTCTCCCTGCCGGACACCCTTCCTTATTGGAATTTTATATCTGTCTTTATGGAGAACTATGGTAGCTGTGCAGTCGTTATAAATATCTTCCAGTAGTTTCACATAACACTCTTCTACACCCTGATTTCGCGATGCCTGCATGACTGCTAAGGTTTCTACTGAGTCGAATGCTTTCTCGTAATCAATGAACGCTAATATATAGGGGCTGGTTATACTCTGAGCATTTCTCTATCACCTGATTGATGGCGTGAATATGGTCTATTGTTGAGTATCCTTTACGAAAGCCTGCCTGATCATTCGGCTGATTGAAGTCTATGGTTGTCCTGGCCCAATTAGCGATTACTTTAGTAAATAACTTGTAGGCAACAGACAATAAGCTGACCGCTCTGTAATTCTTCAATCCCTTGACGTCTCCTTTCTTATGAATTAAGATAATGTTAGCGTTTTTCCAAGCTCTAGGTACGCTCGAGGTCACAAGGCATTACCTATACAGGGTGGCTAGTTTTTCGAGCACAAAAATTATGGTGGACACTTAAGGTCCTTACGTGCATTGAATGCGAACGCATCGTTTGGCCTTAAGACTTTTACCCTATAATCCTTGGACGTAAAGGCCTTTGGGATAAAGCCCTAAAGGTCAAAGGATGCGACTGTGATGGCATTTGACTTAAAGGCCTTCGACCTAATACTCTTTTGGCGGAAGGCCTTTACCTTTAAGTTCTTAACCCTGAAAGTATTTGACCTAAGATCCTTACAATATACTTATAACCCCACTGTGACGATTCTATCGCTATAGTCGCTTATGCGCCATTAAACCCAACACAACAACAACGTCTCTATCGCTGTGTCTGCACAATGTCTGCAGTGCGTACGCGCATTGACTATCTTATAGCCTTTTTGTGATCACGTGCCTAGTCAGATAGCATAACACCGATTTTTCGTGGCTACTTTTTACGGTCAGAGCCGACACCGGGTTTCGTTGCTGATGGGCCGTATAATGCTTTCGTATCAAAATTCACGATGTGACAACCTATTTATATGTGCGTTGTAGTGTTAGGCCAGCGTCTACGGCGTGGAGTATACATACGTGTGCATGGTCGCATTGGCTTATAACCCTGCGAAGTTAGGTATAGGGTAGCCCTGTAGTCAAAATTACAATTTTGGAGAATTGTCTTCTATGTTTCGGCAAACATTGGCTTTGAACAATGTAAAGCCATAGTCTTTTTATATTGCAGAGCGCTAAAAAAAGCGCTGGTAGCAGTACGTTCTTCAAAAGTTATTTACTTCTCACTCAAAAAGGCTCCAAAACACCGCTGTTTTAATACAAGTCCATTGTGTAAATTTTAGTGA
This sequence comes from Amblyomma mixtum, assembly GCF_055824585.1. Classification (NCBI taxonomy): domain Eukaryota; kingdom Metazoa; phylum Arthropoda; class Arachnida; order Ixodida; family Ixodidae; genus Amblyomma; species Amblyomma mixtum. The sequence continues at coordinate 77,707,966 of NC_143018.1, forward strand.
TTTTTCAACAAACGTTAGACACGGCATCGAGACACCGCAACCTTTCTCGTATGCAGCGGATCTACACAAACCTAAATTCAGTAGAAAAACTCTGTCCGTAATATGTGCGATTGGTCATACGAGAAACCGCGACATTAAGTGCAATAACATGCTAGATTTGGCGGCACTACCTAGGCGCTGTTCCTGATTTTTAAATGCGCCGAAACAACTAGAAAATTGACATCTTTTGGGTGGGAACTGAGATTATGTCCAAACTGGCAGCCTTGAGCATTCCCTGTATTTTAAGGTGACTCTCTAACTGGAACCTGTCTCAGCTTACTCTTCGTCTATTAGAGTGTGCGCAAAAACCAAGAGCGCTCTCATATAATCGTATTGCGGCGCGGTCAAAACACAGGAGATGAGAAGCGCTCATCTGATGGGCAACGGCACCACTCGCAAGGGGTCCGTAAACTTAACGGCTAAAAAACAGCGCCCAAAATAACTGACCCAGTGAAGTGAAACAGTGCGGCTGGCAGTACAGGGTGTTTAACCTAAGTCTTTACAAACAGGCTTTTCGAGTTACAAGAGCGCTCTTTTTCGCTATTTCTTTACAGCGGCTATTTAGACGAGTTACGTGCATTGAAGAGTTCAGAAGACTAGGGAATAGAAAGAGGCGTTCGCAATGACATAACTGACCAAAGGGTTGCTTTGCTTGCAAGCGCCCCGAAACCGATATGTATTTTGGCGCGTTGTAGTCAAATTTTGCTCGGCCGCAGCGCCGATTTTAACGGCTTTTTCGAAATTCTAGAAACTGATGTGTACACGCCTCTCAATAATTAAAGACCCTAACAGTAATAGTTAAGAGGCTCACTATTCAATATTCGTTAAATAGCCGGCGAGTCAGCACCTCTTGGCTGTATTCTGATGTACTACTGCACTGACAATGCTACGCCGAAAAAAACGCTTTTCTAACCGAAAAGTCTAATTTTAGAAGTTGTGTATTTATTTATTTATTTATTTATTTTTTATTTATTAGTACCTCAAAGGCCTACTAGGGGCATTACATGTGGGGTGGGCATACATATCATTGAAAAAAGTCAGTGATGAATGATTTGAAGTATTCCAGGCCAGGATGGATGAAAGCTTCAGCGAGGAGGTCGTTCCAATCTCTTGCGGTCTGGGCGAAGAATGATTTTAGGTGCGCAGAAGTAAATGGTCGAGGTGTATGAACAGCTTTCGGATGACTGATGCGAAGTGAAAGGCGGTATGCAGGGGTGATAACGGATTGGCTGAAATGCGAATGATAAAACTTGTGGAAAAGGCAGAGTCTGGCTATTTTTCCACGGGATTCAAGGCTGGGGAGGTTAGCTTTTGTTTTCAATGCTGTTACGCTCGTATGGTATGAGTAATCAGAATACACGAATCTTATCGCGCGGCTCTGGACGTACTCAAGAGTTTTGGCTAGGTTAATTTGATGGGGGTCCCAGATTGAGCATGAATATTCAAGTTTAGGACGGACAAGAGTTAAATAGGCGGACAGTTTTATGGAAGCAGGTGCCAAACGCAAGTTACGCTTTAGATAACCAAGAACACGGTTAGCTTCGTTGGTTATGTTCATTATGTGGGTGGTCCAAGAGAAATCCTGTGTTAGGCTAATACCTAAATATTTATATGAAGATGCGTGTGATATCATGGAACCGCGAAGGGTGTAATTGGGAGTAGGATACGATTGACGACGATTAAATGATACTAGCGTTGTTTTATTAACGTTTAAAGACATTAGCCAGTTTGCGCACCACTCTTCCACAAGTTTTATGTCGCACTGCAGATGGTAAGTGTCTCTGTTACAAGTGATGCTCCGGTAGATGACGCAGTCGTCCCCGAACAAACGAGGGGTGGAAGATAGATTACTTGGGAGGTCGTTGATGTAAATTAAAAATAGTAGAGGTCCTAAAACCGTGCCTTGAGGTACGCCGGAGGTAACAGGGGAGATGGAAGATGCATGATTGTTAGCCCATACAAACTGTTGGCGGTTAGTCAAAAAATTCCGGAGCCAATCGTATACTAGTGGGTGGAGGTTTAGGCGCGAAAGTTTAAATACGAGGCGTGTTTAAATAAGTGTAAAGTCTTAGGTGAAACAGCCTGTATGTAGCCCACGCTAGAATGAGCAAGAAGCCGGATCGTAATCGCGGGTCATGAAAGGCGTTCCTTATAGGCTTTCGCCGTAGACCATCTTAGTACTACGTAAGGGAACGCCAATATTTTGTTGAAGCTGCTTTTATTGTTTTTAAAGGCTAGGTAGCATATCTAATATAAGTGCTCAGCGTTGTTAGTGCACAAGTACTGACTCTCTGGAGCGAGGTCATTGATTCCTGTAATGCTAGTCGCAGTGTTTTGAAACCCGCAAATAATTTGGTCTTGTTAAGTTTGTTATTGTTAGACGACAATATAATGGCCTAAAGTGAGGCTGACTATTCCATCAGCCATAATCAAAATGGCTACAAAGCTGGAATAAAAATATGACTAGAATATACCCCAGCCCCTTTTTTTCACTTCTAGTACACAGCGACCTTTTCCACTGCAGCGTTGAAGAATCCATGAGTTTGGGATACCAGAATAAAAGAGACTAAAAAAGCGCAAGAATCAATGGTTCTCACTGAATACTGGTGAAATCCAGGATAATGTGTTTTAAGCATCGCTCTGAATGTGCTGCACTTTTTCGTAGTCAGACTCACTACTGAAGTGGCATTATTTATTACTGCGCATACTACGACAGTGGTTACAGAACAGGCATGCGCATTTTATCTCGCCTTCAGAATATCTTGCTAGAAAAAAAATACACTTACGCCTCTGATGGTCCCTAAGTCAGGAAAATTCACGTGGACGCAGTCTGTAAGCCACAAAAAGAAGACGCGAGATTTCGCGTTTTGATAAAAGCACTCGACGTAAAATTGAAGCGATGGTCAAAACCTCCCCGCTTTTTGGTCTAGAGGTAGTGCAGCAGTGAAAAGTTTGTGGAAGAAAATATTACCGTGGGAACAATTTCAGCAGCGTTTTCGCAAGGAGCCTAAGATAGGCAGCTGCCTCTCAAGTAAATGTGCTCTGGATGAGAATTCGCGTTTCATAAACGTATGACAGCTGGTTAACATTGTCATCACCCAGCTATACCGACTCGAGTGTAATTTTACATCAATATGCAGCCCATGATTGTACTTGCTTTTTTCCACACAAAGACAACAAAAAAAAAACGTTACAAGCGCCGTTAGATTGGTCAAATCCAACAAATCGTGAATAGCAGCTCAACCTATGTGCCTCAAAATTAATTTTCTTTTTAATGGAATTTGAAACAGGCTATGTGCTTCGGAGAACACATTTATGGCATAATTATCCTATTTCCTGCAGGTGAACATGTTTTCTGCGTGCATCTGAAAATCCTGACAATAAAGAATGAATTGCTGCGTGTTTACCTTAACGTTCCAGCTCAAAAGAAATCTATGTACTCATTGGGTATTAGTGAGATGCGCTACAGGGTCTACCAGCTGCTCTCGATGTAAATTAGGACGAACTGATTCCTTTCGTTTGCAAAGTAAATTATCTTTAAATATTACCATTCAGCAGTGTTCAGATATATTACATCGGCTACATGTCAGGACTTAAGCCGGCTGGCTATTAATATAAGCCATGTTTGGAAAGGATGCGATGTTAGCGAAATAGAGTCAAGACAAGTTTGGCAATCCACCGTCCACGCCTTCAAGTTCTGCAGGCGGAACAAATGGTCCAGAGGTTATTACCTGATGTCGACGCCGGCGGGCAGAGTCCTCCTAGACACAAAGCGACGAAGAAAAGGCAAGAAAGAGTCTTCATTGCGAAGTATAGCTTTCGGCTGCCTAAGGAAAGACATGCCGCACGGTCACGATGCCCGGAATATATAATCCACTGGCCGCTACGAATATGCGCATGGTGCCTGAACATCGTGGCATGCTACTGACAGATGTACCTTATCTGCCAGCCGTCACGTCAACCTCACATCACCGCTTTATCGGGACGTTCGGTAATGAAGTTCGGGCATGGTAGACAGACTAGAGCAGCAAATCATTCGCTGCTTATTAGATGTCGGAACTTGGTGACGGCTTTTGTTCCTAACATGACATGAAGAAATATAGTCTGAAGTATGAGCTGAGAGTGCTTATTATACAGGAATTCCGAGGTACGTCGAGATGGAAAACAGAATTAAGAAAACAGTCTTTCCACAAGTTGTGACTCGGTCCGTGCCATAAAACTAACCGACATTGCGGGCCGTAGCGCAGATGTTTACGTCCAGCAGATAACAATCACTTTCTGCGTGACGGACGGCGAAAATCTGCATTCCACTTGACGGGGTTATATGGAGGTGTATGGGAGAGCCCCTTGTCCTGCAGTGTATGTAATTAGGCGGATGATGACGACACTCGACTGCCAGCTTCCGTCACCGCCTCACTGCTCCAGTAAACCTCATTTCAAAACTCGCAATGTAGGACTTGTCATCTGCATTGTCGCTAGCTATGGGAAACCTGTGACAACCGGGAAGCATTGTACCGTCATGAGGACCCTTGTCGTTTGGTGTACGACGTTTGCGATGGCTCTAGTTATCTTTCCTTTTCATGTACATCATAGAAACAGAGCTCTGGCTCTTTGCGAGTACCGTTTTTTTTTGTTTAATCGAAGTTCACCCAAAAAAGGCTTCCAGTGGAGAAATGTAGGATATTAATACGTAACTCAAGGCATTTCCCGGAAAACAAGATGCGCGAATACTGGAGACAGCATTTTAACTCGAACCACTGATTCCTTTTTAAGAACTGTGGGATGTACATTGCTTGACAGAAGCTAACAATAACTGAAGCCGAAGAGCACAGCGCATGTTTTTTTTTTTTAAATATAATTCGTTGTGTTCTTGAATGTGAGGTTAAGAGAGCAATTCTATTAAGTATAATTTATTAGAAAGCAGAAAACAAAACAATCTCATGCCGCAGGTGGCATCCGAATCCACGACGTACGAATTTCGCGTCCGGTGTTCTAAACAACTAAGACTGTCACTGAAGCCGAAGAGAATAGCGCATGTTTTTTTTTTTTAATAAATTCGCGGATTCCTCGATATGAGATGAAAATAGTAATTCTATTGAAAATAATTTATTACAAAGCCGAAGAAACAACAATCACATGCCGCAGGTAGGATCCCAACCCACGACCTCCGAATTTGCGTCCGGTGCTCTAACCAACTAGGGCTATCCGATCTGCTTTCGGGGGTATCTATGTGTAGTGTAAGCGAAGCTTGCGAGTGTTCACCAGCGCCACCTTCGTCCATAGCGGTGGACGAAGTGCGTCCTATATTACCGCGAGTGCCACGTACGAACATGGTCGAACGGTGAGGGGGGACGCTGTGCGAGAACAGTCTTACCCTGCCTAAGGCATCAAGGCTGCCAGAATCGAGGTCATCGTTAGCCATTGAGCAGACAGGGAAGGCAAAAAAGGGGCTCGTTTTGATATATTGAGGAAGCTAGCAGTCACCGACACTGATCTTCACTAGGTGGCTGGATGCCGCCTTCCAGCTTTATGAGACGAGCGCGAGTGAAGCCACCGGAAGTTGGACGGCTTGTCCCGGAAGTCGGTTGTCTGCTGTGTATTTCAATGCAAAAAGTCGCGTCTTTCGCCCTTTCGTTCTCAGTTTTTTGCGTTGTTCTCGTGTAATGTCTGCTGTTATATGAAAGGAACAAGCAAGATGAACGCGAGAAATGTGAGCATTGTGTGCAGAATCCTGTAGTTTCAGAGAAACCGAAGAAAACAGGCATGCAGGTCTCACCCTACCGCGGCAAAGGGGTACGTGCATTAAACCCTGTATTCTTGTCTGGTTCGTGTATTCCGATCGTGAAGAAGAAGTAGTGGAATGACGATGAGGCTAGGCAACCTTAAAACCGGATTTTCCCGGAGCAAACAAAAGACACAGCGCGAGAGGAACGCCTGACAAGAAAGACGAATTCTGCAGTGCGCGTGAGAAGCGCTGTTAGAAGTGAACTGCACCAAGCACCACGAATTAAAGCCAATTCAGGCTTAACTTACTACAATACAAAACAGTACATGACACGCTCCGTCGAAAAAGCAGTACCATACCTTTTGGAGGCGCTAACGTGAACCAACCGAACACCTTCGACACCTCACCAGATAGTAACGTAGCCCTCGCTCCGGTTCGGTCTACACATAATTCGGTAAAATGGTCGCTGCAAATTCAGATGCCTGGTGAATGTTTCCACCTATTCTTTCTTATATTTATCCCCCATTGATAGCATAAGCAAGGATCACAGTAAAGAGCAGAGTTGGCGAAGCTAGGCAAACGAGACGACACCGAGCCGAGTATACGAGGATCCATACTTGCTGCGTGTAGCGACGTCCTGTCGTCTGCTGGTGTTGTCCCATTGCGATGCACTGGACCCTTATTTTTGAAACGTCTTTTCCGAAGACCTCACTGGTCTCCCCACTCAGTTGACGGGCAACAGGTAGGCATTGTCATGTAAAAAGACGAGAACGACGAAAAGACGAAATGCTAAGTGGGAAAAGAAAACTGGAACTGAAAAACCGTGCTGAGGCCCGATTTCATGCACTGCCAAAGGCTGACTTCCGGGACAAGGCCGCTTACTTCCGGTGGCTTCACTTTCGGGCGCCCGATGCGGCATCCAACTCCCCTAGTGGAGATCAGTGGTCACCGAAGTTAAGGAGCATAGTTGACGTTTTTTTTTTTCGTTTTTTCTTCTGGCGTTCATTAATGACAGATTAACAGGGTAATTGTATTAAATATAAATGATTAGAAAGAAGCAGAAAAAACGGCCACATGCCGCAGGTTGGATCCGAACCGACGCCCTCCAAATTTGCGTCCGGTGCTCTACCAACCGAGCTTGAACTTAATATTTGCAGCTGTCGCTGAATGAGGGTAGCATGTAGCGTCTTAAGGTTCCGCATGCCATCAATATTTTCATCGCGTGACTCTTTCTGGGCTGACAGTCGTTAACGACGCAAAAGCCAATTTTAAACGCTTCGGTGCCGTTCATCGACGCGCCATCTACACTGAAAGCAGGAAACTAGTTTTTTTTCTTTTCACTTGGTCTACTTTCCTTGTGGCAGCTATTTCTGAACCACTGTTGAAAACACTGGAATGTAGAAGTTGAGAATTGCCAAAGTGGAACCCTCCATGAAAGGCGGCAAATGTTGCCACTCAGCTGCATGAACATTTCACTGACCATCATGCATGAACGTTCATGAACATGCATGAACATTCATGAACATGCATGAACATTCATGAACATGCATGAACATCATGCATGAACATGCATGACCAGCTGCATGAGCATTCGACTGCTGCTTATCAGCAGATTTTTGTTGCGTTCCCTCGCATTTTTTCTACTCCTGTAAAAAATGCAAAAAAAATAAATTGAATTGAATTTCGTCGGAGATCTCGGTACCAGTGGCTCAGGGTAGGCTGCCGCATAATCCTGCTTTGGTGCAGAGGGCGATGAAGAACCGGCTAGTATTTTACTTGGGCCCGTTTAGGATTAAGCCGCCGGTTTGAAAATGGCATTGAAGTTACATATTTTACCGGTCTTCTTTGTGGTCTTTCCATATCTATTACGCAGAATTTGATGCCACCTGCACAGTGAAGGGTACACCTGGCTTTTTCACGAAAGCCTGCCTCATTATCGGGTCTAAAGTGATTGCGGCCAAGCAGGAAATCTGCACGATCTAAGAATTTGGCTTTTTTCGGAAGTATTTGCTTTCGGGTACGCAAAAAGTTTTGATATCGCAAAGTTTTCATCAATTTTTTCTTTCGTTATGGAGGATGTCAAGGCAAATTTTGCAACAAATTTTCTAAAAACAATTTCGCAAATAACTTTGAGAAGTAAACATTTATGGGAGGCTTTACTTTATAAGTTTCCGCTGAAACTTCATTCCAGAAACTAGGAGATTAAAAATTTAACTCGGTAGACAAAAATGAAGACAACTAAATGCGCATCTTTATCGTTTTATTTGGCTTCCTTTTGTATGTATGTCGTTAACTTATTAATGACATTGTTCTGAGCCCAAATTAACGAAAACGCATAAATATTAGTAATGGGTGGCAGGCAGAAGGATCAGACATGATGACAGATGACAGACGACTATCAGAAAATTTAATAGCTTCTCGCCTATCGCGAGCGCTCCGCCCGTGTAGCGGCCCCCATCATTGTCTTCCTAGTACGCAACAAGACCCGGGGCCAAACTGTCGCCGCATACTCATAAATCCTATAACACTATGGGCTAGACAGAAGGGAATACGCGCCATCGGCTGAGGAACAAGACAAGGAACCGGAAATAACACTGAGAAGGATAAGAACACACACTCAAGCTCAAAAAGACTTCCTGCAACCTACTCGGAAGACTATGAGCCACAGTGCGCACACTGTGGTATAGGGACGAACCTATACCACACGGTATGTCCTGCGAAAAGCATGAAGTGTTAGAAAAAGTGAAAGAACCGGCGAATGAGTGGTGGGAGGAAATGTTGTCCAGCTCCGACCCGAAAGTTCAGCAGAAGCTGACCGAAAGGGCAAGAGCGGCTGCAATGTCTAACGAATTCCCGGAAAAGGAGGACCGACCACATTTTAGTTCCAATTAAAGTACTTTAATCAGCATCATCCCGATCGTGAAATAAGAAGACTTCTTCAGTTGATGAGGTACAGGACATGACCAAGGGTGTGGTTGGATTGTTGTAGAGGGATGAGAAAGTGAAGAGCTTGCCGCCACGATTAAAAGACGTAAGCGGATTATGAGCGGATGAAATCTGGTCAGTGACACCTGCGAAGCCACCGGTCGCCAGAAGCCAGTGTCTAGTTCCACGGATGCACCAGACGGTAGGGGCAGGAGTGCCGCTTTTATGATCAAAAACATTGGGCGAGTCAGAGTAAGTAGGGGTGATTCAGCGGGGGAGCGGCTGGTTGGATTTGGTCAAGTCGAGCGGGGGCGATACCGGCAAGTGCGAACCACCAGCCCTCCACAGGAGACCTCGGCGGACAACAGGCTCCGAAGCGCAAGGGACAGGGCTGATGTCCGGACTTCCACACTTTCACCAAATATTACCTGATGGCAAAGAGAACGACGAGACATGATGAAAGATAGCTATGAGATGATTTATTATCTGCTAGCTTAGCGCGAGCAGTCTAAACATGCCACTGCCTACTTCGGCGCCTTCTTGCTCCGCAACAATGCCCATTTGGTTCGTGGTTGGGAGAGAGTTTAAAAGGAAAATATATTTTATACCTCCCATCGATGTCCCAATTATCGACATGCAGCACCGAAAATTGTCAAATGCCACTTGGTAATTTGGGTGCTATGAACTCGCTGAGAGGAATGCTCTCATTGGTTTGGAACGATTACTCTTCTTGCGGGATTATGAAAATTCTGAAAAGCTGTGCGAACCTTGTTATCTGGCCTCCCACGTACATAAGCCGTCCAAGTAGCAAGAAACAAACGCGCAGCACTCGCCACTCAGAATGTAAGCAGTCCTCTTATTTGCTATTTTCATGTAGTGTGTCAAAGGCAGCTGTCACGGCCGGTGGCTCCCCGCGGGTTATGCCATGGCAGAAAATCGGCGCAAACGTGAAAATCTCTTATCTGCGCAGTTTCCCAGAAATTATCGCCAGCCAAGTTCTTAGCAGGGGCCCCAACTCTACCGCGCTCTTAAGCGAGCGCATTCGGTATATGATAGATGGAGAAAAAGAGCGTGTGTGCTTCCAACGATCCAAACATATGCTCGGCGTTCTGTAGTACGTGTGTTTCACCGCAAGAATGGCCTTGGCTTACGTTTGAATTAAGAAACCTCACGGTTACTCGTCGCTTGTTGCGCTAAACAATGTCCGCTTCTCACTATCATGTGCATCAACCCTAAACTTCGTGGTAGCTGAGTTTAGAACTCAGCTGCGTGTAAATGTCAAGTTCTACGTAAAACTGTTTACAAACACTGTTGTGTAGTCCACAGGTTTCGCTGTTTAGGATTGTGTAATCGCCGAAAAGTAGCTGCTGCATGCATGATGTATCCGCGCATTGACGTGCACCTCAAGAAGCAGTGAAAGAAACCTGTCCTATGGGTGGTTTGCGTATACAGGCAAAACCCGCTCGGAATGCGCGCAGTTCTATACCAGCATGTGTTCTTTGTTGAGGTGTCGATGACTTTGTTGAGGTTGTGGATATTTTTCAGGCTTGGATTATAGATATTAGGGACGTGATTAAGACAACGGCGTTAACATGATGTTGCACATTGTATCATCCAGATATATGCTGACGAGTGATTTACGTAACCATAGGTTCGAGGGTGTTGGTTTTATTCTCAATTATAGTGAACAATTCAGGACAAAGGTGACGGAAGTCAACAGTCACCGAAAGCAAGGAGTATAGGGACGGTTTTTTTTTTAATTTGTAGTGTTAACTAGGAGATTGATAGTGTAAATGTTCAATCACTTAAAGTAACCGATAAGAAGGCTGAAGAAAAACAACCACAAGCCGCCGGGGGGATCCGAACCCATGACTGAAATTCGGAGGTCATGGGTTCAGATCCCATCGGCGGCATGTGGTTATTTTTTATTCTCCTTTCTTATCAACTATATTTAAGTGACTGAATATTAACACTACTGACTTCCAATTAATTAACACGACAAATTAAAAAAACATCCCTATGCAGCTTCGTTTCAGTGACTGTTGGCTTCTGTCGTGTATGTCATTACGAGCATCTCTTTTCCCTACACTTGTCGGCTAAATAATTCAGCACAAAGGCGTCTTTGAGCGGGATAGGGTATATGAATGATTTTTTTAATATATTGTGAGATTTTGCTATAAGATATCAATACATCCACAGATCTCTCTTCGACACGCTTGCATTTTTGGCTACTAACGTTTGAGCTAAAACCAAAAGCGTTCCTTATTGGTTTTCTATGGTAGATTTGATTGCTCGGTGCGAGCGATGGAAAACTTTAAAAGAAAGATTTTCATCGTGAGAACGAGCCATTACCGTCATATTTCCATAAGAATAGCTTACAACATTGCAGTATTCAAAGATTATGTCCTAGAATATTGTGCATGGTGAGGAGATGCTGTGTTGGCGATACACTGCGCAAATTTCCATGATGGTAACAAAGATGCGGCGGCGAACTGGTTGTTCGAGCGGAGGAGGACGGACACTTCGGATACGCAACATGCTGCATGCGGATTACAAGGTACACAAGGCACAAATCACACTCCGGTGCTAGGCACGTCTAGTGTGCGAACAACTAGTTAGGAGAGGCGTCTGCACTCTGCCAGAGTACTCGTGGTAGAGACCATTCTCGCAAGGCCAAGGGGGGAGTTCCAATGCGTTCCAGAAGCTTGATATGAGCTTGAAACATACTCCAAAGAAGTGGGAGACTACCGCAGAAGGCCTTCACAAAGCGTTGCATACAACCGTGATGAATTTGCAGTGAAGCATCAACTTTTGGTGATGAGCATGCGAATGACGAAGGCAAATTAGCAAAATTTCGTATAAATTTCAGACATGCGGTGGCCAACAGAGTAACTTGTCAATGGTCGCATATAAAAATTTGTGGTTAGCGACGCAAGGTACTGGGGTGCCCGCACCTTTCAGCACGTAGTGCGCAAGGTCGGCCCTAACAAAAAAAAACAGTGAACACGTTTCTCTTATCATTAAGGCGCTCCGTTCTCTTTATATCACTTCAGTTGAAATTAGTGCCTTCTGCAAAATTGGATGCGCAATGCGGCTGTTCGACTTATACACCATACAGGAATGTCGTCAGCGCACTGCGAGATTTCCTCAGATGGTGGGATGCATTTCTAAAACCCATTGAGTAAGATAAAAAATGTGGCACCTAAAACTCATTCCTAAAGAGTCCCTAGAGATATGTGGTTTTGGGGGCTTTTGTCGTTGACACGTAAGAAGACTTATCGTGAACATATGCAGCTGTACAACAGGCCGTTAATTCCGTCGACTTTAAGACTGGAGGCATGAACTTCCGTATAACTGTGTGAACTTCTTCGTTGACATCAAAGAGCACGTAAATTGTTATAGACCAAACCGCTTTGTTGCATCTGACGTGGTTTGAAAGGGAGCAATTTTGTGGATGTCGCTCTGGTCATTTGAGAAGCCTCGCGTCTATTTATAGATAGTAAGCCGTCATCACTATCACTTTTCAACCAGGAACGTAAAACTGCTAGGACACGAGGCGTTTGTTTCTGAATGACGCATGACGCACAGTGGTTGCAGGCAGCCTTTCCAAACAGCTTATGTCACTCCAAACAAAATGTTAGCCGAGCGAGGTCATCTGATGAACATATATTCCGCGCGTTAAATGCAAATGTGATATTTTTCAGTTAATATCCGAGTGAAAGACATATGAAATAAATGTGGAAGCACGTGCTAAACTATTCAGGATCGAATAAAGAGAAGGAAGAGAAAGAGGAGAAATGTTTCTTTAAACCAGCGGGATAATTGATCTTGAGGTGGCGTGGGTGGCTTGCTCATTCCAGGACACCCACTGGGCATGGCTGCTCGAGGAACTTGGTGGACGAGCGCTTCTCGCCTCGCCAGGGCGTCGCCGGACAGATGTACCTCCCACAACTGAAATGATGTGCTAGGCGCCTTTAAGTTTTGTGGTTTTCACCTGCACCCCCCCCCCCTTCCCCCCGAGATGTGGAAGAGTGAGGGACGCGTGTCCGCGCACCCGGGGTAGGCGCCACGATATGTTAGTGGGTACATTTTGCTGTATCTGTGTAGGTTTGGGAATGTGCTTGTTTGAATAAGGCTGAGAGCTACAGCCTCTTCAGTGCTGAGCTTTTTGTGACACGGACGATAAATGCTGTGGTTAGGCCGCTGGATACTGAAGTGTTCACCGTAATTTGACGGCAGGGACATGAAGGTAAAGATTGGAAATCGTTCGGATGATTGGTCTCGTCCCGTACGGTTGGTTAACGCTCGAGCTAAGGCGTTCGCTCTTTCGCTCCCCTCCGGTCCCTTGCGGCTCGGCGTCCACGTAATTTGATAGTATTCTTCCATCTTCGGCCAGAGGATATGAGCAGCCAGCAGCGGTGTTCGTCCGTTGGTAAAGTTGCGGCACGCCTGTTGCGAAACGGTGACGACGTGAACTTTCCTGCCGACCCTGTCGGGGTACGGGCTTCCTGTCAGTTTTTTGTAGTTGTTATGTATTTATTGAGAGTTGAACAATAAAGGGATGCTTGATGATTAGCGCCACGGCTATGATTTCAGCACCAGCTGGGCTCTCTGCTGTGACGAAGGTCGCGAGGGTCAAGCAGTCGTCTCTTCCGTCCACGGCGGCTACCGCAAAGAGAGGGTCGCCCTTCAATTTTCGCCGCTGACGGTGGATGCGAGCTTTGTGACGACCTTCGTGGAGTTCGTGGTTCATGTGGTTAGGAATGGGGCTGGCCTTGATGCTGCTTGTGACTTCGGGCAGTTGGTATCGTTTCCAATCGAGAGCGCTGAGCTCCGTTAGCGTTCCGATCTGTTGGAGGATTGCTCTTTCCGCCACCGTTTTCTGCAGTCTAGCCTTTTGCGTAGCCATAACCGTGTCCGGATGTTCGGCGAATGTGTTGTGGATCCGAGAGTCACTACCTTCTCGTTCGAGGTGGTGACGGGCATATCCAGCGCGATTTTCTATGCGCCTTTGATAATGGCCTCGATTTGTTCTTGGTCTCGTGTATTTAGAGAGTGGTGGTGATACGGCATGCCATACGTCCACCTGCTGTTCACCAGGATGCCGACAAAGAGGAGCGTGTCCTCTTCGTTCATGCCCTTGCGGCTTCTTGTGATTCTCTTGACCATTCGTGAGATGTGGACCCTGGCGGGTGCTTCGGGAGACTGATTTCTGTGGACCCATAAATCCAGAAACCTTGTCTTATTGCTCTCTGGGATTTTCTGGCCCTCTTGATAGAAGTCTATGGGGCCAGGGGACTTGCAGATTCCTCCTCTATTCACCTGGCCACCTCGGACTTTTCGGGCGAGCAACGCATCACGCTCGCGGCCGCAAACCTCTCCAAGGCCGTTGCGGCCTCCTGGAGGGTCGCCTCATTTGTTCGAGGGAGGCCATGATGGCCAGGAGCATGAAGTTGTCGGCGCAAAGGGCATAACCTAAGGTCCGGTATCTTCCGCAGTTCTTTGGTCAGCGCCAGCATAGCGATATTAACCGCCCCTTGCGGCGTTCCTTTGTTCCGCATCTCGATATTGTCCAGTCGAGTGAGGCCTCTTCCGAGGCCTCTTCCTGCCAATCAGGAACGATCCGGCATCATTAAAGATGGTTTCCCGCATCTGATGTCGTTCGGCCCCTTGAGGATGGCCTCGTGAGGGATGTTGTCGAAGACCCCCTCCAGGTCGAGTGCGAGCAGTAAGTGTTCCCCCTTTGGGGTGCCCTGTTGGACTTCTTCCCTTGGGATTAGGAGCGCATCTTCCTCAGAGAGTGCCGGCCTAAAGCCCAGCATGGGGTGCGGGAACATGTTCTCCTCTATGAAATTTTGGAGGTGGGCTTGGATGTCCTACTCGTACACCTTACCAAGGAACGAAGTCAACGAGATGGGACTCCGGGCTTCCATCGCAAAATTTTTGTCGGGCTTGGGGATTGCCACGATTTTCACATGTTTCGACTCCTTTGGAACACGGCCATGGGCCCAGAGTTTTTCCCTGAGGCATTCGGGTCACGTGGGTCACTTCTCCCTCCCTGATCGGTGCGTTCAGTTCTAGTCTTGATTCGGCTTCCTATTTTAGGGGGAAGGGTCGTACGAGGTCTCTGCCCAGGTATCCGACATGGACGCCCTGATCGTTTCCGGGAAATTTGTGAGCTATGTCCTGAAACGTGCGACTGGTTGCCAACTTGGCCTAGTCGATCTCGATCAGGCAACGCAGGATGGCCCACGCCTGCGCCGTACTGAAGCGCTTCGATTGATATCCCTCATGTGAACAATCATTGTCTCCGTTTTTGTCAAGATTTCGACAGGTACTTTCACATGTAAGTATGCTGATGTGCCAAGGAACGAAAAAACACGACTATAAGATTTAAGTTCGACTTTCTACAGTCAGGATGTCTACGATGATATTTCACTAACTATTTGCTTATCATTGTGGTTTCGTGGGAGCAATATCTTCTGCTAAGATCGCATTTCGCTCAAAAAAATTATTCCTGCTGTCTAGGAATACAAGCGTTAAAGGATAGTACTGAATAACGAAAATAAGATGCTTGTTCCCGTTACACAAGGAGTTTGCTACTACTTTCTGCTACGCGATATCTTTGATGGGTTAATGTCCTCATATGAAGAATTGGTCATTCTCTGCTTAGCATTCATAGATCTCTGGGAGCCCTCGTACCACTCCTGATGCAGTGATAGAGCGGTTAAGCGATGCGCCTCTGGCCTGCGATGACAGGTGCTGCTACCGGTGGAGCTGGTGCGATCAAGGTTGCTCATCTCGAGCAACCTCTCGCGATCAGTCACGAATTTAACTTCCATCTACCATGGTGCGCAGTTTGCCCACAATAGGTGAGGTGCGTTTCCGCCGTCAACGCAGAGAGTCATGGGAAAATCGTCTGCTAGCTACTTCCGGTTCCAAATTGCTCAACTGATTGCATGCATCGCCCTATTCACCGCGTAAGTTGACATCGTTTATGCGATAAATAACTCTTGGTACTAGTCACTGATTGCACTGAAGCATCGAAAGAGAAATTCAACTTCGCCTCATGAGCAGTCTGCAAGTTGATCCGCCTTGTAGCCTGCCGCAGTTGTGATTTTAGGGTGACGAAAGGAGCCTGGTACCTAACGCACTTTTCGCTCTAATATGGTACGTTGCGCAGCGCAGGGCTAATCACACATGCGATTGAAGTAAGTAACGTGGTGACCTTGACTTCATGCAACGTATTTCTAACGGATCACTGAAAGCAGTAAGTACTCGATAAAATATGTCTGCTCCACAACACGCGGGCAAGCGATTTCATTTTATTCACGCAGCTCCGTACAACACAGCTTGGCATATATAATCTAACGCCTCTACTCTCCTTTGCGGCGTGTTCCTGCGTGTTCTCACATGAAATGCCACCTGCACTTCATCTGGAATAACAAAAAGGCGACAAGGCGATTTATTACTGCACCATGCGATGTGCTGAGACGCGCGCCGCGCGCAGTGGCATATATAGGTCGTCTGCTAGCACACTGGCGGCTCTACACGCTGTCAGGAAAATACGAGCATCGTAGTTAAATACAAAGGTCGGATATGGCCGGTTGGTCCGATCGTACGTTGGTCAGCGGTACTTCGTCCGCTCGTCCGGCGACACGTTGCCGGTTGGGGCAGCAACTCCAAACTTCTTGACAACAAAACTCATTTAATGAAGACGAGACCAAAACAACGAACTTAAGAAAAAGGCGGTTTAAAGAAAGGCTCTTAAAGAAAAGGCTGCAGAAAAGCGGCCCAGACTGGGACTCGGCGCGCTCGTCCCGCTCTTTGTTTGCAGCGGTTTTTATCCCCTCGATAATTGGGCGGAGCTTTAATAAACCGGCTCTCGCCCAATTCCAACCAATACTGCTGCAGTGGCACTGCGCATACAAGTAGGCGGAGCCCAGTGCACGCCAGAGCCCGACTCTGGAGGCGCCACTGCTTAGCTAGACAGTCGGGGGTTTAAGGAGTCGTCGACCTTATTGTCCCCCACCCCCACTTCTATGTTTGTCAAGGGATCCTTTCAAGGGGTTGTCGGCCCCCTGGTCCCCGACAAGGCGGTCGCGGTCTTTCCCGCAGCCTTGGACGGCATCCGAAGCGCGCGACCCACTGTCGCCATTCCTAACCCCTCCCGACTTCAAACGGACACGGTAGGGGGGGAATTAGCCTACGGGCGCCGTAGGCTTCTGCCTTAACAATCGTCTAATCAGCTGCACAGATTGCAGTTTACCAAAGTGCGGCAAAAAACGGCTGTATAATGACTTATGCGCTAAACATGTCGAAACGCACACGAAATCACCCTCAGCGCATATGCACAACAGACGTGGACTACGGCGGCCGGCATATATCAACCATGAAAAAATACTCTTACCTCTCTAGATTGTCCATTTCTGCGCTCAGGTCATGCAGATACGTAGTACGGGCTTCTCTTTCCATGCTTCAGTGCAATCAGTGACTAGTACCAAGAGTTATTTATCGCATAAACGATGTCAACTTACGCGGTGAATAGGGCGATGCATGCAATCAGTTGAGCAATTTGGAACCGGAAGTAGCTAGCAGACGATTTTCCCATGACTCTTTGCGTTGACGGCGGAAACGCACCTCACCTATCTGATGGGCAGGCTGTGGTGACGTCACAAGGTTACTTGACTTAGGTGACCCCCCTGTCTCCTAGGTTCCTACTGTGGGCATTTTTCTGTCATGGTCAACGACACCGACGCCTACAACGCCGGATTTTCAGCGACACCAGCTCTTTAACACTATCGCGTTAATACTGTTTGGAAATATTCAGGTTGGTGAGGCTGGCTAAACTACCTTCCTGTCTTCCCTCGTCGCCTGCTTTGATTCTACTTCCTCGTGAATTAGAGACGCAGATCTGACTGTTTCGTCAAAACATGGGAGCCCTGCGTGCTTTATTTCTTGCGATTTTCATGATGCCTAAGACCACCGAAATCTGGGCCCATTTACTGGAAATGATTTATCGAGGTTAAAAAAGAATGAGCGACTGTTAACCTGCCCCCAGTGTAGTTCAATGCGAACTAGGGTGCCCTAATGGCGGCTACCAACATGGAGCACACCCAAAAAAAGAGGTTGTTTTGGAGTAGTGTTTTCAGTTTCCCTTGTTTCGGGTTATGCAAAGAAAAATGACTGCTGCACTCTTTTTCGCTTGGGTTTCCTCGTTCTTTATGCGTCACAAAGTTCTCGCTCTATAGTACAGTTGGCGCAAATACAGAATCATTATCTAACAGCAAATAAAAATGATGTGGTTATAACGTAGTTAAACTGAGTAGTAGACTCGCGAAGGCACGCGTTTAGCCTAACTGGCTTAATGGCTCAAGGTACAGTGTTGCTCAAGGTTTTGCTTTGCTATGTCGTCGGCACATCTGGCGACGATATTAGACTCAGGGTAAGCTCTGATCGAGGTTATGATATCTGTTCGCACCGCAGATGGAAATTGAAGAAGACGACGACGAGCAATCCATACCACGAGGGTGTGTTGCAGTTTAAAACAAGGCGTGATCGACTGTGGCGATCACGTTGGTGGCGATAGCATACTGCTCCCGTGCAGTGGCCAGCGAAGCTTGTCTGTTCACGCCGCCACATGCTTGAATCACAGTCGCGGCCACACTTATTTATTCAAGGCCAAGGTCGACGCGTTAGCGATGAATGGGCTTTTGCAGCTTTGGTCGTGAAGTATAGCTTTCGCTCTAGTAGGAAATCTACGGAGGGTGCCATAATAGTTGCCATGGAAACATCGTGTCACGAGACGTCGCTTGCAAAGCTGTAGGGCAAGGTATATGAGAATTAATATAAACATATTTTCCTTGTCTAAAGAGAACAATGACCCACGCTCTTCTCACTTCCGTCTCGTTGCGCTTAGCGTGGTCTCAATAAAACTTCAAGACGCTGTTGCGGCGGTCAGCTACGCAAGAATTCTGCTCAGATGATTTTCCTGTCACAATGCTAGAGTTCAAGAACAAGAGAGATCGTCAAGCAGGTAACTGTCTGCCGCTGGGGCTCAGTGGTTATGGCGCTGCTGAACCAAAGACGCGGGTTCCATCCCGGCCGCGGCGGTCGAATTTCGATGGAGGCGAAATTCTAGGGACCTGTGTACTGTGCGATGTCAGTGAACGTTAAAGAAGCCCCGGTGGTTGAAATTTCCGGAGCCGTTCTCTACGGCGTCCCTCATAGCCTGAGTCGCTTTGGGACGTTAAGCCTCTACAAACCCAAACCCTGACTGTGTAGGGACAAGATCGACTTTTTATTAACTGCAAATGTCAAGTCGCAGTGCGTATGCGTGCCAAGAAACTCCCACCGCCGAGTTTTTCAGCGCTGGACGCCTGTCAGCGTTTATTAGGGCAGAGACCTCCCATTAAGCACGCCTGTGTAGGTTTTAAGATTGGCAGCAAAGTTCGCAGCGTAATACATTCTGAACGGCAGTCGCTAAATCAACACTTCAGACTGCTAAAGCTCACGAAATTATAAGTCCTAAGCACCGCTATATCAGAAATCGAGGTGTTCAATCTTGCGTGTTAGAACATTCCACTTCTTGTTGCTGCCATATAGTTCGAGTTATATGCGTACTCAACAGCCATTAGGGACATATAGCAACCTTGCTCACACTGTGTGCAGTTCTTCAGTTTTCGTTCGACTATGACTCGTCTGGGGCTTCGTCTACAAAAGGTTCTGTGTGTGCGAAGGTGTAGGAGTCGCTTCTCAGGAAAGGGACCCCCGCAGAAGAGTTTGAGCTGGCGGTCCAAGAAACAATGGGCGACCTCCCGCCAGCCCAGATCTTCTCCCGCAGGGAGAAATGGGTAGCCAGTGGCTTGAGGTGCGCCGCATGGTCCCCTTCGCCATCCTCTGCCCGCCCTGCGGATGATTCCGAGCTGGCCTTGGCAGGTATCTTCGTGACAGTGGGCGCCGAAGTCCTCGGGATGAGCGGTGAGGCAAGAGGTATTTCCACATCATCCGTGTTTTCAGACCATCCCGGAGGCAATGCAGTGGTAATTACCGGCAACACTATGCGAATAAGCGGTTGTCCGATCATGAACTGCGACTGGAAGCTGGATGTCACAGCCGACTGTGATGACGTCTTTGTCACGGAAGTCTGGGATCGCGATGTCTGTGCTGCCTTCACTGTGGTTGTTTCTTGGCTTGTAGATGGTATTGGGGCAGGAGGCGTTTGGTGTGTCAGGATAGTAATACGAGATAGTTCAGGGCTCGTAGCCACAACCGAAGACTTCGAAGGCCTCGCGTGGTTGTTGTTCCTTTGTATGCCAACCTCTCTGGCCAGTTTCTCCCTGGTGAGAAAACAGAGCGAATTATGTTGAGACACGAACTGTAACGTGATTAACAAAGACATATTTCTGAAAGATGCGTTGCCCATGCTTCGTAAAACGAAATGAACTATGTTAATTGAACTCATGAAAAAAGTCAACTTAAGTGTCCTTGTAAGGTCAGGACGAATTAAGTCCAATAGACAAGCCCAGTCACCCATCGAATGGGTCACTTTATAGTAAAGAAAAAAAAACGAATAAAGCAGCTATTACACTCCATGCCAGTGAGCTACTCTTGCTTGTTTGCAAATCAAAGCAGATTGAATGTCGTCCAACCTTAACCGAAACCCAATCCAAGCAGGCCTGGAGACGTCTCATGCGCTGCACAGAGAACGATGCCCATAGTTTAACCCAGCTTTCACTACTAGGAATTCGCTTTCTACCAGAAAATTTCTTCCTTTCCTCAAGGAGACCCACGCTATTTGACGAGGACTACGGCGCATTTTTCTTTCTTCCTTATTTCACTCCTACCACCATCTCTTTCCTAATGAATCCTCTTTGAATCTTTGCTTCATGACCGCTCTCACGAAGCGGCTGAGATGCCCAGCGATTCGCTGGATAGTTGCTGCTCCCTTCGTTTCCTGAAAATTAAACTTCATTTTCATTTCCAACTTGGTTTTTTTGTCCAACGAGAACTAGATATGTACTGCACAGTTCGTTTCATCATGAGCATTTATTACTCTCAATATATGTCCCCACTGGTTATTGCTCAAGCTGCCAAATTGCTGTCGAAATAGAACTTAAAATCAAAACTATGTAGAGCCGCGAAGAACCTTTTCGTCCTGTCGTTGGTGGTGCAGCGTCCCAGTTTTGTAACACTGTTTAAGATTTCTTTTCTGGCGGCAGAATGGACTCTACATCTCATACAGAGAGAGAAAAACTTTTCTATCAACAAAGGTTGTAGGGATTCCCGCAGAGGATGGAGCCCTTTTTTCACTGAAACAGGGCTAATCCTGTCCGTAAGAACAGAAACCTCGAAATAAGATATAAAAAGGCAGGCGTTGCTATGACTGTAATGCCTATCTTTGCACTAATTTAGTTTACAATGTATTTCTTCCTGGCTTGTAGCCATAAAAAGTTTCCTTTCGTTTTACGTTAGCTTGTTTAGTTTTGTTTTTTGTTACGCGTACGATCTGCGGTGTAGCGCACTCCTTAACATTCTTCAGTAACCGATAAGGGTTCGTTGGCTTTCTCTTTATTATTTTATGATAATTAGAGTTAAAGCTGTAGCGCCCACAAACTATTTTGGTTGGCTCGCAGGTAATTTCATCCTGAAATCCAACCCGGAACATTGAAACCCAGCGTTATCTAATGGGCCTCCTATCGACGGCTTCGCCCCGGGCGTGACAGCCAGTCGCGGAGTGTCCACGAGCCGGGCGATTGACGTCACTGCCATGCGTGGACAACACTAGCAGAAGAAGCTCGAGCACCTGACGCGGCGCGTAAACGTCAGAAGGCGGCCGAAGTGGAGGGAGGCCTTTTGGAACAAATCACAAAAGCACACACGGCATGAACAGCGAAGAGCGCCCATAAGACTACTCACTTCTCGAATCAAAAGGGCGTCTTTGTCTCGCATGACATTTGGTGGATTTGGGACTAGCCACAAGATAAGCTACGAATGAGTCCAGGTGGTTGTTTATGATTGACTTGCTTAGCGAGATGCTCTGGCTACAAAGCAAAATGAAGGGAAAAAGAATAGAGGGGGCACTCAAGATCCGCCTTAAAGGTACGACGCGATAGCGTAATAGTTAATTCCCGTATATGCAGAATTGGTCATTCTCTACTTTACGTTCTTAGATCCCTGTGAGTCCTCATACCCTGCCTGGCGCAGCGGTGCAGCAGTTAAACGATGCGCCGCTGTCCTGTGATGACAGGTGGTTCCAGCGGTAGGCCTTGTGTCACCCAGGTTGGTCTTCCCGAGTGACCAATCATTACTTTAAGTGTCACATGCCACGGTGGGCAGTTTTGCTGAATATCCCGTAGGCAGGTTGTGATGACACCGCAGAGTCATGTGACCTAGGTGACACACTTGCCTCCCAAGTGGCTCTTTGGGCACAACCTGCCAGTCATGCTCGTGACTTTTCGCTCACAACGCCGACACCGCCGAAGCCAGATTTTCCGCACAACGGTGCCTTTAACGCTATCGTGCCTAAAAGACAAACACACACAGATCACAAACTATAAACTGATTTTTTATGACGGGAAATCACTTTATATGGGCTCTTAAAGCATGAAAGAACCATGCAAATCTCCTAAAGCTAACTATTTCCGATACTGAGGGTCGCACATCGAGGAACACTCACAAGAACCGAATGACGTCGTCGTCGTATGGAATACCCTTCGTGCTCTGCAGGGGCCTGCCATTTCCTGGCCCACGCCTCAAGGTCGCCGCCTTGAAGGTCGTAGCGCCGGCCTTATGGATGACGCGCCTCGTCGTCCGGATCAAAGTCGGCTTGCTCCCGCCCCTTGAGACGGGACGCACTCGCTGCGTCCTGTGTTTAGACGCCTCGCGCAGAGCAACCTGAATCGGAAAGAAACCAATTAGCGGGCAGAAAAGCAGTTCTTTACTAACTAACTTTGGTAATATAATGATGATCACTAGTTTGAATAGTGGAATGGCAACTTGGCCACCAATGAGCGCCATGTTAGCGTGCTTCGTTTGCGAAAGCTGGAATACAAGATTGCTTTTTCACAAGTTTTTGGCGCTTGCAAAAATGACAGCCGATTTACATAGTTAAGCAAATGCGAACTAGGCGAGCTAGCACTGCTCACCTCTCTTATGCTTTTCTATGCATTTTTACACTTTGTTAGGCCTGGTTTCCCTTTTGTATTAAAGGCGAGGTGATATATTGGGCAGAGAGAATGAGGAAATAGTGGATATAAGGAGAGATATGGGAGGAGAATGGACGGCAAGAGCAAAGCCGATGCTCTAGAGCTTGTCATCGCCGCATCTAGAGCAGTGAAAGAAGGTCCCCAGTGCGTAGAAAGGAAATCGAAGAGCAAGGAAGTGCGCTTGAAGGCGAGCGCCCGTTAAGGAGGGGAGGTGAGCACCAGCTGCTTCAGGATGCGGCGAGCCGCGTGGAGCCGAGGTCTACACAGTGAACAGAAAGGAGTAACAGGAGAGTAAGTTGTCCTATAGCGCACTCCCTCTTATAAAACGGTGTGCGCCCCTTTTAACTCTCATATAGGCGCATTAGTATTCAGAGTGTAGGGAGTAGTGCACTGCACGGGCTCGGGCCGGCCCGAAAGCCCGGGCCCGGCCCGGCCCGCGGGCCGGGCCGGGCCGAGACATGATTTGTTTTGCCGGGCCTGGGCCGGGCCCGGGCCTGAAGTTGCGGGCCCGGGCCGGGCTCGGGCTTAAAGCGGCGGATCCGAGTCGGGTTGGGTCCGTACAGAAACGGCTGGTGTCCGACTGTTCATTCACTATTGCAGAGTGAAGTACACAGCTCCAGCATTGGAGCAGCAACACGGATGAGCTATGGGTTATAGTAGGCGCTGAGAAAAAAAAAACTAACCTTTACTACTTGACTTTATTTTCTTATTTCCACTCCGCGGTGGCTTAGTGGTCAAGGCGGTTATTACTGAGCCGGGGAACCAAGGTTGGCTCCTAGCCTCGGCGGCTGCATTTCTATCTAGGCGGCCAGCATGACAGCCACGTACAGTCTTTGTCAAAAGTAACCAGGTTCCATGGTTTCGTTCTCATTCGTATAAGAGAGCCCGCACGGATTCCCTAAAGATCAAAAAGTTCTATGAAGGTGAGAAGAGGGGTTCTTCTTACCATACAAAGGTTTAGAGGTTGAGGGCTGGCATAATAGCTTTAATGTACGACTTTGAAGAAAAACGTGCAGCCTGGTTACTTTTGACAATGACCGTACTTTGCAGTATCATTTATCGTTGAAGAAATCCAGGTGGTCGAAATGATCCGGAGCCCTCTGCTTCGGTTTCTCTCACAGCCTGACTCCCCTTGGGCCCTTAAGCCCCAAAAACATAGTGTTTATGTTATAGCTATATTTTTCTGATGTGAGAAAATTCACAAAGTAAAGCGCATTTGGTTTTCATTTTGATCAGATGACCGGAACGTCTCGTCAATGAAACAGCCACAAAAGCTTGCGACAGTTTGTAAATCTCATCTCATAACCACATCTATCCCTCCTCGCTTCTTCAGCCTGGTTGTCATGACATGTGTTTTGCCCTGTAAGTTATCACGTAGTTCCCGCGTTATCTTCTGCTCCACCAGTAAGAGTAAAATTCAACCGGTCTTATAATTGGCCATTGATCGTTCGTCTTCCCAAAGATACCTATACACTATTACAAATGCATTCGGGAAGAACATATTGGTTTACGACGCTTATAGTCTTCAAAACACACACTGTGAAATACTCAAGCCTTTTAGCTTTTCGTTTCTGCTGAAAGGCGACCAGTTCGGCTATGCGTTCAACCTGTGAGATAGCGTTCACTAAAATTGTCATCCCAATGCTTGCTAGGCAGCTTTAATGTTTATACTTCCGGGCGGCAAAATATAACTGATTAAAATCATGGGGGAATGCAAAGTAGTCTATTACGCGCGTATGCAGCCCTTTTTATTTGTCTCTCGGAACTTCCTAGTTTATCTTTGCGCACCAACAAGAGATCACTGTCCAAAAAACGGGCCTGGCGAGCACTACTCTTAAGCGCTTCCTTCTGGGTTAAAAAGAACCAACTTTCTGCAAGCCAAACTGTTTTCAGAACCTTTGTCGGCCAGTTTCTTATCGGTCTAGTAGCAGTCTACTTGCTCACAGTGAGCAGTATATCTCAAGCGTAACTGTGAAACGGGCCGGGCCGGGCCCGGGCTGGGCTTCCCTCGAGGATTCACGGGCCGGGCCGGGCCGGGCTCGCTAGAGCGACAATTTAGCGGGCCTGGGCCGGGCCCGGGCTTGAAGCCGCGGGCCTGGGCCGGGCTCGGGCTTCAGATCTCGGGCCCGGGCCGGGCTCGGGCCTCAGATTGAGGCCCGTGCAGTGCTCTAGTAGGGAGCACCGCGCGTACACGTCTGCTAACCGTGTAGGCTGAGGGGTGACTGACGCGAGGGGAGAGAGGCCGAAGTTGAGGGCGCCCGAGCGTCTAGCTCAGTCCGCATAGCACGCGCTTGGACAACACTGCCCAGTGACGGCCGGGGCGGCGTCAACTGTGATACGCGCCACTCTCTCGTTCGCTGCAGCTGCGCGGCCGCTGATTGCGGCTAGAAGTGCTACGCACTAAAAGTAGCTTGCCAGGCCAGAGTAAACCTTCTGCGTTTTTAAAACACGATGGGTGGCCGACTTCCCAAGCAACCGGAGCGATGTCTTTGTGATAGAGCACCCACCTCTCATTCGGAAGGTGCTGGGTTCTGTCCCCAGTGCCTCCAGGTACCCACCCTTTCTCTAATAGGTACAATATTTCGCCCCGCTTTATACACAGCTCATGTGGGGTAAAATTCTGGGAAATCGGCGGTTGGACACTTTACCCTCCCTCAGTGGAAATTTATCCACGAAGGATCCGAAATCCGCCTTACCGGTAAAGCCTATTGCGGCCATATCTTAAATACAGGTACCCAGATTCCTCCACACATGTCACAGTGCAAGCTTTCGCCTGTACTGTCAGCGCACAACGGTACCACAACTACAGCTATCACCAATTACACCTATATTTGTCCAGCTGACCACCTACCGCAGTTTTCAAATGCCCCAATAAAAGAACTGAATGATGCAGTCTGTTTAAGACAGTTGTAGACAGCCCACCGGATCAAGCACAAGAATGAAAAAAGGAGTTGCAGTGGCCTTTTAGAAAAACAATGCCAAGAAATTAGGAGCAGACATAGTAGATGATATGCACAGAGTAGTTTCTAGATTTTTCAAGTACTGTTTGCACCATAAATGGGTTTTGCCTACTGGGGCAGAGCCAACCTATGGTTGTTGCCATACAAGCCGGATGGTAAAACCCATCGACATACTGGTGCGCTAGATATTGTCTGTGAATGGCTGAGCAGTTCTTACTACATTAGCTGAATGAGGAGCTTCTTCCACAGCAGGCTACCCCCCGTAGGATGTCGCAACCTATTCAATAGCTACGGAGTGCCATATACGTTACCCATGAATCGTAAGGCATGTTTAGATCAGAAATTGGCCCCTCTCGAGAATGGGCTATTTCTAGTCATGTGATTCATGAGCTCCTTAGAGTCGAAAGAATTTTGTGAGAGGGACAACATTTTGCGGGGAAGCCACCATTTTCACATCTTAGCCTCCTGCGGAGGGCAGAAGGGTTAGTAGTTTTTTAAACGTAAGACTATTAAGAAAGGTAACGGAGGCGAATATCTATACTTACCTAGAGTTATAACCCTATAAACTAGCAGTAGCAAAAGGAACGCTCCGTTCCACTACTCTTACGAACGAGCGACGTGAACCCGGGAGACAAACCAATGCATAAGGTTCTGCCTGGTGTCACGTAATAAAAGCTGATGCGGCACTTCGCGCACGTTTCTCGCGCCATAATCGAAGGCTCGAACTTGCCTTTTTCCGTGCACTTTATGCTCTTATTTTCACCTTATCTCGGACGCTCAAACATAACATTGCAAATATATTTCAGTAATAGTAATCTTAATCATGCGCAACAACAAGAGTAATGGTTAGTTATGAACACATTCCATGCGACGCAGTTTAATGTGATACCAAAGAATGTGTCACTTTCGGCACGTAGATTAGCTGATTTGGAACAATTTTACCGCGCCGCCGCCTATTTTGGTATGCGGGAGAGAGTACCCAGCAAGAGCAGCCTAAGCTGATTTGGTCGAATTGCCTACGTCAGGCCGGCTCAATGCCGAGCTTATTTTACCGTCTAGGGCCTCTATGGAATGTCGCGGCCAAATAGTAGGGCACACCGTCAAATCAACGTCACGTTTCCAACAGTGCCTAAAAATGTTGGCAAATTGCCATTCTTATGTTCAGAACTCAGTGTCCCCGGCCAGTTCTCTGCCGACGTGGTCGGCCACCGAATATTGCCCTGTCTTCGTTCGCACGTGGTTGGCCAAGGTAGCTGGTTGCGAATTAACATCCAATCTTTCGCAACCGCCTGCCATCCCTCATTTCAGCTCCAGCAGAGTACACATCTACGCGTGAAGCCATTGGAGTTATCGAATTCTTTTTCTTTAGCACGTGTGTTCATTTCGAAAAGTGTTTTGCTTGTTACTGCAGAGTTGTATATGTGTTTGCATGTTTAACCTCCATTTTCGTTATCACGTTATGCAAGGCGCGGTGTAGGCATCATCAAGAGACATGCTTGTCAGTATCCTTTTGCCTCACCTGTGGGAAAGCTTATGGAGGGTACTTAAAAGAGTACTTATTTAGGTGCTGTGAATCCGAAACCAAGCACGCGGGGTGTTCGGCTGCGGCGATGGCGTACTCCTCTAATGCAGTAGCCGGCGAAGATGACCTGTTCGCGCTACCCGAATGGAAGTTGATGAAGACTACGTTACCCCAATCCACTGGTAGTTACTGGCAATTTAACACGCGGGGCGTTGTGAACTGGTGATGGCGTAGAGCTTTAATGAAGTAGCCAGTGAAGGTCATTTGTTCACGCTGACCTGGGTTCAAAACCACTTCGAGAAACGTTTTATTTATTCTTCTATTATAATCTAGGCACTGCCGATGACGTCATGAGGTCGCGTGGGTTTTCGGTCCGTTTCTCGCAATGTATTGTATTGGGTTTTATGGCGCTTAAGCAACTGAGACCATCATGCGCCAAACATATTGTATAATTTCTTTCAAAAACTGGGGGTGTCCTCACTGAAAGTCCTTGTCTTGACAAGGAATACGATGAGCCCAACAAATCAAATAAAGACCTCAGCCTTCTTCTGAGGCCAGGGAAAATGGATTAGGTGTATCACTAAATGCGTCAAAGCACAGGCTAAGAATTTTCAGTTGATTTTTTGACTGACAAGTCTTATAGCGCTTTCGCATTAATGCTGCAATAATATCTTCAAATAAAATGTTATACAAACTAGCTCAGATTTTGACCTTATTAACTTCTGTATCACAATGAATTCCGCACTAGACAAAACAAAAGCTCGCGTGAGAAGACCGATCAGCTATAACATCCCAAACAGGACAGGTAATCGTCCTAATATTGAAAATACTTTGGCAAAGCCTGGACCCACAAAGAGCAAGAGTGGGATCATCCATTTTCAATATTGAGCCGATTACTTGTGCTGCTTGGTATACGCTAGGCGATGCTGTTTAGCCCTTATTTGGTTGCTTGGCTGCAACTGACCTTCGAGAAACAGGCCAGAGGCAAATCAGTCGTGGCCTAGAAAATTACAATGCTCACTAATGTGCACTGACATCAAGCGGACACTGAAACAAAGATATTTTGCCACAGTTGTCGAATGGTACAGATCATTGTAGAGGTTGGTGAGGTAGGCAGTGCCTCGACAGCAGAGTCCATGAAGAACATTATGCCAGAATTCTATGCTAAACTGTTTACGCTCCTTACCTCGCCTTTCACGTCGTCCCCGTTTTCTACATCCACAACGAGGGGCTCGTCTCGGCGGAGCACGCGCCTCCGGTGTTGCACAGCGAAAAGCACCATGGCCGCCACAAAGACCACCATGAAGGCCACGGCGCAGGAGTAACAAGTCAGGTCGCGCCTGCGCATGCGCGAACACGTTAGGGCATCCTCAAAGACTCATGCAGTTAGGGCGAAGGCTTGTGTGAAGAACTTCAACAGCTTCCTAAGTGTGCGTATGCTTCGCCAAGGGAGGAGTGCAGTGCCACCTCTCTGCTCATATAACTGTTTTGTTTGAGTGGGACAGAGCGTGAACACCTTCATTCATTCCTTTTGACGGAATCTAATATTCGGAGTCAACAGCGAAGATATAACGCTGCACTAAACTAACCTTTCCCAGCGATCTC
Organism: Amblyomma mixtum; assembly: GCF_055824585.1. Lineage (NCBI taxonomy): Eukaryota > Metazoa > Arthropoda > Arachnida > Ixodida > Ixodidae > Amblyomma > Amblyomma mixtum. The sequence continues at coordinate 77,736,949 of NC_143018.1, forward strand.
GGCTACTTTTGGTCAAATGTTTAGGGAATCCCCCAAGGTGGAGTAGATTTGTAATAAGGGAGTAATCACTCATTGACGTCCACCCGAGCGCAGCCATACGGCTAAAGAGGAAAGCTATACAGATTTCTCAGAAACTTCGTAGATAAAAAAAAAATGAAGCTCAGAAACTTTCTCAGAAACTACGAAGTTTCTGAGAAAGCTGTTAGCTTTCCTTTGTAGCCGTTTGCCTTCGCTCGGGTGGATGTCAATGAGTAATTACTCCCTTATTAGCGGTTACTTTTGCGGCTGCGTTCGCAAAACAGTTCCACCCAACTTGCCACTCCTAGCGTAACCCATCACCCTATTCCACTGCTCCCTTGCATACGCGTACCTTCCTTTCCTAGCAACTCTCTCACTGTATGAATCATTTGGTATATTTGTGTAGGGTTACATTTCCTGCGTTCTTCTATTTGCTGTGCCTACGCCAGGTTGAATACTATAATTCGGTGTTTTTATCTAAGCTGCAGTCCTTGATTCTAAGAATGCCAACATCAATTTCAAGGGCACTGCTCGCACTTCTCTCCTCCTGAAGGTGGCTAGGAATCAATATGTGTAGTGTGCCATCGAATAAAATTGCACACTGCGGGGAAACAGAAATCAGCGGAAAAGGCAGGATTTGGCTTTCGCCAATCTTGGTCTTTTTTGGGGATCTGTTTAGACATAGTTTCACAAGAGTGCATAACAATCCCCTGCAGTGTCATTCAACAAGTGTTGGAAAACCACAAGCAGTCACGCTCGGAGGAGGCAAAAGGGCTCAAACTTGTTTTCGATGGTTTACCTTTCTTGTCCACTGCTTTGTCAGCTCCGTCATGGGGTGCCGTAATGGCGAATAAACTTTCCTAAGGAACGAACGGTATGGCAGACAGTTATGCTTCTAAACTCTTTTAGTGTGCATTTTAATGCGCAAGCATTTCTTGGCTCATCAGTCGCGTTCATCCGAGGAGACAGATCCATAGCCATTCCAACGCTAGCCGTATAACAATCCATTCATTGGCTAAACTGGCTAAAATGTCTTTTCGTGGCGAAAAAACTCAAATGAAAACAAAAAAAATAAAAAGTACAAGAAACTACAAAAAAATAAATAAAAATTAAAGCGAAAACAGTGAAAAAATATGGAGGGCGAAAGAGAGGACAGAGAAAGGCTTTCGCATTTTCGCTCTTAAGCTGGCTTAAGTGCAATCCTGCAGCTTTTTCATGGGCGGTCACCGACTACGGCACGTATCTACACACAACCGTTTCTTGTGTCCAATTTGATGCCGGATATTTTGCGCACTAGTGTGACATGCAAAGAGCATCAGCAATCAGCAGTCGTTCGCATTTTTATTCAGTGTTCTCAGATAAAGACATCATGGATTGTTTTTGTGATTATATAAGAAGCTATTCTCAAACGTAAAATTTTTTGTCAATGTGTGTATTTCATGGGAAGAGGACGGGCCCATTAATTCGGCACTTCGAGGAGGTGCAGAATGCCACAGTTGGCTCGGTACCACGCGATTGTATTGCGCGACGGTGAATCGCGCCAACCGAAGCCAACTGTTTGGGAAAGGCCAACAACGCGAGAATCAGACCCCTGTTTGATGGACATAACGGCCCCTCCGTTTGATGCACATAACGACAGCCTGAAAGTAAGGTTTTTTGTAACGGTTTCCGTGTCCCGCATTCTTGTTTGCAATACTTTTACATCACCGCAACCCTCGTGACGTATTACACTTCGGGCCCCGCCGCGGTGGCCCAGTGGTTACGGTGCTCGGCTGCTGGCCCGAAAGACGCGGATTCGATCCCGACCACGGCGGCCGAATTTCGATGGAGGCGAAATTCTACAGGCCCGTGTACTGTGCGATGTCAATGCACATTAAAGAACCCCAGGTGGTCGAAATTTGTGGAGCCCTTCATTAGGACGTCCCTCATGGCCTGAGTCGCTTTAGGACGTTAAAACCCAATAAACCAAACCAAACCAGTATTACACTTCGAGGCATTTTATAGCGTCCATCATGTTAATTTACTTCCATAAACCTGCAGAGTGCACATCATGAAGTGCGGACCACGGTGGAAGAATACAAGCGGCGTAATAACGGTATACAACTTGGCCTACGCGTCTAACGTTGCAGAATATGTCTTGCAGTTTCGCTGCCTGCCGAAAGATGGCGACGCAGAGAAACGGGAAGTCCGGCCGTTCTGGTTGTCATCTGCTTGCGGTGATTGATTCCATCGTTCAGTGTAATTTCTCCTCAGCACAGACTTCAGTGCTCTCTTTATGTTGTGCTTTGACTTTGATATTACTGCATTTTGACTCTGGGCTTGCATATCGCTCTGTGCAGTCCTTTTCTGCACTGACGATGGGGCGAAAGTGCTTTGCTCCACGATGCATGACTGATTATGATTATAAGTCATGCAATGAGAAGTTGCCGCTCTTTACGGCGCCCAAGGACAAAGAACGTCCGAATGTATTGAGAAATGTCATGTCACGCAAAGACCGTTTGCAGGGTTTCTAATGGGGGAGGAATTCTCAGCCTCATCTCGCGTAGAATACGTGAGCAGCAATGTATAGGGTGATATAGAGAAATGATAAAAAAAACACCCTTAGATGCAAGATGTTCCAGTAAAAGCAACGTTGAGTTCTTCAGGAGCCAGATTACGGCATTCAAGAGGAGGTGGCGAATCAAGACCCATCTACGGTGTAGAGGCCGGAGGAATCATCCCCGGATAGCACATCTCGTAGCTTCAGCTCCTTCTTCGAACTGGCGCCAAATATTTTGCCTTCGATCTCCTAGGGCTGCCGTTGACTTGAAACAGATGTAATAAGTAAGAATCTTGTATATTTACATATCTGAGTTCAACAAAGCTCCAGATCTCTCACAGGGCTGTCAGTCTGGCCACCTCCAGTCTTATTGACAAGGATTGTGTACGTGCGCTACTGACGATATGACAATGAAGATGCTAAGAAGGCACATACAGTTAGATAAATTTGATCTGGCAAGTAATAGTCCAAGCTTCGTAAATGTGGCTGTTTCGTAAGAATGTGGGTGATTCGCAGTAAGCCCTGCGTACATTGCGCGCTCTTGTCAATTTCGCATTATTTCGAGCATGTGAAACTTTCATTGGTTGCAGAAGTGCCACAGTTCACTGGTTGCAGAAGTGCAGCAGTTTACAAAAAGTTCATTAATTTTTTGGCGGTAAACAGTAACGCAAGCTATCAGCTTCTGCTCAATTCACATCCTACCTGGTGCATGACTTGAAGACCCCGAGAATAGTGATGAACACAAGGAATTTTCGGAAAACATGCATCTTATGTATTTGTTAATTTTTAATTATTCTGGCTCAGCTGTCTAATTGAACCCGCTTTTCTCATTGCGTCCGGTCTAATATTTCACCAGTATTCAAGCATGTCTTTGTTAACGTCTATCTCTACGCCATCTCCTCTGCTGCTTCAGAAAGTAAGGGCTTCAGAACGAACCGCAGTAACGTAGCGCCTCCTGGCGAAGTACCCAGAACTGCGAGGGGTTCTGTGCAGCCTGGGTAGCGCTCGTTTTTACTCCTCGTACGTTCTTCCACCATGGTGCGGACCACCTCCTTTAAGAACCGAGTACAGAGCTCGACATTGAGCGATGTCGCAATTGCAGACAGCCCTCTAGGAGCCTTCTATGTGCCTTCTCCTCGTCCCTGTCCTGATGTAAGGCAAGAGCACCGCACTAGCATGCATCGAATATGTATGTTTTACCCACCCGGTGGGGTCCCTGTCTCGCGTGACGACGACGTAGAGCCGCCCGTCCCTTGTCGGAAGGTGCGCAGATCGAACGTCCGAGGAGTCGGAGTACCGGCCGCTCGACGACCAGGAGGAATCTAGGGAGGAGCTCATGGAAGCAGGCAGCGTCCCTCCCTTCTTCGTCTTCTTCCTTCCCCTCAAATCGTTTTGTAATGATAAAATTCCAGTGAACACGGGCAGGATAAAATTATCAACAAGGCGGTTGCGATATAGGTGACGACATAGAAAGAGCTTTATGAATGCAGAATTAATTTTGTGTTTATGCAAACCGGAGATAATTTAGGGGACACTTAAGCCCCGCCTTTAGAGGGCCCCTGAAAAGGGATTTTGGTGGTTGGCTATAAAATGGTTTCACTGTAAGTAGAGTACAGCCCAGCGAGCGTTTATGTCACGTACGAGACCTCAAAAGTGAGCGGATAATTTATAATATATTTTTAAAAATTCTCTCACACCTCGCGGCGACCAGCGGTGCCAGGCTTTCGAGCGAAGCCTGTCACATGGCGTCAGGTCATGCAAGTGACATCTGGAGTAGAGAGCTATCATTGCGTAGACTGGTGGGCCAGTTGGTGCGGCATTCTGGGACACAGCGCTGTGTCTCGTCCCTTCTTCCCAGGTGTTTGTGTTAGCAGGCTATCATTGGTTGGCCGCGCCAACTCTCTCAGACATCATGCAGCTAGCTTGGCCGCGACCATTTCAGCAAGTCAGCAAGCTCTCTCCCCACCCTTCCCCTTTCTTCACCGCCTGGGGAATTCCCACGAACGTCGGCAGCCGCGAAGGAGCGCAAAAAATTGCGACAGGGCAAAAAAAAAAGCGTGAAAACTGAAGTTTTGACTACATATACAACTCAGCTTGCACAGAACGCATTTAAAAAATTCTTGCTGAGAGGATATTTGTTAAGGGACGTCCTTCAACATCCTATAGGCACACCACAACATTGTTTAGAACCCCTTTAAGGGTTTGACATGGTAGTGTTGATTTGTCCCGTTAGCGAGTCTACTTGATCTCATTAGCATGTTACGGCAGCCATTGTAGTTTACATTGTCACGGCTACGCCATGCCATTGATATGGCGCCGTCTTTCAATGATGCAGCGACGCATATGTCTTCTTCATCTTGTTCCCTATCAGCGGCCGTGTGTCGAGCTGGGTGAAGCGGTGCCGCTGTTTGTGCTCTTGGTGGAGCCGTACATTTGCAGCGGCCAAGGTGAGGACGAATCCAGAGCGGAGCCGACCGGCCCTCATAATCAAACGGTTCGCGGAGCTGGCAGTCCCGGCGCTCCCAAGCTCATCCCTGTTTCGTGCATGTTCTGCGTGTTTCGTGCCGAGTTATAGTTTCTTCAATGATTTTGTGTACAGAAGCAAGGGCCACCACTTCCGTCATCAACTGTATGTGCCGTGCTGGCCTGTGCCACCTAGTTTGCGATTGTTCAGAGTTCCGGATGGGTTCCGACGACCTCCTCACCAAGGAAGGTTTTCCCACCGATGGCGAAGAATTTCGTGCGCTGAACAGAGCCGGGGCGAACAGCATCTGGGAAGATATTGGTAAGTATGCTCAGTTGCCTCTACAAAGCAGTGCAGAGCGTGGCTTGACCACCCAAGCCGTCCCCTAATGTATCAGCAGGTCCTTACTTTCCCTTCCTTAAGAACCCATTTGCCCAAAAAACGTCTTTGAGCCTCCGTTTCTAAATGAACAGTTTATTCATTCATTCATTACCATATTACCCTATCACATGCTCTACTAACGTTACCAGATCCTATGACATATTAGTGTCACATCACACAAGAGCACAGTCGTTCGCGTGCAGTCACCACTCGCACTTATGCACTTTGCTACTCGCTTAATCACTGGTCCAGCAATTAGGGCTTCTTAATAATCACCCATCTACTCCTTAGCACTGAGTGGTACAGTGGCAAGCTACCACATTAAGTTCAAGTCCGCAGGAGATGCATATAAAATTGGATGGGACACTTGTAAGCTCAGCCTTAAAAGTACGACGCGATAGCTTTAATGTGTTAATGCCCATATATGCTCAATTGATCGTTCTGGGAGGTCGCTGAGAGTCTTCGTGCCACTCCTGGCGCAGTGTTGCAACGGTTATTAAGCGATGCGTCAGTGCCCTGCGATGGTAGGTGCTGCCATCGGTGCTGCCATCGGTAGGTGCTGCCAACAATGAATTACCAACTAGCCCAGCAAGAAGTTCTCTTAGCCATCGGTAGAGTTTGTGACATCCAGGTTGCTCTTCGCGCGCAACCTCTGACCAATCATTGATTTAAGTGCCACTTACCACAGAACCTTATTTGAAATGGAAGAAAAGTGAGAACAAGTTGGACGTCATAATACGCTATGTATATAAAAGAGCACTTTGTATCCCGATGAATGCAGGAACAGAAAAACTACTACACATGGGCATTCACAATACTGTAGACGAGATTATTGAAGGCCATTCGATATCGCAAAGGATACGGCTGTCAGGAAGCAGGATAGGAAGGTACGTGCTCGACAGACTAGGGCTCTCGTGCATTTGGTATGCGGAGGACAGAAAGGACTTGAAGGACCAGCTCATAAGAGGGGCACCCCATTCCGAGAAATATGCACCCCGAATTTCATAAGAAAAGAAGATAGGCTGGGGAGAAGTCCATCAGGACAACATGGGGCGCGATGGAAGAGGCAATTTACGTGGACGCTGCAGGACCGGTCAATGGGATATGAAAGAATGCATGCACGGATGCGCAAGAGAAATTAGTGAATGGGGCATCAATTCGATGCCAGGGTATCGCCCAGACTGAGGAAACAGGGATAGCTTTGGCGATGGTTTCCAGGAAGGTCTCACGTGTAATTACGGGCTTCCAGACTGCATGTCCTAACTATACAAGAGGAAGGATTAGTAAACACCCAAACAAAATACTCAGAGCTAAAGAAGATATGGACTTTAAATCCACAGTCACATAGACTATAGGACACACTGTAAATGTTGGAAACGACAGCGCTCATGCTACTGCCCGAGCGCTATTACCCCGAGTCCCCAACAATCGCAGGAGCATAATTATTCTGAACCTCTATTAAGCTACACGGATCGGATTTACTCCAACATTTGAGATTAACGGGTAAAGTATGCGCCAAACTGCACAAAAATCTGAAAAGGGTGCGAGGGGGCATTTCAAGATTGCAATTGCATACTTATATAAATGCTGACAAATTCAGCTATTTGCTTCCAAACTCGTACGATCCGCACTGCGCCTTCTGCGGTGAAGTGCCTGACTTATACCGTATGGTATGGGAATGCCAGAAAAACCGAGCTATACAAAGAATCAGTAACCAAACATCTGAGGAGTGGGAGGCGGCGCTTTACACCAGACATTCGGAAGACCAGATTTTGCTGGTGAACCGGGCAAGAGCAGCGGCAAAAGATAAACGGCTTCTGGAATGAGGGTCCACCCAACCAATCTATCCATTAAATGTTTTTCTCCGTCTCTCTCGCGGCAGTGGTTGCAGGCACCACCAGCGCCATGAGCGCTCAGTTTGTGCGCTTTTTTCAGCCGAAATTTATATTTCTTAAAACTATTGTGACGACGACGAAGCTGGCAGTGGCGCGGGACGGAGCGCTCGCGCTAGGCCAGCGGCCATTAAATCATCTCTTCTCCATCGTTCACTACGCCTCATTCTTCGGCTGGCCGCCACGTTACATTTGTTGTGAGGTGCTGGGGTCCCTTCATCGCCATCCCGGTCCCGGAGCTTCGGTGTCCTGCGCCTGCCGTGGACGTCGGCCGTGAGCATCTGAACCGTCCTCGACGCTCACCCCTGCCCCGTCCCCCGCCCGGACCACAAGACACGACGACCCAAGACCCAACCGACCCAAGACCCGACCGACCCATGACCCAAGACCCACAAGACTCAAGACCCGACCGACTCAAGACCCTGCCCACACATGAGGACACCGCCCCCCTGCCCCTGCCGTTCGGTGCGTCCAAGGGCTTCGGCCGTCAGCTCCTTGCACCCTACGGCTCGGATGCTTCGTGGACCGGGACTCATTCTCTCATCTTCCTCATCGTGGCGGCCGGCACTGCACTATCTTCTACATACTCTTCAACCCGCCACTCAAGACCATCGCCATTTCGCGCGTCTGTTCGTCACCGATCGGGACGATCGCTCGGTTGCCTCGGGCAGTGTGACGACGACGAAGCTGGCAGTGGCGCGGGACGGAGCGCTCGCGCTAGGCCAGCGGCCATTAAATCATCTCTTCTCCATCGTTCACTAAGCCTCATTCTTCGGCTGGCCGCCACGTTACACTATTATACAATTAAATGCTTATTTTAATGCATTCCAAAAGAAACAAGAGAAAATTTTTTTCCAGCAGCAACTAGAAGTCGTACCAGGCCTCACCGGCAGCATCGGCAGTGGCATCACCATCGGCAGTAGCGGAATTGACGGCAGCAGCGTGAGTTTCGCGAACTATTCCAGTGTCGTTCAGTACAGGCCAGGTCTACCGTGTGTCACTGCGCTTTAGCAACTTTTGAGCGCTACAACTATCCAAAACGACCTCAAGAACTATGCAAGTGTGTTTCTCATGCCGATGGTACTCATCAGAACGGCAGTAGCGGCAAGCGAGGGCAGATTTTTTTGCTCAGCGTTCTCGAAACTCGGAACTTCTTTCTCGAAACTTCTAAGAGAAGTTTTCAGTTCCACCTGGTTCTTCTTCGCGGTGTTGTACTATGCTTCTAGTGGTTTGGTTCACTTTGGCAAATACTTTTTCAGCTATGAGGACCCGTACGCAACGAATTCGCCGGTACGTAAGTTCATATCTGAGGGTCCGAGCGTCGTGGCGGAAGTTTCGTGCTACGTTCACGAAACTAAATGAAGCGCTATCAGATTCTTCTGGTTACATAGAACGCCGTTTTTCTGTGGCTTCAATGTTCGGCTTAAGCAAAAGATATCACAAGTATTAAGGCAACTATACGCATTTTTAAGCGCCTTCGGCGGTACGACCTTCTGCCCCCGCCAGACTGGATGCACCGACGATATCGCGAGCGAAAGCTCGTGCAACATATGGTGTCTTGGCAAGAAGACTTATTTTTGCAAAACTCAGCCGGCTTTCAAAACAAATTGTCGATGTCTTATGGGAGCAGATAGAGGACTCCGCGTCAGCAACGGTTGAGCCTGCAGCGCTGTTATCCTTCACCGCAGAGGCGGACATTGGCCCTGTCGGTAGTTGCGCTTCTGCAGATTCGTCGGAGTCACTGTCCAGGAGAGGAGGGGGGAAGAAACTGCTTGTCACCATGCATTCTGTGGGCCGTCGGCTGAGCAGCAGCGAGCATTTCACGTTGGCAGCGATGACGTTGCATCGCAAGCCAACACTGCCAGCTGCAGCGAGCCAACTTCGAAACTTGATCTTGAAAAACAGCTGCAGACTTCGGGAATGAAGCACAGGGTCTAACGAAGTGCAGTAGGCGACCTGCTTCTAAAGCTTTTGAGAAAACACTCATGCCATTTGACTCTTCCCGCTGTCGCACGAGTACTTCTTAAAACGCCCAGACATCCATGTCCAGAATATTCAGTTACAGAACTTTCACCAGGACAGTGCTGGCGTTTTGGGCTTGAAAGCAAACTCCTGCATGCGATCAAAGGCTTGCGTGATCTTCAAGAAGCGCTCGTGGTGTCCTTCAAAACTGACGGATTGCCACTGTCAAAGAGCGCCAACGTTGAGCTGTGCTCAATTCAGTGCCTTCTCTTGAACTGTGAACAAGCGCCATTCTTTGTTGGTGCCTTTGCGGTTCCAAGCTATCAGGCAGCTACAAATACATTTCCGATGCCGTTTCTCACTCAGCTCAAAAACCTCTTGCTGAATGGTTTAGTTGATAGTAACACTATGGCTGTGTGTTGAAAGCCATCATATGTGACGCTCCAGCACAGGCATTGGTCCTTTCTGTTAAGCGCCACACTGGTTGTAGTTCTTGGCCAAAGTGTACATGTGAAGGCGTGTGCAGGGAGGGAAAATGCACTCTGGCTGTGAAAGGCGCACCAGCGCTAGATTTCGAAAGCGGCAAGTTCATGACCACCACAGGGGTACTTCTGAGCTGACACAGCTCCCAGTTGATGTTTTCAGACATTATTTTAGACTACATGCAACTTGTGCTTCTTGGTGTTATGAAAAAGTTAATAATGCCGCGCCAAACTGCACTCACGGTTCATGTTGGCCCCCTTGAAAGAAGGCTTATGAATGAAGCCAGTGTCAGCCTAAGGAAACACGTTCCCCAAGAATCTGCTCGTTCCACATGTTCGCTGGCTGAAGTCGAACGATGGAAGTCAGTAGAATTCCGCTTAATTCTGTTTTACACAGGCCCTCTTAAGTTGAAACCTGGATTAAAGCCCGAACTCTTAGACAACTTCATTGCCCTGCATACCGCAGTGTCCATCGTCGCAGGCAATAAAATATCTCATGTAAATGCTGATTATATTTGGGCACTGCCTAAATATTATGTACTCAACATTTACATCATGCTGTGGGGGAAAACAAGTTTTCTAAAATGTGCATTGTTTAATTCATCTAGCCGATGATGTCAACGTTCATCACATTTGAAAACAACATGCTGCATGTGAAAAAAGAGCTTCGAAAGGATGAAAATCCACTCGAGCAACTGAGAAGCAGAATGGTGGAGAGACTACAGTTGCCGTGCACTTTGCGTGAACAACTTCTGTTTAATTCTTCTGTTCCACTCTCTCAGCCCTGGGGTCCTATGTCTCTGCCACTTGAATACAGAGGTCCTGAGTCTAGGGTTGCGAAGTTTAAAGAATTCATCATGACATGTAACACTGCTGCAACTGTGCCACAGTGGATAGCCACATTATTATTGTGCACACATTTGCATACATCGCACCTTCTAACAAGAAGTTTCATTTCATTTATTGGTTTTGTTTGGCCAGTACAGAGACTGCAAACAAGGGAGAGCAAGCTAAAGGCGCCTAGTAGCGCCTGACAGAGGCCTGCCCTCCCCATGTAAAAAAAAAACAAAACAAAGTGGCACTTGGCAATGGTACAAAGTTTCCATAAGTAACAGAAACTAGAAAAGCAGCGGATATATTGACAACGAAACAGAGATCAAGCATGCATAGAGCTAAGCACAACAAACTAAGATCAAAACATAACAAAGACAAAAACTGATTAGGTAGAAACACACCACAACTAGCTATAACAAAAATATTCATGAACAGTTTTCCTAAACCTGACCTCGGACATATTTTGTAGCGACAATTCTGTTAAATATGGTTGGTGTTTAATGTATGAGGAATTATGTGAGTTAGTTTTTGGAACCCATAGTTTGTACGGGATTTTGATGCATGGTATTGAGGGTGCCTAAGACTGTATGCTGTTTGGGCAATTAAATATGTGCTCTCGAAAGTCTGCCAGTTTCCTTTCATAAGGTTTCTGATATAAACAGCAAGCTTCTTGTGGTAAGCCGCCGTGATGGTTAGCAGTCTATGGTTGAGGAAGGAAGGACCTGTGCTCTCACTGTAATGTAAATTATCAATCGCTCGTACAGCTCTTTTTTGTAAAGTAAGTACTTTCACAAGATTGGTTGAGGTAGTCGTTCCCCAGATCAACAAACAACATTGTACATGCGAAAAGACTAGAGAGAAATAAATTTGTAGTTTGAATTTTCGAGGCAGTATTGTGCGAAATTTATTAGGATACCAACAGAGCGAGCCATTTTAGTGCAAACGTAGTTTACATGATCTGTCCAGAGTAAATGTTCTTCAAAAATGACTCCAAGGAACATTGTAGAGCTGACACGAGTTATAGGAGCTTGTTCGAAGTGAATTTGGAAGTTGTTCGGAACTTCCTTATTTTTGGCTCTAAACAGTATGTACTTTGTTTTCCTGACATTAAGTTCTAACCTATTTGATTTTAACCAAACAGACAATTGGGATAACCAACTATTGGAGGCTGCTTGCAAAATATTACTATCTTGCCCTGAAAAAAATACGTTAGTATCGTCTGCATAGATTATAATGTTGTCTGCTGGACGAAGGTTGACGATATCATTAATATATAATAAGAACAACGTTGGTCCTAGAACGGAGCCCTGTGGCACACCAGACACAATCTGACCGATCCCAGATGAAATACCGTTAATGATAGTTGTTTGAGATCGGTTGTCAAGGTAGCTAGCAAATAAGGTTAAAGGAACGCCGCGTATTCCGTAACACTGCATTTTTTCAAGCAATATCTTATGGTTAACCGAGTCAAACGCTTTCCTCATATCAAGGAATATGCCAACTGTTAGCAGTTTATTTTCTATGTTTTCAATTAGCTTTTCTTTGATTTCCAGTAAGGCGGCCTCAGTTGTTTTGTTTTTTTGAAATCCGTACTGTTGCTTGGAGATGACATGGTTTTTGTCGAGATATTGAGAAAGACGAGTGTTGATTGCAAGTTCTGCAATCTTAGAAAAAACTGAAAGAATGGAGATCGGCCGATAATTATTTAAATCATTAATGTCACCCCCTTTGTGAATGGCAGTGACACGAGCTATTTTCAACTGATGTGGAAATGTGCCTGTCGTGAACATTAGGTTAACTATATGTGCTAATGGTACCGCAATGACATCTGCTACTTTCTTGATCGGGACTGGAGCTATGCCATCGACACCTGGAGCACTATTACTGCGTAAGGAGTGAATAATGGTAATTATTTCTGAGTCAGTGCATGGTAACAAAAACATGGAATTACTTTGTTTACTGGTTATATAGACTGAGGCATCTTGATGTGGACCATCAGTTGATTTTGGCGGAAAAACAGATAAGAAATGCCCATTAAATTCATTTGCTAGTTTAGCGCCATCATAGTTCGCGCCATGAATGTGGAGTGAGACGGGTGCATTGGTTCTGTTTTTACCTAGAAGATCGTTAAGTGTATTCCATGTTCCCTTCGAGCCATCAGACATGGAGAACTTTCTCGCGTAATAATCACTTCTTGCTTTTTTAATGTCAGCGCCTAACTTATTGCGGAACGTTTTGAATTGACGGAGAATGTCAGTGTCTTTTGTTCTCACAAAACGAGAAAAAAGTCTGTTCTTTTCCTGTATGCGGTCATATAGTTGTTTTGAAATCCACGGCTTTCTTGATTTTCTATGAGTTCTGCGCGTTGCTTGCGGAAATGCAGTATTGTAGTGTTCTTGAATAGTAGATATAAAATTTGTGTACGATTGGCATGCATCCTCCAGTCTTAAAATATTACTACAATCTGTGCTAGCACAAAGACGTCGAAACTCTGATAAGCTGTTTTCATCAATTCTTCTAAATGTGGAAGATTCCGGTTTACTCCTGTGCTGTGCTGTGCTGTTGGCCAAGAATTTCTCTGCAGAGAGGACTACTAAAAAATCCCGTTCTAATCATCAAGCATTGGGATCTTTGTTGCAAGCTCAAATATGTGTCGATAGGCGCCTGCTGCTCTGTAGAACAAAGCGCATTGACACTTAGTTGTTGTAGAAGTATGAGAATTTTATCAAGAAAACAAGTGCGTGGCCTCTGAAGTGTCCTAGGAAGATGCTGATGCTTCTGTACTCAGCAAAATATTTGGTTTTTCCAGATCCAGTCAAGTTAATAAATAGGCTTAAGTTGGCTGCGTTTTACCTTTAGTAAGAAACATTACGCTTTAAGGTTAAAATAGACGTTTCTTTTTGAGCAAATATATTCTTCCCGTTCTTCTTGCTAAACTTCACTTTTTGTTCATTATAATTTGAATGCTGTTACAAAATCTTCGGCTGACTGCAAGGAGCCGTCTGTTGAGTAACAGACATGAACAGTCATGATATGGCGCTTGGTGAATCTACAATGACATGATTGTGCCTCGCAACAAGTTGGAAAAGGGCAGCACGTGAAACCGGCCAAACAATATACAGCATAACTACATTCGCGATGCGTAGGAAAATCTAATTCAGTTAAGATGCGTCTACGCTTAACATGCGCCCACGCCACGGCTTAAGTCGTTAAGCGCTTCTTGACAATTATCCTGCTCGTTTTCTGCACATTCAAAGTAACGCGCAACGAATAGCACTGCAAGCGTGAACAACCATTCAAAAAGATTTATTGCAATTAAGCCTAGCCCTTGGCACAGGATGCCTTCGGCTCAGATATAACCAGACATGTTTGAGGTACTTCATGCAATGTCTGGCCAGCGCTTCCAATCTGGAACTTCATCTTAAACAGTTTTTGCGGGGCAACGGCGCACTGGATTCTTCAGCCAAGTGTAGTCACGCAAAATGAACGAGAAGGCGTGGCTACCTTTAAAAACATGGCCGCTGATTTTTTCGTCCCATTCTCGGTCACTTCATCGTGCACCGGAATGGAGAAGAATCTCAGCACTCGTGACTGCAGGCTAGCCAGCGACAGAGATTTTTAATTATGATGCGTTAGGTCTCTCACTATTCCAAATGCAGTCAGTCTTTATGGTCCCTTAAGAATGTTTGGTGCTCGACGTAACAAAAACAAGGAATGTAGTTGTGAAAAATCTTGTATGTCCTGAAGCCAATTATAATATCCGAAGCATCGCAAGGCATACTATTTCTACCTTCGGTGCCATGTTCGTCCAGACTGATTCCATGGTCTTCCCGCCTTTCTCAGAGGCGGCGACCGCATAAGTAGGCCGATTTTGGGGAATGTGCACGTGAATTCAGAGTTCCCCAGCAATCCTCGAAAAATGTGTCTGCCACTCATCGTTTCCTTTGAATCATGCCTGCTGACAAGCGTCTTTCGGGCTCGGGAAACTTTTCGAAGCACGGCTTGTGTCGAGTGTTGTAACGTTATGTCCAATAGAACACGGAATAAAATGGCAATGCCTTTGAAAGTTCGATAATTTTCGGCCTTGAGTGCCAACAGCGTGGAAGCTGCATGCATTCTCGTTTAATAGGCGTAAAGACCTAGATAATTTACGGTAGCCTCACGTGCAAGAAGCCTGTGGACACGGCTTGACCACTGTGTAGGCAATGATTAAGCAGTGCCAATGTCTCTCGCATAAAGTACTGCACAGTTAGAAAAGCGAACTTCCCTGGCCCCAGGAAAGCGAGCCTAACGAACTGTACCCAGGAAAATTTTAAAAAAGGGAACCGTGAAAATTTGGCGTTGAATATAGTATTTTTTTAACAAGTGCATTGAGTGCAAAAGGGAAAAAGCCGCATCATTTATACTGGATCGAACAATGAAATAAAAGTTCAAAGTTCAGTGCTTCCGCCCCCGTCATGCTCCACTGTTTTGGTTTTTGTGTTCTTTTGCGCTTGTTCACCAAAGCTTCTTTTGGGCACACCAAAGAGAAAAGCACCGGACGAGGACCAAATGACAACGACTTTGGAGGCGGCATCTCCAACTGATAATCTTTAATAGCAGGGTATTATTATTACAATTGCGTTCTGCGGCAACCTTCGCAGCTGGCTTGAAAAGAATGACGCCAGTGCTTTCTCTGTCGTCCAACCATATAGGATACAACCTTAGCATCCTCATTACTCTGGCTGTTCCCAGACAAACGAACTCCCAGCCGAAGTGCCAAATTGAGATACTGATCGATTGTGCTGTACCGTTTGGAGCGAGAGGTTTGATTCCAGAACGTTCCAGAGCTCTGTGTTTTTCTTGAGACGGTAGACGAGCTTGCTGCGGTCCGCGAATTCTTCGAACTCTCAGTTCACGCTCGAAAATGCAAAATACTGGCCTTTATTCAAGCATATCGATGGCAGAAAAGGCTGAAATGGTTAGAATAGGCAACAAAACAGGCCATCACTTCTATTTCGAGGTAGGTATTTTCGCTTTGCGATCTTTTGCCAGTTTAGAGTGATCTGCTGGAACTGTATGTCCTGAGCAAAATTTCTCATCTGGTGTTAGAAATTTAATTATTTTGCCACGCATCTGTCAGTTATACAGGGCGTTTCACCTAAAATTTTACAGAATTTTTAAACATATTCTTTTAAATTAGAGGAGTGTTTTTTGCGGCATGACACTATGAGCAGTGTGGTTCATCAGTATACAGCTAAGACGTGCTATCTAGCAGGCTGCTTAACTAATAATGAATAGCTAACTTTTTAACTATCACTTTTAGACTCTTTAGTTATTGAGAGGCCTGTAGCCCACCGTAAGTAATCTCCGTGTCAGTTTTTAGAATTATAAAATGCGGCTACTCTCGACCCTGTGGCTCAACAAATTTTGGCTCTTTCGACGAGTTGCATGAGCTGGACAGGTTGCTTTACCTGCAAGCTTCTCGAAAGCGCATGTATTTTGGCGCGATGTAGCCACAATTTGTTGGGCCACAGCGCCGAGGGTAACCGCTGTTTCGAAATTCTATAAACTATTTCAGATATTACTTACCGTGGGATACGCGCCTCCAAATAATTAGAGCCTAACCGTAAAAGTTAAAGAGTAAACAATTCAGTATTGGTTAACCAGCCTTCTAGTTAGCACGTCTTAGCTGTATACTGATGTACTCCACTGATCATAGTGGTATGCTGCAAAAACCGCTCTTCTAATTTAAAAGCCTATGATTAAAAATTTTGTATAATATTAGGTGAAACACCCTGTGTAACGGACAGAGCCATGGTAAAATAATTGGAATTTCTAACTGCGATTGAGAAATTTTCCTCAAGACATACAGTTCCAGCAGATCACTCCGTGAGAAACGCACTCGTTGCATCAAGGCCAATCGCGCTACAGGAGAAGCAGATGGCGCCCGCGGCAGCTACCCTTCCAGACAAAGCGCGCAGCAGCGTGCTGCACAGATGAGAGGCCGAGGCTAGAGACTGTCACCGCCAGGGCAGTGTGGGGCTCGAAGTTCCGAACGTGTTCCCGTCTTCATGTCTAACAAACCACGCAGACGAACCATCTCGTGGAAAGAACTATAATGAAAGAAACTCAGAAGCGTAAAAACTAACACCTTCGTATTCTACACGTAAGCAATCTTAAGTGTCCTATCAATTTTAAGCATGAAATGCTTTTAGCTCCGGTTGTCGGTAGTGTGGTGACGTCACACCGAGACCGAGAGCCAGCATCCGGGCACTGAATTCCACTCATCCGGGTACTGAAACGAGAGCATCCGGGCACCGTACGAGATTTAACGAGACTCTCTAAGAGAGAGGGCCGCGCTTCCGCGCCGTCCCCAAGGATGGCGCTGCGGTCCCACACTCACGCATGTAAAAGACCGGCCACTGGGCCTTCAGCTCATGAAGTTTCCCCCTTTGGCAGGCAGATGTATACATGCTCGCGGAGTATTCGAACACGCTGCATATAAATTCTTGTCAGGCCTGCGTCTCGTCGTGTCCGCGTACGCTTCTGCATCGTCCTGATTTTTAATGCCGCCACCATCACAGCTGCTTAAGCCGAACAATGGAGCCTGATGAAAGGAGAGGTAGGAAGCGTCTTGCGGAAAACAATCGCTTTGCGAGTGGTACGCCACAGCAGAAGATTGCTCGCCCCTGCCGACAACGCCGTGATTATGCGGCCGCTCCCGAAAGCGACAAGGCCGCCATGGTGGAACACTAGACCCACTTCAAGACTTTTACTAGTTTTTTTTTTATGTTCTTGTTTTCAATTCATCATTTTTTTTATTTTGAGCATTGTTCTCCTTTTCGCCTCCTTCTCAGGGCTCCCTCTCTCTTTCCCTTATGTTGCTATGTTTCTTTTGAGGGGAGTAATAATAAAGGTGATACGGGGTAACAAGCCAGCCAATGGCGGCCTCCGTACATGCGGACGGACTAAATATGCAGTGTATAGCTGGCTAGATGCGTTGGTCGCTTTCAATTACGGTGTAAGAATGTATTTAAGTGCTGACAGCCACCGGCCGCCTCGGCGGCGAGCGCGCACACGTAGTGTTCGCGCTCTAATACATGCGCCAACCTCGAAGGGAATTCTGCTCTTGGCTCTTGCTGTTCGTGTTCAAAATACGAGGAGCGGCGCGCAAGATTTGATCGCGCCGTCGCGGGGGGTCTTAACACCTAAAGAGCGCACAGATAGTTTTCGCGCATGCGCCGTCCCCAGAGGGGCTTTTTCGCAGCGTCTTGTAGGTGCGTGGTGCGGCGAACAATCTGGACGCACTGCCACCCGGAGTGTCAATGCCAGAATAGTTCTTGCACCATGCTTTAGATGCGAACTTTACCAACAGCGTTGGAGTTTTGGCGCAGGGCAGCCGAGTTTGTGAGCTACTGATTCGGTTCGAGACTGTCATTTGGAAAGCCGGTACAGATCCGCACTGGAGATTCAGTCTGGTGAAGGGTAAGCTTCTTTCCTTATTTCAGAATACAATGGAGTACACGAAGGAGATTGATTTCCCAATGCCTTTGCCTTTGAAAATTGGTTACACAGCACGTATGTTTATATTCATCGCCACAAAAAGGTACGTGGAAAATATATGTATTGTCACTGGGACCATGGCTGAAATTTCACTTCGTTCGGATCAGCGCTGTAGTTCACTGCTTCCCCACAGCACGGCGTTGCGCAGCTCGATCACGGCTGAGCATGGTGGCAATTGCCACCACCCCGTTTCTAAGGGGGCGCTCCTATCCATCCATCCATCCATCCATCCATCCATCCATCCATACGGCACTGGACGGCCTCTTCAAAGCAATCATTCCCTTCGGCTCAGGAAATGCCTTGCCGTAGCTGCACACTTGCAGAAATTTCCGGATTAATCCGCAATGATACACCAACCTTAGGCTGCATATGTGTGGCCTGTTTCTCTGCAGGCAGGAGCGCCGCTTCTGTACTCGCGCCGTTGTCCCCTGGCCCCCGGAGTAAGTTCTCGTCGCCACTGGATAGGAGAATTAGCTACAGACAGCGTTTAATTATCCCAACCAGTTCGTGTGCCTTCACAACTTTGGCAGCGCTCTCTTGCGGGCTCCGTGAGCCAATGCCGCTAGCTAAGACGCTGACGCGACGCCGAAGATACTTTGCCTTCTGGTTGAGACTCAGCACCTCCTCTGTATATAGTTGGTAGTGTTCCCAAAAGGCATCGCATCAGTGCAGCATCTTTTATTAAGGCGAAAGCCTTTTAATGCCTCGACAGACGCGTCAGCAGCCCTCTCGGCAGATTTTCCGCCTTTCGGCGTCACTGCTTAAAAAGAAACTGCGCCGCGGGTGGGAATCGAACCAGGGCCTTTGGCATTTGAAGCGGAGACGCTACCACTCTGCCACGAAGGCTCAAGGTTCGAGCATGAATAAAGGCGCATCTAGTGAATGCATGGGTTTCATAAATAAAATAAAAGGAATAAAGTCAAAAAAAGTAAAAATAGAAAATAAAATAAGATATGAAAATAAAAATAAAAAACAAGAAAAAATAAGAGGAGCAAAAAAATAAAAATTAAAATAAACAAAATCAGAAAAATAAAAATTAAATAAAAAACAAACAGTGCGCCAGGAAAGGCTTTCGCCTTGCAGCCCTTTAGAGAGCTAAAGTGCCCCCTGAATTTTTTTTAAACATTTCCCTTGTCTTATTAGTTAGGGGGAGTCCTAGCATCCTATAACTCACGACCCTGTCCCTACGTGCCCTTCTCATAGTGGAAGCTTCAACCACTGATAATAATGTAACGATGGCCAGATCGTATTACAGCGAGAGGTTTGTTTCTTGGGGTTTAGGAGAGGTCTCCTGGGACAAACTGCTGCGAACACCCTGAAGGCTGTTCGAGCAGACGCAGCAGCTGGTATGACGTCACCATCGGCGCAGCTTCTGACGTCATCGTCACCAAGAGCAGGTGCACGGCTCGAGCGGTGTCCTTATGATGTCGCAGTGCGGATGAATGGAGGCAGAAAAGCTGGTATCAGCTGGGTGCATAGCGGGACGTCACGCCTGTTCCGCTACAAAAGAGGGCGAGGACGCAGGTGGGCGAAACCCTTGGCCATTAATTACAGATAAGTCGCAGAAATGAGCAGGAGGACAAAAGCTGCACCATGTAGCTTAACTAACCAGCTACATTTTGCCTGTGCGAGGCTAAACAACAGCACTCACTACAATTTTGCGACAAGTAAAACCAGAGCTTAGCTTTCCAGGTAGTGTTCCTTTTTATTGCGTAAGCAATATTACAACAGGTTTCAGCCCTTCGCGTCGGGGCGGCCGCAAGGCACGTTTGACCTTGAAGGGCGGCGCGAGGCGCGGCGTACTACAGCTGTACCGCGCCGCTGCTGAGTGGAGGCGCTGCCGTCGCCGAGCTCTCGCCAGCTGCGGAGTGTGGATAGGAGGCTGTGAACGAAGGGGGGGGAGGGGGGTATAAATGCGCTCGCTCGCTTGCCGGCTCCGTAGTTATGCCGCCTTATAAACAGGAAGGGAGGCTACGTACGACTTGACGAAGCCAGGAAACGACAACGGGCTTCGGAAACAGATGAAGAACGCGAACAGATGCCTTGCTAAACGGCGCGCTCAAGACTCTGCTAGACGGGCGCACCGCACCTCTATCGAAACCGAATCGTCTACAACCGGTGATGGTCCCGAATGGAACGCTATGGATGCTTACGCAACCTACCAGGTTTAACCAAAGCTAAACCCTAGCAGATTTTTTCTTCTTCCCTTTTCAGAAAGACGAATCAGGGACGGTCCTTTGGTGCGCTATAACTTAGTGGCCATTACCCGCATTTAGCCGCTGTGGGTTTTTTTGTCCGAAGCCCACTTCTGGCAGGTGGACACCTGTCCACAGGGTTGTAGGCCACCTGCTAGTCTGTATAAATACACTTGCAGGTTTTGAGGTTGTCGCAAATATATATGACCTAGGCGACTCACCGTTTATAAAGAAGACACACCATGCAAACACCTTAGCGTACCAGTGTTTAATGACGAAAAAATTACGAGAACGCCCTGCACATAATCACGTTTGGCTGAATCACGCAAATCGGCTGATATCTTTGTTTATGTATTTATTTTCGATACCCTCAGCGTAAAATACATCATAGACGGGTGTGGTGAGAGTAGTTATCGGAAATAAAAAGTAAATCAGAAAGGCATGCGTAATAATACTAAAATGCAACACGGCAACTGGGTTGGCGAATGTATCAAAAGCAGCAAGTACAAGAAGACATGCTGTGCATATTCGTTGACGGAAGGAAAAGACAAAACCGAAAGTCGCAATGGTGATCAAAAAGCAAAAAGTCTTAAAACAGTCGCTAAGTGCAGCTAATTGTCGCAGCAAAGGAAACGAATGAAACTGATATTAATGAAGAACAGCAAAAACTTTTTTCAGGCTGTTTTGAAGAGCACGAGATCAGTAAAGGACTACTGACACCAGATTTTTTCTTCTTCTTCTTCTTCTCCATATTCTTGCGTGTTTTCTTCTTTCAGACGACGCGCTATATAGTGCTGCACACAGAACAGCCAGTGGCATTCGCTTACGACCGCTAAATAACTTATAATTGGATTTCTTCTTCACGCTGCTTCGCTTTTGGTTCATCAACTGAACGATGACTGTGACGTGTAGTTGATGAAAGCGCCACTTCAGGCAACAAAAAAACGACAATATAACTGCTGATACCTTGTTTGTTGTAATTTTAGCTATTGAAGAGCAGTGGTTTAAGTGCTCTAGCCAGTTGAAACTATGTATTAAATACATATTGTCGTTTATTTATGTGCGTGCCACGTGACTTAAATGTCAAGTACACTTCACAGCCATGGTTCGGTTGATGAAGCCGAAACCGAAACAACATGAAAGAAGAAAAGCAATTATGTAGTATTTAGCGGTCGTAGGCAAAAATTAAGCGGTGATCATGCATCTTGATGTCTAAAACATCATTTGAAAGAATTAAAGGCGCAATAAAATTAGGTTTCTATATCCCGTGAAAGCGTAATAATCATGCATGCAGTTTATTCGGCTCAACTAAAGCTTTTGGGAGTAATGTATTGGAGATCACTTTTGCATGGTCGTCATGGCGAGCAGAAAGAAATGGGGCTGAGTGAATCCATGTCTGGAGAGGCTCGGCATGGTAGTAGATTTTGTGCATAAAACAAATGCATGCTAACTTCCTGCGGGCAGCCAGAAGTTGAATGTTTAGAGCTGCTTTCATTTGAGAGACAGCGGCAGTGCTTTTGTAGTTAACTTTTAAGAAACGGATTGATAGACTCTGTTCTCCTCCTTCTGCTAGTGTGAATGATGTGTAGAAAGCATCCCAAATTGACGAGGCATATTTTAACTGTTGTCAAACAAAAGTTGCGTAAAGTGGCATTTTCAGTGGTGATGGCGCAAGATAGAAATTACGTTTCAGATATCCCAGAGTTGTATTGGGTGTGGCTATAACTAATTATGTGATTTCCAGTACATTGTCCTAGTTATCTCAACTCCGAGGCAGCGGTATGATGATACGGGTTTCAAATGCAGGTTGTTTATTAAGCATTTAGGACACAGTGCTAGGGCTGAAAATACGATTCAATTAAAACTTTGTAAAGTTAAGCTCCATCTGACGAGTACTCCACCCGTCAACCACGTTATTCAGGTCGACCAGAACGAGAGTAGCTTCGGTGTTTTTAGAATCGCTTGTTATTATCCGACGTATTACGCAGTCACCAGCAAACAAGCATCTTTGGGAAGAAACAACATTGAATACCCTTACAAAAAATTTTTTCTACAGTCTACACAGTCTGTCCATATATGTTCGTCTATGAAGTCTATAGACTTTCTAAACACAAAATCTCATAAACTGTCTACAAGTAACACAAACTCCAGAGACAGTCTACAGACACTGTACAGATTTATGGCCATGCCCTTCTTTTAGTACACGGTTGTCTATAGTCCTTATACTGACAATGAATAGACGAAAGGAAATGTGTATATGAAGGCAATACAGCCTGCAAGAAGTCTATAGACAGTCTATTAAACATTTTATATAGAAAGGAATCCAGAGGAAAGGAAGATCGACACGACGGAACAAACATCTAGGATAGCTCCATAGTGCAGGTGTCCGCCCTGGGAAAGCGTGCACGACATCCATCACATTCACTCGATTGGGCTAGTGCCACCGTTTGCAGTCGGCCTGTTGTTTGAAAGCTGTCGGCTGGCCCGTGTCCTGACTGGTTTTATGAGGGACGGATCTGTCTAAGCGCTAATTGGCTGGAATGGTAATGGCGCTCAGTTACGCCGTAAAGCATGAGGGGCCAGCTGTGAACAGTGAAGAATGGCCATTGATATCATAACGCACTTGAATCGGGAAGTCTACTTGCTGCATGGCCTTCGACACTACCGACTAGGGTTTAGCGTCAGTGGTGTCAGAGGGATTGCAGTTGTGGGACAATAGTTCATGGCGTCTAAGAAATTTCCATGCCATGGCCATTGTGCAACAAGGCAATCAATAGAGCCGTAAAAAACTTTTCTTCTTCTTAATGACCAAAACTTATGTCCATGCCTGTTTCATCATGATGATAACACTAACAAATATTTTTGAGCTACTGAATATCACCAACCATCAGCAACACGGGAGTGATACTAAAATGTCGCACGGTACGTGCCGCCTTTACTAAAATTAACTCAGCAACGGGGTTTACTTCTCAATGCGTAACCCGTACCGCACCCTTAAAGACCAAAAGGTCTCTTAACGGTGAGGTAAAGGGTTTTCGTGACGTAACCCGGATTAAGAGTTTAAGGGGTGCCATAAGTGCTGCGCTGCCCGACCCAAGTAAACGAACCATGTATTTTACTTGGTTGCTTATGTCAAAGACGACACATACATCGACGCATCCGCGTACATCAACGGCAGGTGTGTTCTATGTTTCGTTCCGCGCAGCAGATCTTAAACGGCCGCATTTTTTTCAACATCACCTCTGCGGTCATAGTACTAATAGTAAGAATGCACTAGCTGCCTCTCTCAACGTAAACACATGAGCTGCACCACCAGGGAAGGATTGAAGAAGGTGATGAAAAAAAATGGTTAGAGCTAACCTTACCGGCTAAGCGCCTCACTCAGCGGGAGCTCAGTCCTTCTGTGCGAGTGGCGTCTAATCAAGGCATTGGCGCAACACTACCGGCTTTTTTTGACGTCACATGACATGCTTGCAATGACCATGCAACACGCGTCATGGTGTTGGGCCCCCTACACACTTGTCAAATCGATTTCCATCCACCAACCTTTTTTTATAGAGGTTGTTCCCGCCTCTCTTGAATAACTTTACTGCTTCAGTGCTTTGCCCTTACAAGAATTTTTACACAGTCTATAGACTGTCCATAGAATTCAGTCTATAAAGTCTATAGACTCTCTATAGGCAAATCCTAGAGAACAGCCTACAGGCAATACAGATAGATAGATACAGAGAGAGGGAAAGGCAGGGATGTTAACCAGAAAGGATTCCGGTTGGCTACCCTGCACAGGGGAAGGGAATAAGGGGAATTAAAGAGGAAAGAGAGAAGGAACGGGAAGTAATCACAGTCTGTCAATCAAGGCAGTCTCTCTCAAAAAACAAAAGAGTGTCTTGTAAGCCTTGATGGCAGTTGACTGTTGTGGCCACGGACCGAGGATCTTGGCCTCTGTGAAAGGGCGAGAGTCCAGGCGGCCCAGAGCACAGCGCAGCTCACGTCTTTCGGCCACAAAGGCAGGGCACTCACACAAGAGATGAGTGATTGTCTCTTCACAGGCGCAGTACAGGCAATGCAAATGCTATAGACAGTCTATAGACAATCTGTAGATCTATGCCCATGCACGTTTAATAGACTTTGGTTATAGAAAGCCTATAGACTATGAATATAAAAGGAAATATCTATAGAAAGGCAATAGAGTCTATAAGAATCTATAGACTGTCTATATACCGTTTTTATAAGGCTTGTGCCTCACTGCCTGAGTTGTTTGTCCGAGGACCCCCCTCTTAAGCCTTAATATATGTAACCCGCTCTGAAAAAGGAAGAAAGATAGTCACAGCGGACAGCCTCGGAATAATTTAGATCACCTGAAGTTCTATAGCATGCACCCGTTATCGCACAGCACACGCGTGGTTTTTCGCATTAGCCCGCGGCCGAAATTCGGACGCTACGGCCGAGGCTGGAATCCGCGACCTTGTGCTTAGTGGACGAAAGCCATTAAACCTGAACCACGGTGTATAGCTGGGGCTAACCGTACGAAACTGATCGTGCTTCATCGAGTCTCATTATGCTTTCCTCTCATCTGCTTTCAGGGGCTTTGCTGAAATGAAGATGCGCAATAGTCGCGGCTACTGCATGTCATGTAGAGTGAAGGATGGAAGTTTGGAATATGCGTGTGAAAGACAAGGAAATGATCACAAGCAAAAGGAGGTTAAAGATACTGGCAATTTTGCAGACCCAGGCCATCCCACTTCTCTGGCTGTAAGAATTGAAACTAATACTCGCCTGGGCGTAAGTTCCTTTAATTTATTCTAACCTGCTTGGGGCTGTGGTGACATGCGGGAGAGGTACAGTTTATGCGGAAACCGTGTAGGAGGCGTCAAAAAAGATGTTCCATGTATTCAAGTACCGTCTTTGTCAAAAGTATACAGCCCAAGGGGTCTGCATCTGAGCCCTGCAGTGCGGATCCTCTGGCATACTCAGGGACCCTAATCTCATGAAGCCTGGTCGAATTTAAGTCATCAACCCTCCCAAGCTTAGGACTGTCGAATCTGCTTAAGAGCTCCACTACACGGTTCGGAAGCAGACTCCTTGGGCTGTATATTTTTGACGAAGACTGCACATGAAGTTCTGCTATCACTTCTTACATAGAAACAAGCATAGAGGTGGATACAGTGACGAATGCAAATTAGAAAGAAATTTTGTGAAGTTCGGACTATTAAAAACCTGAAAATGTCGTTTTGGTTTCGTGAAGAAGAAAAAAGACGGAGCGAGGAAAAAACACGAGATGCTTAAGCTCCGCCTTACGAGTGAAACGCTATAGCGTCAGTGGACTCCGTCAAAGATTTTTCGCATAGCTTCAGCACGCCGAACCTTGTTCTGCGCCTTCTCTTCTTCCGTCTTGTACGGCCTCCCTCGTGGTCCGGTTAATGTAGACGGCACATTAAAATTCAGGGAAGGCGCAGTTTTAGAGAAGGCTGCGCTCTAGTAGATGTAACTGGCTCCATCACACACGTGTGTGAGGAGCAAGCAAGCGCCCACTCTTTATGCTATCACATGACGGCATCACTCGGCCCTGTTCCTAGAGGCCGCCGTGCGCAATGGAACTTTCGGATCCGCTTCCTGAAGGGCAAAATGTGAATAGATGGAAAGGTGGATGTAAGAAAAGAGGGCCCTCTTAGAAACGGGGTGGTGACAGTTGCCACCTTGCTCTGCTTTTTTTTCGTTTTTTTGGTTTAACTGTGCTATAGATTTTTATTAAATATTGCCATTTTCTTCAAATACGCTTTCTTACACTTCTAACTTTGTCATTTTTCTGCTTTTGAGCCATAAATCTTCCTATCGCTTTTAGCTAACTTCCACCACATATTTATTTACATGACCACTGATGTCTCTAAACCATAGGGATTCTGGGAGAGTGATTGTGCCTCCATTGACAACGGGATGGATACCATCAAATATGAGAATAGGATTTACCACACAGCACGTGTGTAATCTTCGTCGTTAAATTTCCTTTTGTAACTGCGCGTTCTAAGCCACCCATCGTTGTGCGATGGCCTCCTTAATTTCCTTATTCCACCACTTCGTGGCTTCCTCTTTCCTTTCCAGCGGTTTACTCCTTTTACTTGTTTCATTTTTGTACTGATGAGTAGTTATAACTGATTATAATCCCACTTTTTCATGGGGCCTTTCTCTATTCCTATGGCCATGCTGGCTGCTATTAGCACTATTTGTTCGTTAATTCTGCGTTCTCTTTTTGACTTCCCTGCATTTTCCATTTGATCAAGGTTCCAAACTGTAGACTAATATGGCCCCGCCGCGGTGGCTCAGTTGTTACGGCGCTCGGCTGCTGACCCGAAAGACGCGGGTTCGATCCCGGCCGCGGAGGCTGAATTTCTTGAAGGCGAAATTCTAGACGCCCGTGTGCTGTGCGATGTCAGTGCACGTTAAAGAACACCAGGTGGTCAAAATTTCCGGAGCCCTTCACTACGGCATCTCTCGTAGCCTCAGTCGCTTTGGGACGTTAAACCCCAATAAACCAAACCAAACCGTAGACTAATACGCTTACGGTCAGTCCCCAGACTATACTGCTCCGCTTCGTCTATTTCCCTTGCTATAGATCCCCATCGACATTAGGCAGTAGTCAATGGCCTGTTAAGGATTCCGCACGTGATTTGACCCCCACATTTAGTTTCTTTATTTACAATAAATGGGTTGTGCCGCTCACAGAAGTCCACCATTAACTTTCCGTTTCAATCAGTGTATCCATCCAGATCCTGGATGTGGCCATTCATGTCACGCAGCAAAATAATATTGGCATTAGATCGCTTTTATTCATGCCTGCATTTGTTCGCTGTCCCTCAATAAACTACCCCTAGCCATGTCCTTTTAGCAGCAATTGTGCCTGATACTCAGATATGTTCTTTGCAAGTTGATTTTATTTTTTGCCAATTTGTTCCTCTGTGTATCAGCATACCTACCCCTCCTCCCTTCTTCTCCGTGGTTGTTCTGTTGCTCCCTTCCCAGACGTAGCCACCAATAAACGGTGGAGCTTCTAGACTCCGGATATGTGTCTCGCATAGCGCATACACACCTACTTTTTCGTTCTTTAACGGCTGTTCTATTTTAGCCCTTTCGCTCTCTTTCTACCACCATGCATGAATGCCGATGACGTCACACTCACAGCACTCCTGGTGGCCTCCGCGAGAAGTTCAAAGCTCTCCTTTCCTCAAGCTGCGGAGCTGCTCCTGCCATTTTTCCCGCACGAAGCCGCGGTAGCCTCACACAGTGACGTAGAAGGCGTCGACAAAACCGGCTTTTCCGCCTAACGAGCTGGTTTACTATTTTGCGTTAATAACAAGTCCGACATTCTCGGAGAAAAATTTTTAAAACTCGGAGATTGCAAGACACTGTTACTGAAATATTGAATGCAATGGTGCATTCTTCTGATATATAGAAAAATCTTTCTCTTAAGTGTTTTCATCGCTCGCGTGCAGCAGTTAAGCCTGTAATAGAAAACCAATGGCGAACGCTTTTCAATGCGTTTGCCATTGGTTTTCTATTGCAGTTTTCACTGCGCCACGCGAGCTATGAAGAAAGTTTAAAAGAAGATTTTGCTACACATGTAAAGAATGGACCATTAGCTGCAATAGTTCCATAACAGTACCTTACAATTTTCTAATATTTCATTTTTCTGCCCAAGAATGTTGGACATGTTATCGTCGCGGAAGAATGCGTTACAAATTTAAGAGTACGACACTGGTCTGAAAACATTTTAAGGCGTCCAATTTTATTATCTTTGAGGGGAGCGGCTGGGACAAAGACATCCAGTCTTTGTCCAGCGGATTGACTATCGGAATCGAGCAGAGCATGCCAACTGCAAACCTGCGCGCAAGGCTAGACTTGGGTATCAAGCTCATACAGCAGATGTTTTATGTCCTTTCTCTAGTCAAACTCGCTTTTTATCGCAGCAGGCAATGTCGGTACAATCTCACAAGCAGTAACCGTAAATGAATATTTACCTTTGCTTGCAATACTGCAAATATTATGTGCACCTGCTTTCAACTTTCTGATATAAAAGGCTAACAGTGGAACATCGGTTCTAGATGCTTCTCCCAGCTCGTTTAAAATGTGACGCTATAAGCTGATAGAGATAAAATCAAAACTGGCAAGGGCGCTTTC
The DNA here is from genome assembly GCF_055824585.1 of Amblyomma mixtum. Classification (NCBI taxonomy): domain Eukaryota; kingdom Metazoa; phylum Arthropoda; class Arachnida; order Ixodida; family Ixodidae; genus Amblyomma; species Amblyomma mixtum. The sequence continues at coordinate 77,765,433 of NC_143018.1, forward strand.
TTCTATCAGATGACAATGCAATGCACGGGTTTGGATTGCATGAACAAACGCAGCTGGCCAAGGGACGTGCGTGACTACACTGGCAGCGCATGCAGCTGCTAAGGCCAGCGCGCTACAAAGTTTTTGAGCGAAAGCTCTACTCTTCGCACTATAACTCCCAAGGTCAAGAATGGTGCGCGTTTGACCTTGAGCCGGTGGAGTGGAGATACGCATACCACGTGACTCGCTGTGGAAAGGCGCCGCAGCTGCGCTCGCTTGGCACCTCCCCGCGGCTGTACCAAGTGACTAGCGGGGGTATAACAGCTGCTTCGCTGGCGCTCGGTCGCTCAGTCTCACCATGAATGAGGCGCGCGCGGAACCGACTTCGGCGCCAAACCATGCGTATGTATGCTTAACTGAGCTTTCGATCCTATCACTGGTTTTAGCAAGTGTAAACCTCTGCTAGTTTTAAGGGGTCGCGTTATCGTATTTCTGTAATATAGCGCTAGTGGCACCTGTAACACCAATGCGGAATTGTGTTCATTCGCGAGCGCTTAAATGAGCTCTAAGCATTTGTAGAAAGCCTCGATGCAAGTGCGCAGCAAGTGTTTGCTGCTAACAGCCTGACCGACGCCCGATGAAGCTCGACCAAGGCGAATCGTACGAGCTGCGAGATAGATCGACTTCGCGCTCAGCCCATCACCAACATCACCGAGCCACCGGTTTGCCCAAGCGCTTTCCGGTGGCTGCGTTCAGCTTGCTCATCAAAATGGCGGCTGTTGCTGGTGAAAGTACGTTGTGAGCCCTTCTCTATTCATGCCGAAGCTCGGCTAAACATCGCATATTTGGTATTTACGAAAGCTGGGGCGTTGTAAAAAGTGGCAGTAGCCAAAATCGAACGCCACACTTTGAAGCCAGTGCTAAAACTGTGATATTTCTCGAAGCATTTGTGATAAAGATCCCTGGAAGATGATGGTCAGGTTATCTTCATTATTAAGATCTATTTTATCTGCATTGCAGTCGTGGTACGACGAATCGGACGCATACAAAGAAGAAGTTGGCAACATCATGAGTAAGCATACCAAAGCATTTTGTTTTGTTGATATCATGGCGGTAAACAACGTTTGTTCATGTTACAGTTCGTGAAGCATTGCAACAAAGAAAACTGCACTATTGTACAGGACAGGGGAAGGCGTGTGTCTAGTCTGCTTTTTTTTTACCCGTGCTGTCCTGTAGCGCAGTTTGATAGTGGCTACAGGTGCATGATTCGAGTCGGGTAGTAACAAGGAAGGAAGTGAAAAAAAAAACCGAAACGAAGATCGTAAATTATCGCTTTCTGAAGCCACCCGTGCCGATTAAAACACCATTTGCGGTCGATCGCCCGAATTAAATGTCATCCGCGTATGGACGAATAGAATCTAGGCAATACCACGAAAGCTTTTTTCATTGTTTTTCTGATACACCTCCTTTCAGTAAATGCCGCAGAGGTGTGCCCCAGCCATTCCAAGCTCAGACGCTATAAAGATAGCTCTGGCGGTTACTAATATGTAGCACTTGGACAAGATGTTCTGCACAACCACGTCATATCCGTCGCTCTTTTTTTTTTCTCAGGCCGGGCCTCTGGAAGGGTCTTTCCTTTTCTTGCCTGGCCCCATGGTCGTAATGAAAAACGCTTCCGTTAACATGGCGGCTGCGACCATGTTTCATCAGTAAGCTTAATAATAACGCGTGGACCAGGAGCGCTCAATCTGGAGACTGCGCCATGTGCGACCATGTGATCCAAGCCGGTCTCAGAGAAGCGTCTGAGCGTTCTTATCTGTATTATGTTCACAACCTTCCCTTCGACAGCCGTAGCAAAAGTGGGCGACAACATTGTCACTGACAAAGAAGTACAGACGTCCAATGTGGGTTCGAAATTATATAAACCAACCCATAAGAAAAATGTATTGTAAAGAGGAAGACGCTTAGCAGACGGAGCAACAGAACCGATGCGCGGGGCGAGGCGAGAAGACGACGATCGGCAGCTGAGGCAGTAGAACCGACGCGCGGCGCGTGGTGGGAGCATCAACTGTTCTGCGACCGGACCTGTCCTTGCCCGCTCTAACCGGCCTTCACAATCAGTCATCTCTTGCCAATAAAGGCCGTTACATCTTGGTGGAGGTTGCGGAATCCCGTCCTGGAGCTACGTAACCGGACTATCACTACCCCTATGCCTGCCAACGCCAACCAGCCAGCCAGCTCCTCACCGGCACCCGTCGCTTGCCATGGTGCGCTCCGCCAGCGCGACCCTGCCGTCTTCAGCGGCACGGACGATCACGACGTGGAAGACTGGTTGTCCTCTTACGACAGGGTGAGCGCACATAACCGATGGGACGACACTATGAAACTCACCAATGTAATCTTCTACCTAACCGGCGTTGCCCACCTTTGGTACCAGAACCACGAATCGGAGTTTACCACCTGGACCGCATTTAAAACCAGCTTCTCCGACATCTTCGGCCGTCCTGCAGTACGCAAACTTCGCGCCGAGCAGCGTCTTCGCGTTCGCGCACAGCAGAGTGGTGAATCATACACCAGCTACATAGAAGATGTCGTCAATCTCTGCAAGCGCGTCAATGCGTCCATGGCGGAGGCCGATAAAGTTAAACACATTCTGAAAGGAATCGAAGATGACGCTTTCAATATGCTTGTGGGCAAGAACGTTACATCTGTCACCGAAATCTTCGACCACTGCCAAAGCTACGATGAGCTCCGCCGACAGCGCGTTTTCACTCGGCAGCCCTCTGCACAGACAGACACAGTAACTAGCCTCAGCATGACGCCAGAGGACAGCTCGCTACTGCTCCAGATCAAGCAGTTTGTCCGTAAGGAAGTTGCGCGGAAGCTGTCGCTTCTTCCTACTGTTTCGGGTTCATCTACCCTGACTCCGACACTTCAGCACGTGATCCGGGAGCAAGTGTCCGAAGCCCTGCCACCGGTTTCCTCCCAGCCTCCTGTCGCTGCGCCACTTACCTACGCCGAAGCAGTCAGGCGTCCCCGCCGAGACGCGTTAGTTTCGTACCAGCATCCACCGCAGTCGACACCATTTCGTCCTGCCCGGCCACCACCGCAACGTTTCCGTTCATGGCGGACGCCGGACAACCTACCCATCTGTTATGCCTGCGGCATTCCTGGCCACGTGATGCGTCACTGCCGCCGCCATGTTTTGTCCCCTGCTGCCGATACCGACCCTCGCGGTTACGCCTACGCCCCTCCCCAGCATTTTCATCGCACTTCGCCTTCTGAGACCACTGGTTCCTCCGATCACGGCCCCTCTATTCGCCGCCGCTCTCCATCTCCGCGTCGCCGCTCGGTTTCCCCGATGCGCCGTCGTCCCTCTTCCCCTTCGGAAAACTAGTGCCCGCAGTTCCGGAGGCAAGAACTGCGTGCTCGTCGCCAAGCTCAAGACCTCGACTTTCTCCGGCCAATTTGATCACCGTTTCTGTGGAGGGCACCGATGCTTTTGCGCTTGTTGACACCGGTGCTGCTGTATCTGTACTCAGTGCAAAATTATACCGCCAGTTACGAAAAGTGATGACTCCGCTATCTGGTTTTATGCTTCGCGCCGCTAATTCGCAAATTATCGCGCCTTTGGGGGCCTGTACAGCCCGAGTTGCTATTCAGGACGTTGTGTACATTGTTGAATTCATCGTCTTCGCATCGCCGTCTCACGACGTCATCTTAGGCTGGGACTTTCTCTCCCAACATGAAGCTGTCATCGACTGCACTCGTTCCGAAGTCACCCTTCTTCCCTTCGGCGACGCCTCTGTGAACGCTTCCATTAATCCGTGCTCCAAGTTGACTGTGGCTGACGACGTCGTGATCCCGCCGTGCTCTGCTGTCCTCGTGTCTGTTCATTGCGACGCTGCATCCAACGGCCCTGTCATCTTCATCCCGTCCGACTCCTTCGCTTCTCGTCACTGTCTACCCCTGCCATTCGCCGTGCTTACCGTCTCAGCCGGCTGCAGCGCCATGCCCCTGACGAATCCATTCATGTGCCCCTCTACTCTTCTTCGCGGTGAATGCCTGGGACGTGTTCAGCCTTTCGCCTCCGTCGTCGCCTGGGACCCTTATGAGGATGACTCCTGCCGCATGCAAGTGTCTTCACTTACTTCTTCCCCACCGTCTCCTGATTCCGCTCCCGAAGCCGTCTTTGCGCGCTCAATCGACTCGAATCTTTCGCCACCGGAGAAGACCCAGCTTGCGGCCCTGCTCGATAAGTTTCGGTCATCGTTTGACTTCTCTCACCACCGTTTGGGCCGCACCTCAGCTGTTACCCATCGGATCGACACTGGTGCCCACTCGCCGTTGCGCCAACGCCCATATCGCGTCTCGTCCACCGAACGCCAGGTTATCGACGCCCAGGTAAATGACATGCTGCAGCGTGGCGTCATACAGCCATCGCACAGTCCTTGGGCTTCCCCCGTCGTCCTTGTCACCAAGAAAGATGGCTCTATACGCTTTTGCGTTGACTACCGGCGCCTGAACAAAATCACCCGCAAAGACGTCTATCCGCTGCCTCGCATTGATGACGCACTTGACTGCTTGCAGGGAGCTGAATTCTTTTCTTCTTTAGATCTACGTTCGGGTTATTGGCAAGTCCCGATGGCCGATGGCCGACGCTGACCGCTCTAAGACAGCCTTTGTGACGCCTGACGGGCTGTATGAATTCAACGTCATGCACTTCGGACTCTGCAATGCCCCTGCCACTTTTGAGCGGATGATGGACACAATACTGCGCGGCCTGAAATGGAAAACATGCTTATGTTACTTGGACGATATCGTTGTTTTCTCCACCGATTTCCAGACCCACCTCGTTCGCCTCGAGCAAGTTTTGGAATGCCTCGCGACTGCCGGGCTTCAACTCAATTTAAAGAAATGTCGCTTCGCCGCTCGCCAGCTGACTATTTTGGGCCACGTCGTGTCGAAACAGGGTGTCCTTCCTGACCCAGCAAAGCTTCGTGCTGTCTCTGAGTTCCCAAAGCCCTCTACAATGAAGGAACTTCGCAGTTTTATCGGCTTATGTTCTTACTTCCGACGCTTTATCCGAAATTTCGCTTCTATCATCGCGCCTCTGACTGCCCTTCTTCGTGGCAGTAGCGACCTATCAAGCTGGAGTCCTGCCTGTGACGAAGCGTTCATCACGTTGCGCCGTCTACTTACCTCTCCGCCCATACTGCGCCACTTTGACCCTGCTTCTCCAACTGAAATCCACACAGATGCCAGTGGCGTTGGTATCGGTGCTGTTCTTGCTCAACGCAAACCGGGGTATGCGGTGTATGTTGTTGCATACGCGAGCCGCACCCTGACGAAGGCAGAGCAAAACTACTCAGTCACCGAAAAAGAGTGCTTGGCGATCGTTTGGGCGATCGGGAAATTTCGGCCTTACGTATACGGCCGGCCTTTCGAGGTCGTCACGGACCACCATGCCCTATGTTGGCTGTCCTCCCTAAAAGACCCAAATGGCCGCCTCGCCCGATGGGCCTTACGCCTTCAAGAGTACGATATTCGTGTCATCTATCGCTCTGGCAGGAAGCATAACGACGCCGACGCTTTGTCTCGTTCACCTCTAGCCAATGAAAGTGCCTCTCCTCCCGCCATCGACTGCGCCTCCTTGTCATTGGACGATATGCTCAACGAGCAGTCTAAGGACCCTTGGATCACTTCTCTTGTACGCTATCTTTCAGACCGTTCTGCCGTGTCGGTACCGCGCGCAATCCGCCGTCAGGCTGCCCCCTTCACTATTCATGATGGGATTTTGTACCGCCGAAATTATCTCTCTGATGGCCGCAAGTGGCTCCTAGTGATCCGTGGACATTTACGCTCAGAAATATGCGCAGCCTTTCATAGCGACCCGCAAGCTGGTCACGGCGGTGCTTTCAAGACCTACAACCGGCTTCGCCTCCGCTATTACTGGCGCGGCATGTATAACTACGTTCGAAAATTCGTCCGGTCCTGCCCCGATTGCCAGCGCCGCAAGCCGGGTCATCACCATTCGACCGGCGCTATGCAGCCTTTGCCTTGCCCATCCAGGCCATTTGAAAGAGTTGGCATTGACCTGTATGGCCCACTTCCCTACACTGCTGCAGGAAACCGCTGGGTCATCGTCGCTGTAGACCACCTGACCCGGTACGCCGAAACAGCTGCCCTCCCAGCTGCTACGGCGCGGGATGTTGCAGCCTTCCTTTTGCACCATTTCATCCTTCGGCACGGAGCCCCGCGTGAACTGTTGAGCGACCGTGGGCGGGTGTTTCTGTCAGACGTCGTTTCATCTCTTCTGCAGCAATGCAACATTACTCGCCGCACCACTACTGCCTATCATCCCCAGACGAACGGCTTGACAGAACGTTTCAATCGAACATTAGGTGACATGTTGTCAATGTACGTGGCGGCAGACCATTCTAACTGGGACGTCATCCTCCCCTTCGTCACATATGCCTACAACACCGCTACGCAGAGCACTACTGGTTTCTCACCATTCTTCCTTCTATACGGCCGTGAACCATCCTCGCCGCTCGACACTATTCTTCCGTACCATCCTGATTCGTCGGAAACCACAACCGTATCTGAAGCCTCCCGACACGCTGAAGAGTGCCGCCAGCTCGCCCGGTCATTCACGTCCGACGACCAAGGGCGCCAAAAATACCGCTTCGACCACTCCCATGGCACAGACACTTTTCAGCCGCAATCTCTTGTTTGGCTCCGTGTGCCTTCTGCTGCACCAGGTCTCTCTACCAAATTGCTGCCCAACTACCACGGACCCTACCGTGTCCTTGAGCGCACTTCTCCCGTCAATTACGTCGTTGAGCCCGTGACGCCATCATCCGATCTCCGACGACGTGGGCGTGAGACCGTCCACATTTCGCGTTTGAAGCCATACTACGACCCCTGCGTCCTGTTGACCCCCTAAATCGCCAGGATGGCTCTTTTTCCCCCGGGGCCAAATGTAAAGAGGAAGACGCTTAGCAGACGGAGCAACAGAACCGATGCGCGGGGCGAGGCGAGAAGACGACGATCGGCAGCTGAGGCAGCAGAACCGACGCGCGGCGCGTGATGGGAGCATCAACTGTTCTGCGACCGGACCTGTCCTTGCCCGCTCTAACCGGCCTTCACAATCAGTCATCTCTTGCCAATAAAGGCCGTTACAGTATGATGATGTTCAGAGATCGCTGTTGGAAATTGCTTAATGGCTCGCTCTTTCGATGGGATTCATCGCACATTCTATCATGGGCGCATACGACGACGTTAAAACGCCAGGCCAATTTTGACGCCATGGAAGCTGCTCAGATTGGAGGAAGCATGTACACCTACATAATTTTTAACGCGAAAGCATTTCTAGGCTATGTCGGAGGGTTCGTGTCACCAAAACGTGTCCGCGAAACGTGTAAGCAAAACGCGCCCGCAGCAGTTGTGACGTTCTCAGGAAAGGCAGCATAAAATGAATAGTTGTGATCAATATAGGACGGTGTGGCAATGCTCCGCAAAAAAATATGCCGATATGATGATTAGTTAATTAATTAGAGCAAAAAATGCCTAAAAACATCGAAATAGCGCGGACCTCGATATTGTGAGTGGACGTGAAAACAGCAATGGATGGCAATATAGTGGTAAAAAAAGGCAAAGGAGTGAAAATAAGGTTTAACATTAATTGAAATGTATTTGATGAGTGATAATTTATCGAAGATAAAGTTTCATTGACATAGAATAATTAGTTAATTAATTATCAGCTAAAACCATTGGACGGTTGAATAGGCTGGACGGGGATATGGTAAGTGGACGGGAAGCAACCATGGCGCCAAATTTGAAAAACCAAAATGATTGATTGATGTAAAAGAAGGTATAATCACAGTAAATACATCAGTCTTTAATTAGTAGTTAAACTAGTATACAAACAAAAAATAAACGATAAAGAGAGGCAAAGATAGGCGACGAGGGCCCTGGAGGCGTCAATCCAAATGCGGGTCGCCGCAGTGATCCCTAATTTTTACCGAAGAAGTCGCTCATTGTCGAGACTGAAAACAGACCGATGTCTTTGCATTACACCTCACGCGCAGCCCGACAGGGTGAGTGCCGAGCACAAGTTTCTTCAACCTTCCTCTCGTCGGAGTGGTCAACTTACTACCTCAATCTGCTCAGCTCTTCATTGAGCGGACGATATAAGTATTTAGGCATCATGTGTGACTCGTTTCACGTTTCATCATGTGTGACAAGTTCGTGCCAGACTCCAGAAGGCGGCAGCAGCAGTGACCATAGAGTTTCTTAAAATTACCTAGAGGGAAAGCTGGCGGCGCTGCACTTCAGCCACCATGGACGCTCAAAGCATCATGGGGCGGTGAGCTACTTGTTGCGGGACAGTCGTAGTTTTTCGGGAACGCGGAGTGGAACTACTGAGATGTTTCATTCCGAAAACGCTGTTCGTGAGTGCGCACATGACTTTCGCGCGAATGCAGTGTGTAAAAACCATAGTAGTGAAATCACAACGACACACAACGCCAATAAAAGGTTTCACTTTTCCAAAATGCTATTAAAAAAGCTTTTGACGTATTTAAGCAAGTAATTTTATTTGAAAACATATTTCCTTTTAAAAACGCGCCTGTTGAGAACGAAATATTAGTTTTTATAATCTTCAATACTTGGCCAATAGGAGAGCGAGTCGTCTCTTATTTTGGGCAAACTTCGCACTTAAAGGTTTTTTCTGCTCGTTTGTTGCAATTTACAGACAGGATATTGAATGTTAGAACATTCGTATTTATCGAACAGCTTTATTTTTGCATTATTTTTTGGCCAAAAGTTGAAGTTCTGCAGTCGGTAGCTCACCGCCCCATGGTGCTTTGAGCGCCCATGGTGGCTGAAGTGGTCAAGAGGGGCCTCTATGCAAACTCCCATAGACGGCTTGTCAGCTTTCCCTCTAGGTAATAGTAAGAAACTCTATGGCAGTGACATCTTAATTTCGTCTGCATCGCGAAGATAGCCTGATTGAGAAGTGTTTTCTTCCGTTGTTAATTTTCCACGCAAAAATATGTCATCTTACGCCTAATGTATAAATAGTAAAGCCGTTCCCTACTTCAGAAGCCATCAATTCTTAGGAGTAATGACTGTCCGAAGTCTCCCGCAGAGCCCTCTTTTCTCCACGTTTAAAAATAGACAGACCGCAATTGTCCACATCCTATTTTTGCTCGGAGAAAGGACATGGGGTGCATCCGTGCGATCGATTGCAATTCCAGTGCAATTCCAGAATGTTCGGCTTTCTCCTGCACAGCCTCCCAGTACTTGCTAACATTAAGGTTACAAACATCCCGGCTTTGCGGAGTATGCAAGCACAACCTTCCAGCATTTGCTTTAGGCTGCCGAAAAGCGCTTCTACAGCAATACTTTGATTTGAGCTAGTTGGTTGTAGCATGACATGTTTACGCAAAAGGCGTACTGGCGCTAAAAAACGAAGACAACACACACAACAGGACAGGACTGGCGCCAACTTCCAACTAGTTTTGAGAACACCAAATTCATTGCAAGATCAAAAGACAGATTAGAGCGTGAAATAATAGAAGCCTATTACATCAAACAGAGGGGCGATATCTGCATAAGCAAGCCATCTGTGTCATTGTCAGAAGAAGAGATTAGGTTTCTGAGTGGGTCTCTTGCAGCGTTATAATCATTCCTTTGGTCCGTTTGGCACGTGCATCTTTGTTAAATCACCCCTTGTTTCTGGTTTGTCTGTATCTTTTTGCATGCAGTGTGGTTCTTAAGTGGTTTTTTTCTGTGAATAAACTAGTTGGAAGTTGGCGCCAGTCCTGTCCTGTTGTGTGTGTTGTCTTCGTTTTTTAGCGCCAGTACGCCTTTTGCGTAAACATGTCTTCTACAGCAGCAGCTGCTATCATCGCCACAAAACATCCATTTATTAAACACATTGCTGTTGCCAAAAGGAGAGCCCATATTCGGCTCCTTGCTCAGATCCTCTGTCATAATCTCGCAACTCTGCCTGTAATCAGGCCACGTACTAATTTCAGCAAAGTCACATGATGCTCATACCACCATTCTGCACTTAAAATTACCACCCCTTCAGGACCGTCGTCGCGTTTGTGAAGTTTGCATGATCATCGGGTGAACGTTTCTGTACCCGGAGTTACGAAGAAAGGCGGTGTATCACCGTCTCCTCTGAAGCAGGTCACGTTAGAACGTCTGCATTCTATCAACAGTCGCAACATACACGTCTTACGGGCGGCTCCGTTCACTCCGCCAGTTCTGCAGGGTCTGCCGTCATCATGGGAAAGTTCATCTTGATCGTGGTGAAGGAAACCTACGACACTTCCTCGACTGGTGCAAAAGTAGCTGCCCTTTGGGCTACAGTTAAGTTTCTAGCGCTGCCGCTTTTGCGCGCGCGATGAAGAACCTAGGTTATCGCGAACTGAACAGAACAGGTCATGTGCCCAGCCGAAGCAGCAGCCATGTTCTTCAGCTCCTTGGTACATGGCTCTCCGCCTTCGTCTATGACACGGCGTCAGCAACAATAAATGCGCGGGCGCCCGCAGCTCGTACCATTGTGCGCCACATTGTTGGTGACACGGAAGTGGTCACGCTAGTCACGTAATGGATTGTGATAGCTTACTGCCTGAGTGGAAGACCGCCTTGCTGAATGAAGAACAAAGACGTGTGTCCGTCCGTTGTGCTGAACATAAACGTGCATCACACCATAGAAGGGCACTGTGTAATTTTAAAGTCCCATGCTGGCGGTTTCACTCTTTAGATGCTGAAATAGTGCACGTCACTGCTTTCTTGATAGTACGGAGACTGCTGCTTCCTTATCCAACTCCATGCTTAGCGATGTTCCGTTGATAACGGGCAAGCCATACCCATCCCCCAGATACTTTTCAGACGGTAATATCTTTCTTTTTCTTTTCTTTTTTCCTTTTCTTTTTTTTTCTTTTAATTTTATTTCTTCTTTCTCTATTTTTTCTTTTTTCAGATAGTAATTTCAGAATATACTTGAAGGTCGAGAAGCACAGACTGCTGTCACTTCATGTGACGGTAGAAACTAACGACAATAATGAACCCTGGGTAAGGCCTTAACTTGGTAAAAGAGTGACGAAATGTATTTTCCCTCTCGCTATTGGAACTAGAATGCGCTGACATAGAAACTCATGCAAGAAGGCAACATCTGCAATGCAGATGTTTCACCAAAACCGAGTATGGTAGATGCTTTAGACTTAAAGGTACGCTCAATAACACGGCTTATATATCAGACGTCGGCAACTTTTTCGTTCCGAATAGACTTGATCCGGTCAATAACAGATTGTATAGAATTGTAGTAAGCTCCGAAAACTTCTTGCAAAAAATTTTGAGGTACGTAGTGTTGGTAAGCAAGATCTCGTTGATAATACAATATATTCGAGAACAATGTAGGCTCTCCTGCCATGTCTACTAATTTGAAAACAAGGCAGTTGCACTAGGCTCCAGTGAGTGTGTGTAAGGAGAAAAGTGGATTGCATCCGCCCCCAATGCCACTTACTGGAGGATGTGCTATCGCATAGTGAGGTCAGTTTCGGAGCGACTTATGACGTCGAAAAGAAATCCTACAGCCTGCCGAAAACCAATACGAACGATGTCAGAAAGCTTGGTTTAGTGCATGTCTCACAACGTAACTAGGTTGTGAAAGCCTTCGCCAGATGGCGACAACAACAAGTTCGCCATTATGGTTACGTTATTTGTAGAGGTCACCATAACGCCGGCTCAGCATGCGTCGTGAAATGAAGACAACTTTTTACAGGCAGTGGGCGAACTCGCGCGGGCGGAACTCGAGACTTTTAAATGGTGTTGCCTCCGTCTGCGGAAATAATATCCAAGGCAGAGCATGGGAAAGCAAAGCAAGCTGCTTTGTTTGTGCAAGATGTGGTTCATGCCGTCGCTTTCCTGCCCCTCACACCAGGCAAACAATTCACTTTTATGGGACCGGGCTCTTCCCATGCACACAGCAGTCATCTACACTGTGCAACCAAAGAAAGACAAACCGTCAGAGTAAGTTTCAAAACAAATGTGTTTTACTGCGGTTAACTGAGCCTCTCTTTATTTCTCCGAGTTTCCACCTTCTTAAAGGCAAGCCGGTTTTCTCTGTGTTCTCATGGGTACGGGTAATGGTTTCTTCGCTATCTATTTCATGAGCACGAAAGCTAATACTTCCTCCGCATTGCTGCTATTTAACGTGCAGATCTGGGAACGCAAGTTATTTTATGACACTGACACTAACGGTGGGGATGCAGAGTACACGGGGCAACTGACTAACCACTGTACCATACCGTGACTTTTTTAAGGCGAAAGCCTTTAATGCCTCATTGTTGTCGACAGAAGGTTGTCAGCAGAGTTGTCACGCTTTTCGGTTGGTCGAAAGGTATATGACGTCACATTGCGCGGATTCGAAGTAATGAGGTCATCCACAGATGCCTGACGCCCCCTTTTGGAGCAGACGACACTAATAAAAAAAATAGTTGCTGTCAGCACCGACAGGGGGCGTAAGGCGTCCGTCGGTGACCACATTACATACCTCACTACTGCGAACAGAGCCATGGATACAACCGAACTCATCGAAGCAGAGAGAGAGTCGTGCTATAGAAGCAAAGTCGGCAGTCGAAGTGTGTAGATGTAATGTATAGTCAAAGTATGTAGTCAAATAAAGCACTAGTACGGCACAAAATTCTCGCTGTCAATGCTAAACAGTGCGGCAGGAAAGGCTTTCGCCTTGCAGCACTTTAGAGAGCCAAAGTGCCCCCTGAATTTTTTTTTTGACATTTGCAGATTTTTATTTTTAAGAAGTGCGAGAGACGCGTCGATGCGATCTCTACCGGTGGGATGTGCAAGGTAGAAACTATGTTCATAATAGAGCTCGACAATTAGGCAAAACTAACTAATCAACTTTTTGTTTTTGGTTTTAGAGGCCACAATTACACTGTGAAGTTAAAGACTATTCAACAACGAAGGCGGGCCCGGTTTCTTAAGATTTTTCTTATGATAATGCGGTTCAACTTAACGAACATTAAAATTGCATTTCAAAGCTGATTAAACTGGTTTTGCCAGAGTGCATATTTATAACATGGTGCTGTTGCGCGTAATGTGCTCGCCGAAATCACGTTAACCGGATTTACGTCATAAAAGACACAAGCGGCGTCTGTGTTTGCGGCATTAAAAATGCGAGCGACACCATTTTATAAATGTTCGACGCGGCAAGCCCAGCTCAACGAATTTCGCTGTTTGGAGACGTGGGTTCGATCCCGACCGCGGCGATCGCATTTCGATGGAGGTGAAATGCTGAAGGCCCGTGTACAGTGTGATGTCATTGCACGAACTCCAGATGGTAGAAATTATCCCAAGCTCTCCACTACGGCGTCGCGCATAGCCTGAGTCTCTTAAGGACATTAAACCTCGTATCAGGTTTTAGCGTTACGAACCTGCGTATGGACTCTGCGAGACGCGGTAAGAGTGCGCTCCCGAACAGTTTAGACCACCCGGATCTATGTAATGCATCGCGCTAAGCATGGTCGTGTTTTAATACAGCCTTCATCGAATGTCGGCCTTTAGCTAATCCTGCCGCGTAGTGTGATCTCAGGGTCCAGGGCACAAGCTCGCGTGCCTGTAATTATTTAAGAAGGGCGGATAGCCGGGCGAGCTGGTATGAGTAGTTCAGTGACAGCGCTCGTGCCTATCGCCTTCTACTTTTTGTCTGTTTCTTGCAGTACCACCCGCAGAGTATTTATTGAGATGTGGCACTAGTTTTTTTTTTTCACCAGTAGGAAAAGTTCATTTTCCCACCCGTGTAACATAACGCTCGCAGAACTAATGCCCTGAATCCGCGTTCCGTCTCCCTAGTGAGTAGCAGTGTTTGACAGCAATAGTTGCAATTTCATGAGATATCATCCGCGCCTCGTCGCAGCAGTACCGCAATGGCATATCTAGCACTTCGTTGTACCCGTCCCATGTATCGAGTATACGTACCGGTTCACCATTCGTATTCCAATAAGATATTTAACATCTGAATGCATATTCTATTCTGTTTTTGGCTACACTTTTCATATTCGATTCGGCAGCAGCCTACACTTGTTGTATACGGTTCGGTTTTCGAGAAGGTACCAATCTCACACCCCTATGGAAAATAAGGTCTATTTATCGCTGGCAGCGACAGTCCTAAGAGACCGACGCCGATGACGTGAACTATGTTTTTCTGCGCAGATGTTAGTAAATAATTCCAGCTGTATTCGCCGACGTTGGCTTAGTAGCACGGCTGGTCACCTGACCAGACCTAACTAACCGCGATCACATGAGGCTGATAACATAATGACCACTCTCAAGGCGCTGATCATCATGCGGCCAGAACCGGCCAGAACCATGACGTCACCAGAGTGAGCGCTTCATGGCAGCTGGCCGCCCAGGTGACCTCCGCGCTGTGACATCACCGCAGATAGAGCCATCTTGGGCAAAGCCTTCCGAGGTCTCCAGGTGACCTCCGCGCTGTGACGTCACCGCTGACAGAGCCATCTTGGGCAAAGCCCTCCGAGTTGTCCAGGTGACCTCCGCGCTGTGACGTCACCGCAGGCAGAGCCATCTTGGCCAAAGCCCTCCGAGGTGTCCAGGTGACCTCCGCGCTGGGACGTCACCGCAGACAGCGGCATCTTGGGCAAAGCCCTCCGAGTTGTCGAGGTGACATCCGCGCTGTGACGTCACCGCAGATAGAGCCATCTTAGGCAAAGCCCTCCGAGGTGTCCAGGTGACATCCGCGCTGTGACGTCACCGCAGACAGAGCCATCTTGGGCAAAGCCCTCCGAGGTGTCCAGGTGATCTCCGCGCTGTAGCAACGCTTCAAGCATGTGTCGTGAAAAGAAGAGGAGCAAACCCGAATTGACAGGTCGCAAAATCACAAATCGCAAAATCGTAAATTGGAAAATAATATTCTCAAGAGCAGACAACAGCTTACCTGAACAAACGCATTATTGAGAAGCGTAATCGTCCATGCATTTTTGCAATCATTTGTGAAGCTAGGCCCCTCGGCCAGTTTATCAGTGCTCTTGGAGGTCACCTCAGCCTCCGGATCATTGTCAGTGTCATGAGTTTCACTCGAATTGCGGGAAACGTCATTAAGTTTTGAACGAAATTTTTATGCGAAGCATATTACTAGAGCTACACTACAGCCCGTCGAGCGCGGCGGTGGAGCTACCATTGACCTTTAGCGTGACCACGTGACACCACGTGACAACATGACGTCACAGCAGAGAAGAGATGGGCTGCCGGCTCGCGCGGTCGGCCGCAGCGGTGGAGGCTCCGCATCAGAGGCGCGGCGGCTGACCACGTGACAACATGACGTCACAGCAGAGGAGAGATGGGCTGCCGGCTCGCGCGGTTGGCCGCTGCGGTGGAGGCTCCACATCAGAGGCGCTGCAGCTGACCACGTGACGCTACAGCAGCTGTATAAAGCTGAGCTTGCCTCGCTCTCCGGGCACTTACGAGGTGGCCAGGTGTTGGGATGCCGCCTAGAAGCAGGGCTGATTTGAACGAGAAGCGAAAGCTTCAGCGTGCCACAGAGACCGATGAAGAGCGGGATGAACGTCTGGCTAAGCGGCGTGCTCAATATGCGGCTCGGCGACAACGTTCTACAACAACTGAAGAACAAAGCGAGGAACTTTACCAAGCCTAGCCATCAATACGCTTCGCATCTGACTAGGCTTAACCTTAGCTAAGCCTCAACCATTTTATTACGCGGAAAAGATCTCTCGTCATGTGGCGCCAACGTGAGTTCAGCCACAAGAAATCGAAGCAAGCAATTTTTACTAACAGCAAAGAGTGGGTGGAGTTTTCCTTCTTGTCTGTAAACGACAAGTTAAAGTAACCATCCGGAGAAAAGTTCCCTATTCAGTACTTTTCCTTTTTCGCAGCATAACCTAACCTAACACACACATTTTTGTCTGGTTTCTTTCTTTCTAGCTTGTATGTCGAACTACCAGGAAAAGGCGATAAAAAAGCAACTTTCACCAACGATGTTAAGAAAGGCCAACGTCTCATGTTCATGGTACGCACGGAGACCAATTGTCTCGTGGTCACCAACAACTTCGACCAAAAGAAGCCATTCGTCGTTCTTTACAGGGCCAATGAACCCTACATAAAAGCGAAATTCCCCCCTGACCTGGAGATCATAACGGTAAAAGGCGTACGTGATGCTTCATTGCCTTCCCTAATTTCTTATCGCCCTGGGCATGCCACGCCCACTCTTCCCTTATCGTATCTGTTGGCTACCAAGCAGCTGGAGTACATCTTGAGACGTTGCGAAAGTTAGGCCCTTATTGTACCTGTTACGTTATGCGCCTCTGTCTTTGAGTGTACACATATTGTACTCGGAAGTGAGCATCATATCTCTCACTGCTTCTTTCAATGCAGGCCTCAAATTCGTGCTGTGAGAAAGATTGTAGCTAACGTCTGCAATTTTTACAGCGGGAGCTGTTAAATGCACGTTCCGCGGATCTGCGCCGGTATAGTAGCCGTAGTAGGCGACGTAACCGGTGGGTGGGTAACCATGCGAACCACTCGGAGGGTGGTTACCGTGGAAGGATGGGGGTTGCTGTAGGATGGTTGTCGCAGAAGGAAGATGGGATGGCGAGAGCGTAAGAATGCGTAACCGGAGAGCAGTTGCCACGGAAACCACCAGGCGAGTGGTTACCATGGTTACTTGGGAAGAAGAAGGAAGAGTATGACGAGAGTTTGGCTCCGCCTAATGCGAAAGGCGCCGGCCGGAAGGGGGGTGAGGGGGGGGGGGGGGGTTAAGTGGCTGTCATATTTTCTACCTCGAAATATTATCGCTGTCAGTTGCTTCTTTGCCATAAAACTTGACACAACAACAATCTTCCTTTACAAAGTGCTAACCGTCGCGTCAGTTTTCTAAATATCGTTTTTGATCGAAACACCCTGTGTTGGCGTAGTGTTTGGGGCTGCACGTAAAGTGAACTGAGAGCCTTTGTCTTTTGCTTTTTTCAGTGTCTGCCAGTTCAGAAGTCCGCCTAAGAACGCATACGGGTTTACACGATACTTGGCCAGCCCTGTGAGCCTACGTTTAGCAATGTAAATAAACAATTTCTGGTACGACGAAACTACTGAGTCTAACGCTGCTTTTACCTTTTGGCACCAACACCTCCGCCTAATTATTTCTCTCCGGTTATCTTTTTTGGTAGCCACTGGATGACGACTAACATCTCATTCTACGCCCAACCTACGTCTGCGAGACAAGCACTGACCGGGTCCCTGCGCCGGAAATGAATGAGAAAAATGTGCTTGTTCAGTGCTACCTTTTGTTTTCGGAGAAAACGGAAGTAGCTGTGGTAGTACCTTTCGCTTCACGCATTCGTAGTGTAACTTTACGTATTGCAGAGTGGACTCTAGCTTGTGAGGGTAGTTGCTGTCCGCCTGCCTAGAATGCCGCCGCTCTGTATTATGATTTCGTTTTGAGAAGTGATGGCACCGTGTGTATGGTTCACAACGGATATGGGCCACAACACATTACCAGAACGGGAAAAAAATTATTGGTTTCAGTTTTAGCGTTTTTTCTTGATTTTTTTTTATTAGTCACGTTTGATTATAAGTTTTGAGATTGAGTTGTGGGCAGTCTATAGGCCGTTTTCTTAGTTCTTTTAAAAAGGCATTACTAAAAATAGTACCTTCCAGGGTACACATCTCACCGCGGCTGAGGTCAGAGACTTAAAAGACGTAAAAAAAATCGGACTTGAAGCTTAGGTTACGCGCCTAATTTCTGCATTGCAATACAAAGCACAACTTTCTGGGGTAGCACAAAAACACAGTGCACACGAAGCGCTTGAAATCATATGAGTAGAAGACTCGTTGTTGTCTTCTTTAAACTCTAGTGACCTTGAGATGCGCACATCACACTACACACTCAATCACCAGGATCTTCTAATGCTCCACTACTCATGGAATTTGCGAATCACTAACACGTCCATTGCTTCCTTGAAGATTGGTGGCTTTCATTAACTCTTTCCTCGCGAATATTCTTCAAAAGCGTCTAATATGCAGACTTGCGAAGGTATTGTTGGCTTTGGGCATGGGTTGATAAAAGGATGTGGGTGTTTCTCTTGTCACGTGTATTTAGTCCACCGAATCCGACTCCACTTTATACTGTCGCAAAGTACTTGCTGGTACGTTTAGAATATCAAGCACTGCGTGCAGTAAATATAAACTCCTAAAGAAAACGCGTCATATTGATGCCACGTGCAGCATTATGTGTGGTGTGTTATGGAAGTGCGAGATAACAAGTATTATTCGAAGTTAGCGGTCTCTTTGCCTCCCTGAAATGAAAGGTGCCGGTGTCGGTAGAAAACCGCGCCGCTGATGTTTGCGGTTGAGCGGGCAACCCAAGGTAGGCCCACTTCATTGAGTCGAGCACGCATCAACATGCATTACTCCGTAGCAGAATTGATAGTTGGCAAGTTGGTACGTATTCATTTTTCGGCAGAAACATCGCGAACGGACGAAGGACCGAAAATGAGGAAACACACAGCCAAGCGCTGTCATTGCTGCTTATAACCAAAAATGAATACATTACTCCGGATCCACCATGTTCACTGGTGAAAATGATTTACTTTGAACATTGCTACATACTCGGCCATGCGCTTATACCTTCATATCACGCAGTTAGCTTTAGCGGTCTTGCCGCTGCAGCCGAATTTCGATGGGGGCGAAATTCTAGAGGCCCGTGAACTGTGCGGCGTCAGTGCATGTTAAAGAACCCCAGGTGGTCGAAATTTCTGGAGCCCTTCACTACGGCGTCTCTCATAACATGAGTCACTTTGGGACGTTAAACCCCCATAAACCATAAACTTTTCCTTATGCCTCCGAGAAACATGCTGACCCGATTTGTAAACACGCTTAGGCTTCACTGGGACGCGCGCCAAGGTCCTACCAGGGCTTCTGTATGGTCTGATGGAATTCGGAAAGAGTGTGCTTGGAAACCAGTGCTAATTGGTGAAAATTTTTGCTTGCAGTACCTTTGATGGGTGAGGCCAATCTGTGTTGTTTCTCTGTTTGCCGTTTTGTCTGGCTGGTATATTTTTTTCACGCTCAAACTAAAGATTGGAGTACCTGGCGCCTACTGAGGACAAAAAATTCTGCAGTCAACATTTGTTAACTGCGCTAAATATGACGACCTCGATCAAAGTTTCAACTTATAAAAGTATGCCGATGTCATCGCTGCTGGCATATACCAAGCGTATAACTCTCTGACAGTTAAGAAGCTGGCATGAACACAGATGGACAAAAAAAAACGTATCAAACGATTTCTGAATAATTTCGACAGGGTAGCAGCTGGGTGTTGTTATTCTATTTTATATCTGTAAGTCCAAAAAGTTATGAAATTCGACTACTCTTTCTGTGAAAGATTGTGAACCGTTGCTTATCTTACGCTCAACCAAGACGAAATGCTTGCTGCTCCAGGGAGGGAGGAGAGGAACCTTAGTTTCTTTTTAGGAAATCTTTTTAATGATCCAGTCGGCACCCCAGACTTAGTTCAAGCGTCATAAAGCGGTGATTTCGTGTCATAAAACGGAGAGAATTTCGTGCATTTTGGGTTTACATATTGGTAGGCTCCTGGAAATGTAATAACACTGCTCCTTCTCGCTGCTACTGGAACGGCTAACACGCAGATAAGCGTTGCACAGAATTCGTTGACAAAGTGACGGCCACCTTCGTAAAAGAAGTGTTTATGCCTAGGACTGCCGTACTTATTAGGTTGCTTGGCATCTGAAAAAGAGGTTTGTAAAGTTCCTTGGCAGCTACCACAGCCACAAGAGTTTCCAATGGTATCCACAGTGTGGTATCATGACATTCACCGCCGTTGTACGACGCTGCTATTTAAATAAAATGTCCACTTGTTTTCTGAACTCACCTTATAGGTAATTAAATTCAAAGGCGCCAAACCATACGCACACACACAGGAGAAGAAAGAAAGACGAGACAGACCTTATCGGATGCTATTGCCATGCCGGTTAGGGACACATCCAACGTATAAAGCGCAGCTGCTAAGCGCCCGCTCCTGGGTTGCGTGCCGTCCCGCCTTGTAACCGTAATAGCACGAGGAGAAACGCGAAGGAGGAGAGCAAGGCGGTGATGAATGAAGCGAGTGTGAGAGCTCCGCTTGTTAGCGTGGGTAGCGATGTCATAGGAGGGAAGATTGTAGCATGGTAGCCGCGAGAGGGGAGCGGCTCCGATTGGAGATCAGAAGTCACTGGATTCGAACCTAACCTACTGAACTTCTTACTGCAGTAGAGCAATATCGTGGTACCCACAATTGTAAATTTGAGATGTACAATATCACCGTTCCAAATTATCCCTTGTGCATGCAAGCATATTGACACTGGGCTTTGGTAAGAGCGTTATGATTGGTGAATTTCACTGCGACAGCCTACTGGGTATGCGCGGCGCAACCCAGGAAGCGCATAGAGGCATTCCAATTGTAATCTTTTTGCGGCACGGAAACTTCAAGTGTAAACTTTAGCCGAAACTGTGCAAATATTCAAAGCTCCATACAGACCCAAGCCTAAGGAGATAAGTCAGAGCTTCAAGTTCTTCACCGGTGTCAAAAACGACGATGAGCGGTCACAGCAGTTCATAACAGAACGTTGATGACTTTAGACGATGACATGCTGAACCGCAGTCGTTTTTTCTCACTTCTTTTTAGCTATCAAAGTAGAGTAAAAGAAGATATGAAGAAAGGTTAATCTTCTGAGAAACTCACTTGTCCAAACAATCTCAAACGACTGAATTCAGTTGAGGTCGTTGCAAGCTGCAGGTGGGAATAGCCTTGCGCATTCTGCCGGCAATTGCTCCACCGTAGCGAAACTTTACTGTTAACTAAGGCCCACAAGTCAGGCAGATACCTGAGAGCTGGCTGATCGACATCGTTATACACACAATCATCCATAATAGTCAATATTCAACTCCTTCTGTCACCATCTCGAGTCCAGATCCAAGTCCTGGAGGAACTCTAATGACTGTCGAAACGGGGTGTATTCAGCCACCAGATGGTATAGCTAGAATTGACTGCCACTAATTCGAACTAGCTTAATTTAAATCTGTTTTGTCTCGGCTCAAGAAAGTGTACTAAACGTTCTTTCTTTGATTGAAGTTGCCATACTTCACAAATATTTTCAGTCTCCTTTCATTGAAAAGCATCGACAGTCGACTGTATTTCTCAGACTTCACAATACATGATAGCTGCATTCCGTTGAGGTGAAGAAAGCTGGTATCAGTACATAAATAAATATGTAGTTTATTATTCCGAAAGCAATACTAGTTGCACTTTCAGCCCGTCGCGTAGCGAGGCCGGTAGCTTCCATATTAGCATATTGGATTGGATTGGATTGGATTGGATTGGATTGTATAACCGATGCATCACCACAAGTCTAACCACAAGCACCACCACCAGCTACACTACCAGCTGAACCATGGCGTAGCTACGGATATTGCTTTCGCAATTACCGGGCTTAACCAAGCTAAGCCACAGCCATTTTTGAAGAAATGTTTGCATAGGTACATATAAATAACTGGCTGAGGAGATGACAAATTCTCAATCTGAGGAAGAGCTGATATAGATATTAAGAGGATGTAATATAAAGTAATGTCAAGCAGCAGCAGTAAAAAATATGACCGTATAATTCGCCTGCAGTTATTTTTTACGGTTTGCCACAAGACATCACAGCTTGGTAGGATCCCATGTTCTTTTTATAAATAGAAATGGCATCGTTTCTGATTTTTTTTAAAGGAACTGTCCATGTCAAGTATGGGAATAAATACTTGTTTAACAAAGCATCCCGTGCATTTTAATATTTGTTGCGCAAATTCTGGATACTAAATGCTGGAAGAAATGATGTGAAATATTTAAAGCAAAAGTTTCACTCCCTGTTGAAAGCTTCCAGCCTTGTCATCCGCCTCTGTTGGCTGAGAAAATAACTGATGCGAACCGAGGATAATAAATTTATCCCGAATTTCAATAGTTATTAACGCTAAGTAATGGTAAGGCAGAAAAGTGTACAGCGGCTAAGCTACTACTGAACACAAAAAATTCAGGGAAAAGCTGCCCCGCGCTGGTGTTTCCCCTGCTGTTCGGCTTTGCAAGCATCCTGCTCATAAGTGTTCACATGGCGGCAGCTTCGCTGACGGTTCGTTCACGACCAGAGTGGCAGCCAGTACAGGTGCCTCGCTGTCTCGATCACATGTTGCATTCATCTGGAGGCGATGTTCGGTTCTAGCGTGAACCACGGGGGAGACTGCGTCTCGCCTCACATACGGCTCGATTTCACCCCTGCTGTCGCTTCTCACACTTTTGAACATACCGAATCTTTGCCACCGACTGCACCTCATCCATAAATAAGGCAAAGCAGCAACGGGCTCGTCAGGTACGTACGGTCTAGTCACGTGATTTTAAAGACTCCCCGTCGCCAGCACCAACGCTTAAACAGCAGACGATCCATTAGCAGCCAAGTACAGCGCGACCTCAGCTCTGAGCGGCAGAGAAGACGAAGCAGCCACTGGAGCGTGCAGAGCGCTCGTTTTCGTTAGGTTTATGCGTGCCCTGTCACGTGACCAACCACTGCCCGCGCGTCGCGCTCCCTACGCAGACCTTGGTTGCGGAGCAGGCTAACTCGCGGCTGTGGAGTCGGATCACCCTTGATGATTGCGGGTAAGCTGCCTATAACAGCTTTCGAAGCGGTAGCTTCACTACTAGACGCCTCGGGCTGAGATCGCCGTGCGTTGCTGATGACGTTCAAGGCTCAGCCAAGGTCAAATCATCAGTTTGTAAGTTTGGAGAATCAGTGGATGGCCAATGGTCACACCAATGGTCAAACAATCGGACAGGTCAAGGGTCAAAGTCATTTCAAGGGCAAAACAAGATCAAGCCCAGGACGACAAGGTCAACCAAAATTTGGTCACGTGATCTACTTTGGGCTCACCGAGAACCTAGACGAGGCGTTTACATGATAGAGCGTGACGTCAGGCATTCAGGCTAGCATAAAAGCAGCTGCGGAGTCGCCTAGCAGTCAGAGCCATGGAGTCCGGTGCTGAACAAGGTCGTCTCCGCACTAAATACAACCGGTGCTTGGCGTCGTCTGACGACCCGAACAGCAATGAGATTCGCTAGGAGAGTCTGCGGAAAATTCGTGAGCGGGAAAGGGTGAATATAGCAGCCGAGACGCCGCAGGATCGGGAAGAAAGTACCAAAGAAACGCTCAACGAACAGCATAACAGGACTTTGCCAGGCTCAACCATCGTGAAACTACCGCTTCTAACTCGATTTAACCAAAGCTAAAGCACCGGTAATTTTATATTGTAAAGTTTTGCGTGCTTATAGTTGGTACCGATACAGAAACGCAGCTGTGTTCTGTAGCTATTAAGTGCGCGCCTTTTAAATGTAGGACGACATAAAGCAATACACGTCAACGACCGCCATCAACCACGAGACAAGGGCTGGCTGCCGGGTATACAGGTACATAAGGACGTCAGCATAGAGGTGCATTCCGCATTCTCAGAGTCCGTGAATGCGCTAGTGTGCATAATTTGGTAACGATCAGGGTGAAACAGCGTGTGTCCGCGGTGGGTGCGCTTGCAGAAACACCTTCCGCTGCAATAATCACTAGGCAGTGTACCGTACAAATGATGCTGGCGTTAGCAGTGCAGCAAAACGGGGTGCTGGTGCTAGGAGCGCTGGTCAGTACTTTCATATCGCCACGTCTGGTATAAGAATAGACGGAAAGTTAAAGACGACTTAGTGCATGGACTTGACTGCCAATGCCGTGGCCTCCACTGAGGAGACCCCTGACGTGGGAACGGCCGGCTCAAGACAAACTGTAGAGCAAGTTGCTATGTGTATACTGCTCAGCTCAAGGAAATATCAGCAGCCTATGGTCTGTTATGCTCGCACTGCAGCTAGCCTGTTGATAGCTCCCAGGGCCCTCAGCCTAAGACTGAAACAGACGGAAGTCGTCTAAGCTCAGTTCCCCAAATGTGATTTTTGTGTCAGCACCTGCACCAGTTGTAACGACAGGAGGGAACGACTTGATGCAGTATTAAATTCTTTAAAAGGTAGCAGTTCTCGAGCAAGAGTTCTGTCGCATGCCGCTGCCGGCTTCTTCGTCTGTGGATAGCATTAGAAGCCACATTGGAAAAAAAATCTCTGCCTCTCCCGTAACCGAGAGTAGAGTAAGCATGAAATGTTTGCGGGCATAACACATTGGTTGTAGATGGTAGTAGTCAAAATCTTGAAATGGGTCTAGTGTTCACCACACCACACTCTCCTTGTTGCGTCGAAGCGATCGCCTGCAATAGAGCGGGCTTCGGTAAGCAGCCGCGAACCGTGGCGGCCTTGTCGCTTTCGGGAGCGGCCGCATAATCATGGCATTGTCGGCAGGGGCGAGTAGTCTTCTGCTGTGGCGTATCACTCGCAAAGCGATCGCTTTCCGCAAGACGTTTCCTACCTCTCCTTTCATCTGGCTCCATTGCTCGGCTCAAGCAAGCAGCTGTGACGGTGGTGGTATTGGAATGCAGGACAATGCAGAAGCGTACGCGGGCACGATGAGACGCAGGCCTGACAAGAATGTATATGCAGCGCGTCTGAAGGCCAAGCGGCCGGTCTTTTACATGCGTGAGTGTGGGACCGCAGCGCCATCCTTGGGGATGGCGCGGAAGCAGTATTTCAGCCAAAAGCCCTTCTCGCCCTGGAGCATCCCTCTTGCTCTCGTCTTGTCTCGTTAAATCTCCTACGGTGCCCGGATGTTCTTGTTTCAGTGCCCGGATGAGGGGAATTCAGTGCCCGGATGTTGGCTCTCGGTCTCGGCGTGACGTCACCACACTGCCGACAACGGGAGCTAAAAGCATTTCATGCTTAACAAGTGTGTGTGGCGTCGGTCATAGAGTTCTCCTATTGGCTAGAGGGAATTGACGTCGCCAGAGCGGAAGGAACGTCACTTCGGGTAAAGGTATCTAGAACGCCTAATGCTACAGCATTGTCAACCGAATGAAAGTAAGTGTCGCCGTGAATTCTTATTACGGACTTAAGGCGTCAAAGACAATGCGGTATATAGTTCACGGCAGCACATTTAATTTCGGTGTCACTTTCTCTCGGAAACCGAGGGCGGAGCGAACCGTACTTCGAAGCAATGGCAACGCCATTTGAGTGCACTCGGTGCCGTCGGTGGACAGAAATGTTCCAGACAAAACTTCGTCTAAAATTTCGCATCTGTAGCGCTTCAATGTCTTAAAAGTTACCTGCCTTAAATTTGATCTGTACCACAGCTTGATGCCGTGGAACGTACTGATGAGAAGGAAGACGACAGGAAAAAAACGAGCCGAAGGAAATTGTTCTTAATTTCAATCATGTATTCTGCATTCTTTTTTTGTGAGGATCTGACCGTAGCGCCTATGTCTTGGCCAATCCTCCGCAGTGGGTACATGTCATTTACTTATCAAGGAGAACAACAACGAGAACGCCGAAAACAGCTTATCTCTTCGTGTGTACAAAGCATAATTCCTTCCAAAACGGAGTGATCAGTATTTACAATGCCTTTGATTTATTCTAAAGAGGAATCGAGTCTTCAACTCGCTGTTGGAGCAGGACAACTGTAGATATGATTTTAATTTCTAATCTACGCTGCTCTCCTCACCGTCGACATTATCCATCCCAACGCACGGAGCTCTCAGAGAGAAATCCGGCTGTGTGGAGCTGATTTTGCGGACTGAATGAGAGGAACAGGAAGACTGCGCCACTAGATAATGATAGCTATGAACCTTATTTTCAACATAATAGAGGATATGGTTTTATACCACACATCTCGGCAACAATCAAAACGAAATCCTCTGAAACGGCAGAAGAGGCGGCTATAGCCCTCGCCCTAGCGCATACCCAAGAGAGCATCACCCTCAGCGATTCCAAAATGGGTATCAGTAAATTCGCAGAAGGGTGAATTACAAACACCTCCCTTAGAATCCTTAATGCAACCATATTCTCACCAAATTATTCCGAATTGATATGGGTCCCAGCCCATTCGGGGAATCCGGGGAACGAGGCAGCCCACAATAAAGCCCGAGGTTTCGTCGACCGGGCAGTGGATGAGTCTGGCTCCCTGAATTTCACGAAGGACTCCATGATCACATATCACGATCTCACCAATCCTTTTAAACTAGAGAGGAGAATTTTCCCCCCTCCGGACAAAAGCCTGACTAAAGAACAAGAGGTTACGTGGCGTCGTCTACAGACGAGATCGATACACTCCTCGCGCACATTTATCCGGATCTTTACAACCCAAATTGGAAACACTGTGGCCAACGAGCCACCTACGATCACATCCTGTGGGACTGCAAAATAGAGCCACCTCCGGGTAATCTAGTTACAGCGCCTTCTCTCGAGCGGTGGGAGACCGTGCTGGCTAGCTCTGACCCCAGAACGCAAGTTTTGGCTGTGCAGTGGGCTGACAAAGTCGTCGAGGGCTGCGTACTCTCGAACTCTTAACGCGACCTCTTACCAAGCTCTTTCCGGCGAATAAAATGTTTTACAGTCAATATACGGACACAATCCCATGAAAACCTGATACAGAAATAAAAGACGAGGTATAGTTGAACAGGTATTGGATACCATGCGGCCGCTTTTAGGTATGTGGCAGAAATGGGCAACGTGGATTAGAATGAAACTCAGGAGTAACCTGTTACTAAGGATCGCGTAAAACTTCACTCCGCTCCCTATCAGCGGCGATGTATTTGCGCTGACTGTTTGGCAGCCTCCGCATGCTGTCAGATGTGAATAAGGCGGCTTCGAGGACACACACGGCGAAATACAATATGCCTCTGTTCGACATGAAAAACGTATCATCAAGGGATCTTTATTTTCGGCGAACAGTCAAAGGCCGTATGACGCGAGCTGACTATTGGGGAGACTGAGCTTAGAATCCACGCTCAGTGTTTCCAGGAACAGTGGACAGCGGTCTAGTTCAGTGCGGAGGACAACAAACTAAGTGCTTTATTTTTTTTTTTTTTTTGCGCCTGGCGTAGTGAATGTTCGATCTGAGACCCTCTTCATCTGTGCGGTGCAGCTTTAGGCCACTCTGCTATGGAGCGACGTACATGTGCTACGGGCCAACACGCGTCGCGAAAATGTGAATTTTGCATTACTTTTAATTGTGTACGGAAACGGGACAATAAGTAAAAGAAAGCCCAGTCTCTATTGTATTTCTATGCGCCGAAGAAAAGAATCTGGTGTTGTAGACCTCTGTAAAATCCTGCTGTTGTCATCCAAAGGGGCTCTAAATTTTTATCGTGTCCAATGAACTCCATTGTTTATAGTTTGAATATTGTTGGAAAAGAACGTCAGGCGTGCGGTCGAGACGGTTCGGCTTTTCACGTGCGTGGGAGATCACTAAGAGCCTAAATCCTGCAGGAAAATCCTTATCTGTACAATTCGTGATACCTAAAAACGCGGTTTCTCCCACGGAATCGCCATAGGTGAAAGGCTTAACGGCTCTAGTTTCCGGAATTTCTCCTAACGTCTGATACGGCTGTAGACAGAACCCAGTGGGATATAAGCAAACATAGCTTAAAACTGAAAAAGCATTTTGTGGCGTATAGATTACTAGGGTAGGGCTCGTGGCAAGAAGAAGAAGAAAACGAAGAATGTATACCACTATACTTTGGCCAATCCCCCCACGTGGGTATGTGCCATTATAAAGAGGTGAAGAAGAAGAAGAAGATTGCTGCAACGAACCCCGAAGTCTCCTGGGCAGATCTTAAGGACATCCAGGATCGACGTCGCCACGGACGAACCGCAGTGTACGAGGCATCTAGAGGGATTTCGGTAAGTGAAATAGACCCCATGCCTGAAGAAAATCTGCTTCCGCTCTATCCGGATAAAAATTAAGAACGCAATGGCTTTTCCCCGTCAAAGGACCCGCTTCCAGCCAATGGCGTCGGCCGATTCTCATCACCCTGGTTGTGTGACAAAGCAGGGTGTGGTAGATGAAAGGGGATAATCGCTTTCCTCTGTGGCCAGGGGTAAATGCCTGGCCACAGATAATAATAAATCCCTTGCGGTGCCGCTCCCTGCATTGTAACGCTAGTAGGGTCACGAGAATCGGCCGATGCCATTGGCTGTGAAGGAGTTCTTTGACGGGAAAAAGCCGCTGCGCTCGTAGTTGTATCCGAGTACAGTACTCGCGAAAATGGGGCACTTTCATAACACCGTGCTTTAAGCAGTAGGGGCTTTTAAAAAGTGACTCTTACACACACATGGCGAAGGCGACGCGAATTTGTGTCGCGACGAAATGCGATGACCGCTTATTTTTTGAGCTGATTGCTCTGACACAGCGCATCACACATTCTTTCTGCTTGTCGCAACACCAGTCTGCCACCTCGAAAGAAAAGCTAATAAACGTCGCTGACGCGGATCCCCGACTGTATGAGGTTCAGTGGCAGCATTTCAGCATTAGCTGGGCCGGAAGTCAACGCCAGAAAGGGGCGGCTAGAACGGCTGGGTGAACTCTTTTATTAAGCCCAAAAACAGGGGACCAGTCCAAGGACTGGTTGCGCTGGCTTAGAGGAGGTCGGCGCGGATCCCTTGGGATGTCGCGGCCTCCACCGTGCACTGGATAAGCCAGCGTTGGTCTGCTGGCTCGGAAGTACGCAGGAGAGACTACCACGTATCTGGGGTGTTTGAGTTGTTTGTGTTCTAGTGTGTACAAGTCCACGCCATGTGTATGAGACTGGTCGGAGTTGAGCAGTGTTTGCACATGGGGTCTATCTGTTGCGGAAAGATCCTGCTGTATAAGAGGGGGTTTGGAAAACTGTCAGTTTGTAGTTTGCGCCATTGGACGGCATCGCGTCTTGTTAGATCACGGTGTGCGGAAGGATAGAAACATGTCTATTTTTGACTCCTAGTGCAGAATGTCAAGCGGGTCACAGCCATGGCGAATGGCAGAGAAAAAAGTGGCAGGGTTTTAATGCAGTTGCAATGAGTACACATGCGAAATCCTGTGTTCATTCTTCGTCTCTTGAGACCAGTTCAACTTGTGTGGACATTAACCCATTAACCCAATAGCGTCATACCCTAAAGTTGAAGCTGAAGAGTCCCCTCCAAATCTATGGATTTAAAATCGATAATGGCCAGTTCATCTTGTAAGCATGATTAACCCATTAACCATATAGCGTCATTCCCTCAAGGCGAAGCTTAATTGTCCCCCTCCAGTTTTTACTGCCGCGTATGGAATGTCTTGCCGCGTGCTCCAACATGGGTCGCACATCCCTACCAGTGACTGTGGTACAGCCACCTGCCAGTGCAGTGGCGCATCGCTTAACTACTGCGCTGGTAGTTGTATGAGGATTCGCTGCCATCAATGAATATGAAGTAGATAATGAGCAATTCAACATGTATGGGCACTAAACCACTATGCGCTATCACAACATACAAAAGAGCATGTTGTTGGGCGAGTCGGTCGTACAGCCTTTGTCAAAAGTTTAGAGACTAGGGGGCTTGCTTCTGGGCCACATTGCTTTGTTCGTAATGCGTCCTCAGCGTCCCAAATCTCGTGAAGGTAAGAAGATTTTTGGTCCTGCTCCCTCTGATGCGTAGGACTTTCATTAGTGCTACAGGAGCGCCACAATAGTGCTTAGAAGCAAACCCCCTGGGCTCTAAACTTTTGACAAAGGCTGCATATACTTAAAGAAGGAAATTGCGCTAAAAAGACACGGACGAGAAAGGACATGGACGGGCGCCCGTCCATGTTCTTTATCGTCCGAGTCTTTTTAGCGCAATTCTCTTCTTTAATATCACAACATACCTTTAATGCGGAACCCAAGTGCCCCCTCCAATCGACGAATGAACGCCTACTTTCGTTCGTCTACTCGGCTGAACTAATTTTTTATTCGTCTACAATCTTCCGTCTATTACAGAAGCTTACTGCAACGAAGAAAAACAGCAGAGAGGATGGAGCCCGCATCACCGTATCTGGTCGCAGATGAAGAGGTGAAGAAGCACACTACTCTTAGTGTGCCTTGTTCTTGGACAACTATTTACTCGTTTCCAACGCACCCTCGCTTTTAACACGCATCCGTTCTTCACGGTCAGGAAAGAAAAGTGCAATATGTGCAAAGAATTAATCAATAAATCAGTCGCCGAAGGCAGGGCGAAGCTCAGGAAGGCGAAACCTAAACTAGGCGGTCGGACTTTCTTCGGAGGCGGAGGCCTTTCGTTTTTTTTCACGCCTTCCGTTCCGCGCGCGCGTTAGAGGTACTCGGGTAACTCTATAGAGTATGCAGTTCACGTTTGAGTAGGGCTATTTGTACGATCGCTTGCCGTGCCAGTCGTATATGGACGCGGTCTGCCTTCGCTTAGTTGTTCGAACTGAACGGCACGAGACGCGTAGCGTCCGAATAAGCTGGCGCCAAACGCCACATATTTGCATGGGTGTCGGCTGTTCGAACTATCAAGATTTTCGAAATAACGGGGCTCGAATTAATCAGCTCTTACTGTATTGACGCACAAGAAGTACAAAGTCGCCATATTTGTGATGCGGATGACAGTACAGTGTTGTTAGCATAGTTCCATTTTCGTATTCGTTTCTAATGCGCACGTCATTTTTAGACGCGTTTTATCGCAAAAAAAAGTGATCTTTAGAATCTAGTAAATACAATATGTGATACAATGAGCAATAAGGGGCAGGGGGGGGGGGAGGGGGAATGTGGTTCTGCATTCCCCCCTCCCCTCATGGCTGAAGCAAGATACAAGATTGCCTGTATAAGATTCATCTTCCCCGTCCTAACACCATTCCCACTTCAGACCCTCCTTCCACTCACTGGCCCTTCCTCCTCGGTGTGAAGACACCTATTTAAACCTCACCAGTGATGAAAGCTTTGCTCAGACGAATACAAGTCCTCTTGCCGAAACGTCGGCAAACACCCTGAGCTTTTCCCCTCCCTTGTTCCCTTTGTCATTACCAAGAACCATCTGCGCAACCTTTCTCTACCATACTCCATTGTAGTAAAGCCAACTCAACGAGCTTACAAAGAATATTTTTGACTCGATATTTCGAATCACAGTGCTGGTTTAGCAAATTAAAACACTGAACTCGGCTTCCATGTTGACGGCCTTCAGTATCGCGATATAACTTTGGCAACTGACTAGTTATTTTTGCTAATGAATCGTCTTTTAATTGACGTCTCTTACGGTGTTAATTACGGTAGTTAATTGAGGTCTCTTGAGGTGGAATTCAACCAGAAAAACCACGCCTATGTAGCTCGCATGATTATTCAAACAAGAATAAGTAAACATCGACAAAATTCACCCAACTTATCAACACGTGGTGGCGCCATATTTTTCTTTTTTGGCTTCTGAAGGGGCTACGCACTACGGCTCCACTCCGGCCGAGTGTGCGGCATGCGAAGTGAGCGACACTTCGCGATCTGAGATCTGAAAAGCACTACCTGCGCTCTATTTTGACGCTGCTTTCAGCCCCCGCCAACTAGTATTGCATGATAGAATGGTAATTCTCTCCTTGTCAGCGGATAATTCACGTTAACAGATGCAACTTCCGTAATTCATCGGGGCCACCCGCCGCGGTGGCCTAGTGGTTATGGTGCTCGGCTGCTGACCCGAAAGATGCGGGTTCGATACCGACCGCGGCGGTCGAATTTCTATGGGGGCGAAAATCAAGAGGGCCGTGTACTTTGCGATGTCATTGCATGTTAAAGAACCCCAGGTGGTCGAAATTTCAGGATCCCTTCACTACGGCGTCTCTCATAGCCTGAGTCGCTTTGGGACGTTAAACCCACATAAACCAAACCAATTCATCGTGGCCATCTCTACAATCTCGATATCATGCATTTTTCTGGATTATCGGATCTGTGTTGTACTTAAAAGTGACGAAATTTATTTCTTGTGGAACGAACCTTATCATGATGCTGAACTTCTATTTCCCTGAATGTGACTAAGGCTAGATTTTTCTGCTTTGCGACAGATGCAAAACGAGATTAATCGCCCAGACATCAACGAAATGTCGTTGTGCACACTTGACAAAACAGACGAAGAGGACAGCTTCCTTGGTGTTTCTACCGTAGCCATCTTTCTTTTGGGGTTGCTGACCATACTCTTGATGTGTGCCTTGGTCGCGCTCATGTGGTTCCTGGAAGAGGTAAGCGTCTGACACCGTGCGTCCACTTTATGTTAGCTGCAGGTTCACCTTAAACCGCCATGGAAAAGAATGTATCACAAATCTGACGATGAAAGGTAACAAATACATTATTGCAAATTTTCATAAATGACAAAAGGTAATCATAAAAACTTTATATCAAGATTATTCAAATCATGTGTGGAGCCGAAAAGTGTTTCTCTGTGGAGGGAGTTCACAGCAATTAACTCCTGACTAGAAAATGCGATTGTAAATCAACATCAGAACACATGACGGTGGCGAGAAACTATACTTAACTCTCTGATATGTTGTTTTTACAATTCAGCTACTGTCGGCATCTCATGACATTCCATCTTCAAAAATGACACCCAGAGTCATAGGTGTAATTTCTACAGATGTTGAATTTAGTAATTTTTTTTTTGCTTATCTATGTTTTTCTTTCACTTATGATACAAAACCGCTTGCGTTTTCTCAGTAATTATCTTCAAGCTATTTATTGCGTCCATAAACAAGCTGCACATCTACGCAGTCGCTTAGCGACGAGCACGCTCCGAACGCCAGCGAGGCTGCTTGCTTACGCTTGGCAAAGATGATACTTATAGTGCGAAAAAAATTGGCAGTGGCTTTGCTCGGCTATGCCAGGACATACGTAGCGAAAGCTAAGGCATAGCTTGGTTAGCCTTGGTTAATCTCGATAGCAAGTGCAGGTTAGTCTGCGACACAGCTAGCGAAGCG
Source organism: Amblyomma mixtum (assembly GCF_055824585.1). Classification (NCBI taxonomy): domain Eukaryota; kingdom Metazoa; phylum Arthropoda; class Arachnida; order Ixodida; family Ixodidae; genus Amblyomma; species Amblyomma mixtum. The sequence goes on from NC_143018.1 coordinate 77,798,381, forward strand.
AGCGGAGGAGAGCGCAACGGCGAGTCAAGTGGTGTGACGTCATACCAAACGGCGGCGGCGGCGGCTCCGCGGCGAGGCGCGCGGTGTGACGTCATGTCTGATGGCGCGGAGAGCGCGCGGAGAGCGCGCGGCGTCCGCCAGCTGCGGCGGTTGCTAGGCGGTTGCTAGGCAACGGCTCAAGATCGGTCTCTGTGCCTCCTCGGAGCACCGCCACAGCGAAATCGCAAGCACGTGGCCAGTGTAGCTTTCGCTACAAGACTTCTAGCCGCACTCCCCGTGTTTCAGGGGTGTCTGTCGTGTGAAGACCCTGAATAGCGAGTGTAACTGGCTCAATCAAGTCAGTGGACGCCTCAACCACGCTGTGAGTAGGTGGTGGCCTCCACCTACAAATTGGGCGGCTATGCGGGTTTCCTTTTCTCAAAACCAGCGAAAAGTTTCGACTCTTGTTGATTTTGAGAAAAGGAAAGGCGCGTAACTGGCTCCCATGGTCAGTGGACACCTCAATCGCGCTGTGAGGTGCGTGGCGGTGGTGTCCACGTGCAAAAAAACCGTGCTTTCAAACAATGTTTCGTGCTTAGTAATGATAAACCACCAGCCATATTTTCTTTCCATTTATTGCGGCTTCGTAAAGTTCCTACATGTTCACCATCCCTGTGCTTATATTTATCGCTTTTGTATTACCGTTTCTCTACGTCTCTCTGTACTTTTTATGTATTCTTTTCCCTTGTAATTTCAGCATCACATCTGCTGTAACCTTTGATTTTATTTCCGTATATTCTGCTGGTCATGCTGTTTCGTTGGTCACGTCTGGTTTGATTGATTTGTTCTGCTGCCACATGTACCTTTTATGCCTCACGCCTACGGACAGCGACTTAATAAGGTGCGGCCTTTATTGGCGGTCACCTGTCCTCACACCTTTCTTTTGCACACGGGGTTGAGTAGTTGGTCGCTCCGCCCCTTGAAACCTGGCAGTACCGGACAGTATCCTGCGGCGCCAATCAGACATCTAGACCATCATCCTCTGAGAATTTGTGAAGCCGAAATCGAATGTGCTCCTTCTTTCCTGCTTATGAAGTATAGGAAATGGGGTACGGTAGATGCTTACTGTTATGCGTCGTTAAAGGCATGTGGTGTACGCTCGCCTGGGAGTGGTAATACCAATGAGGGGTAGGTAGAAGGAACACAGGTGCTCATATTGCTGTCAGCTCATCCCAGAAAAAGAAAGTCGGCGAGATTTTGTGATCCCTTTTTTCTTATGGTGAGAAATGGCGTTTTTTCTTCTTTTTGACCGGCATGGTGCAGCCAAATTATTTGAAATTTTTCGAAATTCGGACCGCTTTGTTGCAGCAAGTTTATCATACTGTAGACGTATACCGCCTTACATACACCTCAGTGCTATCGGAGGAACACTAGCGTGTAAAAAAATTAGCGGTCTAATCCGTGCTATGTATAGATTATTCCAGTGCTGGAATGCATGCGTGCGGAGCCATGTTCTTAAATGAATGTTCAAGCACGAGCGCCAGGTTGGCTGAGTACAGAATTTTGATCACTCAGTTCTCCCACGCGCTCATTGGTCCCGAGATACCGGATTTCCAGCCACCTCGCGGACAAGTGGCGCCATCTGCAGTGTCGTTATTGCAGGTAGTAATTTAAAGAAACACGTTCGCAATTAGTACTGTTTTACTTGATGATATTTGAACTAATACTTACAAAAACAACACATGAGAATTTCTGAAGTTCCTCTGAGCCTCACTAGGGCACCTATGGACGACTTGTAGCGTTGGTGGATGGAACCGTGGAGGACGATGGGAGTTTAAAACTTTAAAATCTAGCCGTTAAATGCATTCTTGCATAAGCAGCCGTGCTCGCCGGCCATAATCTGAGGAATGCAGATAGCTGTGTTAGTGACTTGGAACGTGGGCGAACAGCTGATACATGCCCTCCCCTCTGCGGCAGTAGGAATCTGTTTTATTTTCTTGTAAGGGTGCATTTCTCTTTTATATATAGCTGATCCTTACTTGTGTAGCTCCTTTAATGCAACTTTTGAAGTGGTCTTGTTCTCAAGCTTAGTTTACTTCCATGCTAGTAAGAAATAATAATTAATAGTATGAATGGTTTACTAATCGCCACCGCTTTTCAAAGTTAAGCGGCCAATTGGTGCACTTTCTTAGTGGTCATTTTTGAAGTCTTATACTTGCAAAGGATTGGAGGGCTTTTCGAGGAAAGGAATTTTTGTAAGGTGCTGAGAAAGTTATATTATTTTGCTATGAGGTCTTGAAGTTAACCATAAACGCACGCTCGTCATGAAATACAGCACGGATGAAAGTGTGTTTCCTTCCCCGCAGTTGACGCTGACACCACCTGACGTGCAGTAAAGCGTCTATGATGATGACGAAAGTCCCGACGATTCCGAAGGTAGCGGCAACCAGGACTATTATGACGATTACCAGTATCCTGACGACGGGGAATATGCCGACCCACTTCCACCGATGCCCGCCCCTCCGATAACCGTCCGAGAAAAGACCAGAACCCCAAGGGCCCCGAGAGTTTCGAAATTGACCTCGAGAACTCCGACGTCTGCCCCGACAAACCTCAACCCTTGTACAACAACAGATTGTCACCGCCAAAGCCATTATCTAAAGCAGCAGCTCAATTTCGCCGCCCACCCGTGCCAGGACTTCTATAACTTCGCATGTGGCAACTACGAAGTTCACCGAGAGGGTCCTTACTCTGAGGTAACTCGTATTTCCCTAATTTTTTGTTCCTCATTTGTTCACCTTTATCGTCCTGGAAAGCTGCGTTTTGGTAGTTCTACCTAGTGTGTTAATGTCCGCTACATTATTTTGTCGTGCCTGTTGGTTTACCTGCCGTCTGGTGCCGTCTCTCCAACATTCTTGGACAAAATATTCTGAATATTGAAACATTTTCAGGCATTGTTATGAAAATATTGAAGGTCCATTCTTGCGATGTGTAGCAAAATCTGTTTCCATCGCTCGCATGAATCAGTTACGGCTGCCGTAGAAAACCAATGGCGAACGCTTCTGACGACAGCAAGAAAGTAATTACTAAGAAAATTCAAGCCTGCCGACGACAAATGTGCTTATATGTTGATCTTTATAGTGAAATATTACAATATACAAAAAAAATGCGTTCTTATACTGGTTTCTCGTACAAAATGGTTTTATCGAGAATTGTTGGGTAGGAATGTTTCTGACATTGTTACTTGGCGTTAATGCCTTCTTTATTCTCAATGTGCACTTGAATATACGACCGTGCCGTAGTGAGTACGATGGCACCGCGAAGTCGTAACGCGTTATGCTTGTTACTGCCATTAACAGACAAGAAAAGGGGCAAAGGAGCTGCTGGTTGAGCTGTACAGAATGGTCATGAGTATGCTTTAAGGGTTATTTATAAAAAAGGACAAATGTGTTCCTCCTAGGTTAAGTTACTAGACTGAAACAAAATGACAGGAAATTTACTTTTTCAATCTCGTTAATGAGTAAAATCAGAAGACAAAATTTGGTTTACTCAGGTTGGTTTGCTTGTTCGTATTCGAAGCTCAGAGGTTTTCGTATTCTATGGCTATTCTACGTGTCTGGACGCTCATAGCAAGTCCGCGTTCCGGGATGTTCTCCTGTGTATTTCCTATTCTATCTGCGTAATTACGCATTCGAAGCAGCGGCGATCGGTATACAGGGTGAAGTCTGCCCTGTATACTAATCGCTTGTGCTAACATTCACCACTGGCGACTCCACGGCGGGAGCTGTGACGTTGCAGAACAGGTATTGTCCCTGCAACGTTCAAGGCACTTGGCTGCATAATGCTAACAGAGCATCTTCTTTATTCCTTTCTCCTCTCCTTTATCTCCGCTTAAGTGAGCTGTCTTTCCAACAAGAGTCGACACTGTGAGATCATATAAATGAAAGCAAATATTTATAATAATACTGTTCCGGTACTGCTCATGAGTTTGTTTGTTTTTTGCTTAAAAATCCCGAAATTTTCATTGGGAGAAAATGTGAATTTTACTCGTTTGCTCTTCCACCCTTCAAATGAGTGGATGATGCAAATGCAGAAACTCTAAGTTATAACTCCAGGTGCAGTCTGCTGCACATAAGTGGATGTTCCTTCGTGTTTATGCGGCTAGAGTGATGAAGTAACTCTGATTGCAGTTTAGTACCGCATGGAGTACTTGCTGGAATAGTCATGTAGCTTGCAGTGGTGCAGCATCCGCCTCCTTCTGCATGACCAGTGGTGCATCAGGTCCATTTAGATGACCTCGCAAAAATACCATTGCATTCGGAAGCTGAACCTGAAACTCTGCAGAATAACTTTCATAAGCTGAGTAAGTGCCTGATCTATGCTACAGCCTATTCCAACTAGAAGCTTAACACCTGCTGTGCATCAGTCAACTATTGGCCACCTAACCGTGGTTTAAATAAACGTTAACAGAGTCCTAAGCTTCATAAAGGTCCTGTACAAATATGCAGGCTGAGAACGCCTTACGCGCTGTAACCATCTCGGCCCTCAAGGCTACAAGGGTGCCTGCCACGGGTCAGAGCGCTTGGCAGAAAGCCGCAGGCATCTTCCAGGGCTGCATCACATTCGCCAATTCTGAAGACTCTGAGGTAAGTGAGCAGAAAAGGCGCGCTTTCTGTCATGGATAGCACACTGCCAATTATATGAAGGACAGTAGAAGCCACTTCTCGTTAGTAGAATCCACTTCATCGTTGACAAAATAACTGCAGTGATTTTAACGTGGAAAACATTTTCCTCGGGGTGAACATGAATTCCTCCTACCTCACCTAAACTTCACAATACCGAGCCGCGGTCGTGAATCAGCTCAATGCACTTGATTTTATCAGGGACAGCCAACATATGCACAATAATATAAGTTGCCAGGAACGTGGTTCAGCTCCTTGCACTGACAAATATATTTGAATCGACAGCAAAACAGTTCCACAACCCCTTTTTTCAAAAGCTACCATCAATGACTGTCTCCAGCTGTAAATCACTACCTGATCATGCGCTGTCCGTTACCTGCATAGCAAGGCAGTTTTTGGAGCGAAATCTATTGTGAGGTATTCTAGAGAATATGGCGTTGCCTAATTGCGCCCAGGAAACGGACAAGGAGGCTATACGCAAGCCGCGACACCCGAGTTGGTTGGGCACATTACGTATAAAACCGCGTTAACCCTGTTTTGAACAATGTCGGAGAGACACGGTGGGCAGGTCACGCATCCAGCACAGGACAAAATAATAATCACTGTGCTCTATAGTGAACCATCAATAGACCAAGACAAGTACAGAAAGTAAAACAACAGGCGGCACGAAATCAAGCCGGGCGCTTTGTTTTATTTGCGAGCTATGGGGTTAATTAGTTGACTCCATTTTGAGGCTCCGCCATATTTGGGCCGCCTAGATGTAGGGCTTAGAGAACGTACAGGGACGGTAAAGAAATCCTTCACTTGTAATGTCAGGCCGCGTCTCAGAACCTGTTTTTGAGGCGCTTTCTTCAATGAAGAAGTGAAGGTTTTCCCGTTAAAGGGCAAGTGTACATTCCTCAGACATGTGCCCCATTCGATGGAGTGACGGAAGTTTGCTTTCTTCATGTGGGCTCAGAACGGAGTGCTCTCATAATAGTGAACGGGCATGGGATACCATGAATAGCGGCGTCACTATTGCTAATATTCTTCCTCGGTTGGCAGAAATTAGTCTGACAGTTTTCGTATGAAGGCTACGTGCTCTTTTACCGACTCCAGACGCGTTCTTTAATTGTGCACAGTTTGCCGTGCTGAAGTCGTGGATGGTATGGCTGAACCTGGACCCGCTCAACTTGGCGGCTTCCCGGACGGTCAACGCTGTGGACATGTCGGTGCGCCTGGCACTTGACCTGGGCGTCCCCGCCGTGTTTCACTTCAAGCTCTCCGATACTGCCTTCATCGGAGGAAAACGGGCCATGCAGGTGGGTACATCCAGGTTAAAGGGAGACTGAAGCACTTTTTCTGAAAATCGGGCTGGCAGCGGCATCCTATAGTTTTTCATGCTGTATACTGGAATATGGCATCCAAATAAGGCAAAAACAAGCGCGAATTGCCTTTTTTATCCGAAATATGCGGCCTGTGCCGCGGGGCACGCCGGGCGGCGCGCCGCCGCCCGTGATTGGTCAAGAGAGGTCGTGACGTCACTTTGAGGATGGAGAAGCTGCCGATGCGGATCCGACGCTGCGTTGAGGGCAGATCGCAGCTTTCCGTGTCGTTGTAAAAGCGAATACGGCGAGTATTTTTTTTTACTGACCACCGAAGAAAAGGATACTACAGTTTGCTCATTCCACGTATCGCCTGAAACCAAAAAAGACACAAGGAAAATATTCTATGCCTAGCACAAGCATACGCCAGCGTCAAAGACGCGATGCAGACCATGCGTAAAAGGTGCCAGCACAACCTCGGCTCGTATTCTCGGAAAGGAAGGGGTGCGAACAATACTCAAGTCAATTACCACCACCGGACGCCTCCTGGCTCGCCCGGAAGAGCGTCATCCTAAAGAAAAGGCCCAAAGCACTGTCTACAAAAAAATCCTGTTCTCAGTACCCTGCGTTGCAGGTTGGGGCAAGAAAGTATTTCAAGGAAACGATGAAGGAGCACAAAGTTGGTGTCAAAATTAGCGAAGCGCAGTGGCCAAGCACTGCGAGGCATGTGACCACAAGATAGTGACGCAATCATGGTGCGCTGGAAACCAAGCCAAATACGCGCACAAATACGCTTCACTCCTGGCGCGTTCAGCAGATGCCAGAAAATATTAATCGCTGCCTCGGAAACATTCGCCCTTCCTAGATTTGCAGTTTAGGTTCAATGAAGTAGTTGCCAACTATATGTGTGTTTAAAAACCAAGCTAGCTGCAACTCGCCCGCTGCCACAACTTGATGAAGAAACCGAGTAAGGTTGCGGTGTTTTTTTGCAAAAACTCGGTTGGCATTCATTTCTCTCATAAATTTGCATCCGAAATCAACGCCGAACGCTTTCATTTTAATTGCTTAGCTAGGATTAAACGAGATGCCGCATATGAAGAGTTTCGATGCTTGCTTGCTTTGCTTTATTGTGCTTTGCTCTGCTTGCTTGCTTGCTTGCTTGCTTGCTTGCTTGCTTGCTTGCTTGCTTGCTTGCTTGCTTGCTTGCTTGCTTGCTTGCTTGCTTGCTTGCTTGCTTGCTTGCTTGCTTGCTTGCTTGCTTGCTTGCTTGCTTGCTTGCTTGCTTGCTTGCTTGCTTGCTTGCTTGCTTGCTTGCTTGCTTGCTTGCTTGCTTGCTTGCTTGCTTGCTTGCTTGCTTGCTTGCTTGCTTGCTTGCTTGCTTGCTTGCTTGCTTGCTTGCTTGCTTGCTTGCTTGCTTGCTTGCTTGCTTGCTTGCTTGCTTGCTTGCTTGCTTGCTTGCTTGCTTGCTTGCTTGCTTGCTTGCTTGCTTGCTTGCTTGCTTGCTTGCTTGCTTGCTTGCTTGCTTGCTTGCTTGCTTGCTTGCTTGCTTGCTTGCTTGCTTGCTTGCTTGCTTGCTTGCTTGCTTGCTTGCTTGCTTGCTTGCTTGCTTGCTTGCTTGCTTGCTTGCTTGCTTGCTTGCTTGCTTGCTTGCTTGCTTGCTTGCTTGCTTGCTTGCTTGCTTGCTTGCTTGCTTGCTTGCTTGCTTGCTTGCTTGCTTGCTTGCTTGCTTGCTTGCTTGCTTGCTTGCTTGCTTGCTTGCTTGCTTGCTTGCTTGCTTGCTTGCTTGCTTGCTTGCTTGCTTGCTTGCTTGCTTGCTTGCTTGCTTGCTTGCTTGCTTGCTTGCTTGCTTGCTTGCTTGCTTGCTTGCTTGCTTGCTTGCTTGCTTGCTTGCTTGCTTGCTTGCTTGCTTGCTTGCTTGCTTGCTTGCTTGCTTGCTTGCTTGCTTGCTTGCTTGCTTGCTTGCTTGCTTGCTTGCTTGCTTGCTTGCTTGCTTGCTTGCTTGCTTGCTTGCTTGCTTGCTTGCTTGCTTGCTTGCTTGCTTGCTTGCTTGCTTGCTTGCTTGCTTGCTTGCTTGCTTGCTTGCTTGCTTGCTTGCTTGCTTGCTTGCTTGCTTGCTTGCTTGCTTGCTTGCTTGCTTGCTTGCTTGCTTGCTTGCTTGCTTGCTTGCTTGCTTGCTTGCTTGCTTGCTTGCTTGCTTGCTTGCTTGCTTGCTTGCTTGCTTGCTTGCTTGCTTGCTTGCTTGCTTGCTTGCTTGCTTGCTTGCTTGCTTGCTTGCTTGCTTGCTTGCTTGCTTGCTTGCTTGCTTGCTTGCTTGCTTGCTTGCTTGCTTGCTTGCTTGCTTGCTTGCTTGCTTGCTTGCTTGCTTGCTTGCTTGCTTGCTTGCTTGCTTGCTTGCTTGCTTGCTTGCTTGCTTGCTTGCTTGCTTGCTTGCTTGCTTGCTTGCTTGCTTGCTTGCTTGCTTGCTTGCTTGCTTGCTTGCTTGCTTGCTTGCTTGCTTGCTTGCTTGCTTGCTTGCTTGCTTGCTTGCTTGCTTGCTTGCTTGCTTGCTTGCTTGCTTGCTTGCTTGCTTGCTTGCTTGCTTGCTTGCTTGCTTGCTTGCTTGCTTGCTTGCTTGCTTGCTTGCTTGCTTGCTTGCTTGCTTGCTTGCTTGCTTGCTTGCTTGCTTGCTTGCTTGCTTGCTTGCTTGCTTGCTTGCTTGCTTGCTTGCTTGCTTGCTTGCTTGCTTGCTTGCTTGCTTGCTTGCTTGCTTGCTTGCTTGCTTGCTTGCTTGCTTGCTTGCTTGCTTGCTTGCTTGCTTGCTTGCTTGCTTGCTTGCTTGCTTGCTTGCTTGCTTGCTTGCTTGCTTGCTTGCTTGCTTGCTTGCTTGCTTGCTTGCTTGCTTGCTTGCTTGCTTGCTTGCTTGCTTGCTTGCTTGCTTGCTTGCTTGCTTGCTTGCTTGCTTGCTTGCTTGCTTGCTTGCTTGCTTGCTTGCTTGCTTGCTTGCTTGCTTGCTTGCTTGCTTGCTTGCTTGCTTGCTTGCTTGCTTGCTTGCTTGCTTGCTTGCTTGCTTGCTTGCTTGCTTGCTTGCTTGCTTGCTTGCTTGCTTGCTTGCTTGCTTGCTTGCTTGCTTGCTTGCTTGCTTGCTTGCTTGCTTGGACACGTCGAACTGAGTATAAAATCACTAACCGAGCCTTGCTGAGCACGTCTCAGGCGGTCTGACCGCAGCTAAGCTGAGGAGAGCGACACATGCTTAAGCCTCTATAAGGTTTCTTCAGGGGCTAAGTGAGCATGTTTATACTTTTAAAAGAGGCGCTTCTTCGAAATGGTGACACGCCTCTTATGCGCGAGGAAATCAATGGAACTGTGTCATGGTTCAGCCGCGCCTTTTCGACAGAAATCTCCAGAGATCACACTAGGACAAGCTCTGCCTGTAGCCGCTCTTACGAAAGTGTTTCGAGCAGAGTAAGCTTGCTTTAGACGGCTTGAATTCTTCGTCACAGCAGCGAGCGGTTGCGCTGCGAGCTTGTGATCTTGCGGAAAACAGTGGAAGACGACACAGTCGCGGCCGTAGTTGTTCGTGGACACGAACGCAGAGTTGAATCTGATTCTCAAGGTCGGCTGACACGCTTTGTACGTCACAACGCACGCAGTACGAGGAACAACGCATGCAGCACGAGAAACAACGCGCGCTGAAAGCGCGCTCGGGTGCGCCGAAGCATCCCCGGCTCCTCAACATGACGTCACGCTGGCCGACATGGACGAGGTTTCCCTCTCCGCTCTTCCCCTCTCCTGCGCTCGCGCGGGGCGCGGGAAATTTAAACATCGCATCTTTAATTGGTGATTGCGCCACTGTTTTAGTCAAAATCGAAAAAATAATTTCACAGACGTGATCAGCAATGACACTACTTCAAAACCCTAGAAGGTTAGCTGATTCGAAAACCGCCTCAGTATCCCTTTAACATTGCGGCTAAAGTTACTATCGGGGCGAAAGCGACTTCAGTCGCCCTCTCCCAGAATAGACTGCCTACGTTCCGAGGTGCCCTCTAGTGGCTTACAGAACTAGTCTTCCTAAGTCCAAGCCTAGTGCTCCGATGCTGTCGGTCATGGTTTAGAAACCAATGCCTTGCGCAGTTGGCGGGACCACAGTGAACTGTTGACGACTTCACGCGTATTTTTTGAGGGACCCTCTTACGTGCATCGACTATGTAAGTCTTCCCAGTAAACCTGCAGCCACCTAAAAATGACGTCAATAAAAGCGACCTTGTGAAAAACAGCGCTTGCAGACAAAGGACCAGAATGAGAAGGACACACAACTGCGCTGTGTGAAAAATAAGCGCCTGCAGACAAAGGACCAGACCGAGGTCCTTTTCGTTCTGGTCCTCTGTCTGCAAACGCTGTTTTTCACAAGATGTACTACAACCAACTCGTCCAGCAACACACCTTGCTAAAGTTCAATAAAAGCGAAGCTGAAAGCAGCGTTTTGGGAGCACACCACACAAAACTGGGTAAACAAATGGGTTTCGAGCGCGCGCCAGCGTGATTGTCACTGGAAGCAATCCCGGCACTAGACAGACATTCCTTACGCAATCACACTCCCAAATGGGGGATTTTTCAGTCCCTCATGTGATGTCCATCCGTGTACGGACAAGATTTCTTCTAGCTCGCAAACCTGAAAAGGCAAAGATGTGATTCAAGTCTCTTTAAGGATTAGCACACAGTTTCATTGGGATACTCTGCAAGGATAGTTGTATTTGGGACGCAGGGCGTCTTTCTTTGGTCGCGAACAGTCAAATCCACATATATTGATGGAGCATGAATTAGATGCTGGAGTTGATGGCGATTTTAGGAATTAGCATATCTACAGTGAAGAGACCTAAACGGGTCAGCGCAGTCAGAGCCTTACGGGCTGCTGGGATTATCACTGCCTTGAATGCTTTGCCTGTAGTCTTGCCATTAGGATTGGAAATAAGTGATCTGGGTCGCCTTTGCTCAGTTTACTGTTTTCATCTCTTCGTTTTGACAAAAAGCAATTTTTCGCATTCTTTCGTCTTCCGGTGAGAGGGGTTTGCAAACCAGAATACGTACTGTAGAAGTTATGAATTTATAGATTTGTTTACATCGCTCACGAAAATTGAAGCTATATCGAAGTAACTGCTGGTCAGCCGATGATGGGATTATTTTAGAAATGAACTCCTTGATAATATAGACGTTTTATGCTGGGTCCCGTCCAATGCATGACGCATCAAGCAGGGTGACTTCGTCGCCTCTCCCCCCCCCCCCCCCTCTTCAGACACTATCACAGTGAAGATGTGTATAATGTAAAAAGAACCCTGTACACCAGATACGGTTGGAAATACGGTTGGGTCAGCCGTATGCAGCTGCGCAGTGGAACCTACGAGCACGAGACGCCGGCTTCCACAATCACGCTGTTCGCAAGCATTCATGATCAGAAGACATTTGAGATAGCGGCGTTCACTCGTAACTTCCACTGCATAGCCACTCAAGGCTGTGCCTAATTATAGCACTGCTTCCGTACTAAAATCCTTGATCTGTTTGCATGAAGTCTCCTCTCTCGAGCGCGCCTATCGGATCGAAGTAGATCGGACTTCTTCCGATCGGCCCCTTCCTTCAGGCACCCAAATGAAGGTTCATCTTCAGGCACACACCACTAATAGAGCATCTCGCTCCTGTAGGCGCCCATCTAACTTCCACCCAGTAACCTCTAAAAGCATCCTCATGCCCTCCCTCGCCCTCTAGTAAACTCCCACCTAGCCCCACCCACACTGCGTACCTTCACGCTCCAGAATCTTCCACTATCCACACGACCGCGAGGCAGAGCAACTAAAAGGCAACGGCGACATCAAATTCAGAGACACAAACGGTAGGCGATCAATGTAAAAGTGAAGCGCACAAGCGATACTGATAGCACAGATCTGTCGCATCACACCGTGTGATGGCCTGTACATTTTTTTGTTTGCGTGGTCTTCTTAAACCAAAATCATTAGGACAGCCATTATGGGAAAAACTGTCAGGCGTCGACGTTCGCGTAGGCATATGTTTGAAGCCTCCACTTTCCAGCCGCGAAATGTTGCATTTAGGGGAAGTTCCGCCTGATATAACACCGCCTAGAAAACAAGCATCAATTACAATTGCGCATCGGCTGTAAAGAAACACCGGCAATAGCAACATATTGTCACGACCAGAGGAGCCGCGAAGGTAGGCGTCGGTAAGAACCCAAGACTGGGAGCCTTCTTTTAATTATAGAGTCAGCTTCCACGACACCAAACAGAACAAGCGCGCCGCGAGAGGCCACCGCCGCTTCGTCGTCGTCTTCGATTCAGCGCGGAGGCCGCGCGGCGCGTTAGGCGCGTGGCATTATTCCCTTCCGCGAAAGAAAACATCGTCTCGATGTGGAATGGGGTATGTACAGTGAGAGGAGGAGGAGCAAAAACAAGAAGAATAGGGGTGAGGTGAACTATACAACGTGCGCTGAATGAAATGCGGCGAGAGTCAAGGTCACACGTGGGGTAAGGGGAAAAAGGTAAAACACAGCGTGAACGCAGCGCTCAGTCACGCGAAAAGTACGGCTTTAAGCGCACTACATGCACAATTTCAGGCCGTTGACGCTGAGGGCCGACGATCACAGTTCCATGGGGTACAACTTCGTAGTTGACGCTGTTCAGGCGGCGCAGGACTCTGTACGGGCCAAAGTACCTATTTATAAACTTTTCGCACAATCCCTTGCGGCGCACGGGTGTCCACACCCACACGTGGTCGCCGGGCTCGTAGTGCACGTCCCTGTGCCGAAGGTTATAGTGTCGGGCATCGGCGGATTGCTGGTCCTTGATGTGCAAGCGGGCCAGCTGACGGGCCTGCTCTGCTTGTTCCACGAAGTGGCCTGCTTCAGGGGGGAGCTCTGCGTCGCCATACGGCAGCATGGCGTCTAGCATCATGCGGACCTCTCTGCCATACACGAGACGGAACGGGGTGAACTGGGTGGTTTCCTGCGTCGCGGTATTATATGCGAAGGTAACGTACGGCAAGACCTCATCCCAGGTTTTGTGTTCAACGTCGACGTACATCGAGATCATGTCCGCCAATGTTTTGTTGAGCCGTTCCGTTAGACCATTGGTTTGGGGATGATACGCTGTTGTTGGTCGATGCGCAGTATGGCTAAGCGTTAAGACGTCTCGTAGAAGTCGGGCTGTAAACGCCTTGCCTCGGTCAGTAATGATGGCCGATGGGGCGCCGTGTCTAAGCACGATGTCGTGCATAAAGAAGTGGGCAACTTCGGCGGCAGTACCTCGAGCAAGGGCCTTTGTTTCAGCGTAGCGGGTCAAGTAGTCTGTGGCGACTACGATCCACTTGTGGCCGGACGACGAGAGAGGAAATGGCCCCAGAAGGTCCATGCCGACTTTGTCGAATGGTATTTGTGGTGGCTCGATGCACTGAAGCAGTCCAGGAGGCTTGAGCGCGGGTTTTTTCCGCCGCTGGCATTGCCGGCATGTCCGGACATAATGCTTGACACTTGAAGTTAGGTTGGGCCAGTAATATTTCTTCCGGATTCGGGATAAGGTGCGTGTAACTCCAAGGTGGCCGGAAGTCGGTTCATCATGGCAGGCAAGGAGGACTTCATCCCGGAGATCGGACGGTATGACGAGCAGGTAAGTTGTCGGACTTGAAGTAGAGTTCTTTTTATAAAGCACCCCTCTCCGCAGGCAGAACGATGATAGTCCACGAGCTAGGTATCGTGGTATTGCAGGGCGCCCGCCTTCGAGATGTTCGATGAGGAGACCCAGCTCGGCGTCGGCACGCTGTCTGGAAACGAGCTCAGACGTGCTGACCGCTCCAAGAAAGCTATCATCATCGGTGGTGCCTTCTGGAGGAGGTTCGACGGGAGCGCGTGACAAGCTGTCAGCGTCGGTGTGCTTCCTGCCTGACTTGTAGGTGACGGTGAAATCGAATTCCTGCAGGCGTAATGCCCAACGTGCTAGGCGGCCGCAAGGGTCCTTTAAATTTTTCAACCAGCACAGCGAGTGGTGGTCGGTGACGATACGAAACGGTTTACCATACAGGTATGGGCGGAACTTAGAGGCGGCCCAGACTACCGCCAAACATTCTTTTTCCGTAGTAGAGTAGTTCAACTCAGCGCGCGACAGTGCGCGGCTGGCGTAGGCAATTACTTTGTCGACGCCATTTTGCCGCTGTACTAGAACAGCGCCAAGACCGACGTTGCTCGCATCCGTGTGCACCTCCGTGTCAGCATCTTCGTCGAAATGTGCCAGGATGGGCGGCGATTGGAGTCGGCGTCGTAACTCGTCGAAGGCAGTCCGCTGTTCGTTGCCCCAGGAAAATGACGTGTCATCACGGGTTAGGAGTGTCAGAGGGCTGGCGAGCTGGGCGAAGTTTCTAATGAAGCGGCGATAGTAGGAGCACAGGCCCAGGAAGCGTCGGACTGCTTTTTTGTGGGCGGGAACCGGAAAGGCAGCAACGGCAGCAAGCTTCTCTGGGTCAGCGCGGATTCCGTCAGCACTAATGACGTGCCCGAGGAACTTCAATTCGGTGAACCCAAAGTGGCATTTTTCTGGTTTGAGGGAGAGGTTGGCGGATCGAACGGCTTCGAGGACAGTCCTGAGGCGGTGCAGATGTTCCGTGAACGTTGCGGAAAAAATGATGACATCATCAAGATAAACAAGACAGGTCTGCCACTTCAAACCGGTGAGAACGGTGTCCATCATTCTTTGGAACGTGGCAGGAGCACAGCAGAGCCCGAATGGGAGGACACGAAATTCATACAGCCCGTCCGGTGTGATGAAGGCGGTTTTCTCGCGGTCCCTCTCATCAACTTCTATCTCCCAATAACCACTTCTGAGGTCGACCGAAGAGAAGTACTTGGCTTGACGAAATCGGTCGAGGGAGTCGTCGATACGCGGGAGCGGGTACACATCTTTCTTGGTCACACTGTTCAGCTTCCTGTAGTCGACGCAGAACCGTAGTGTCCCGTCTTTCTTTTTCACGAGGACGACAGGAGACGACCACGGACTGCTTGACGGTTGGATGACGCCGTCTGTGAGCATCTCTTCGACCTGTGTTTGAATAGCATCTCGCTCACGAGGGGACACACGATAGGGCTGCTGATGGATGGGTCGGGCTCCTTCATGCGTGATAATGCGGTGTTTAACTATCGACGTTTGGCGCACTTTAGACGACGACGTGAAACACGCACCAAACTCCCGCAAGAGGTCCTGGAGTTGCCTCTTTTCCGTCGGTGGAAGGCCTGGATTTATGTCTACGTTGGTGACCGCTTCGGCGTCAGCTCCAGGTGTGTCCTCCGCACAAGCAAAGCATTCGGCCACTTCCTGAACATGGTCGACGTAAGCGATGGCTGTGCCACGGAACAGATGTCGATGCTCATTGCAGAAGTTGGTGACAAGGACCTCTGTACAACCGTCATGAAGGGATCCAAGGCCCCGTGCCACCGCAACCCCCTTAGTGAGTACGAGGGAGACATTAGGCTCGACAACCCGGAGTCCCCTATGTGGCTCGTCGCAGGTAACTCTAGCGAGAATGCTGGCACGTGGTGGCACCGTAACGTTATCGTCGGCGACTCGCAGGGCGGACCGAGAACCCTGGTGCGCAGGTTCTTCTGTGGCCATTGCGGTAGAAAACGTCACCAAGCGGTTCGGCAGGTCTATGATAGCACCCTGCTCGCGAAGAAAGTCGATGCCAAGGATGACATCGCGAGAACATTCGCGGAGAACGAGAAAAGTGGCAACGAATGTGCAGCCTCGAACCGTAACCCGGGCCGCACACATGCCGAGTGGTGCGACAAGATGTCCGCCTGCCGTGCGTATGTCGGGGCCGTCCCAGGGTGTCGTCACTTTTTTCAGGGCCGTCGCAAGCCGTCCGCTAAGGATAGAGTAATCTGCGCCCGTATCGACCAACGCACTGACCTCCTTTGTGTCGACGAGAACGGGGATATCCAAGGAGACCCTGCCTTCAGCACGGCCCGTCGATGGCTGTTGTGGAGGACTCAGTCGGTGCGGCGGCGGAACCTGGTCGGCGACTGGGGTTGCGCTGTCGGAGCGATTCAAGTGGTGCGTTGGGGAAAACTCTTCGGCGATGCGGCGTTCGGCGTCGGGGCGATTGGTTCGGTGCGGCGGCGGAAGCGGGTCGGCGATCGGGGTTGCGGCATCGCGGCGAGACGAAAGGCGCGTCGGGGAAAACTGTGCAGCGATGCGGCGTGCGACGTCGGGGCGATTCAGTTGCTGCGGCGGTGGAAGCTTTGCGTCGGAACGGCGTTCGGCGGCCTCGCCTCCAAAGGCCGCCGGAGCTAGTTTTCCCGACGAGGGCTCGAGGAACCACGTTGTCCTGGGGCGAAACGGGACCCAGAGGGCGAAGACCGGCGTGGAGAGGGCGATCGCGACTCGCGGCGCGGGGGAGACGGTGAACTACGCTGGCGGGTGACATACTCAGCGATGTCTTGAGGGCCCTCTCCAGGGCGTGGACGGGGGCTGTCGATGGAAAAACCGCGTAGTCCCATTTCGCGATAGGGGCACCGCCGGTAGAGATGGCCGGCCTCACCACAGTGGTAACAGAGCGGGCGTTGATCCGGAGTCCGCCATAGGTCAGTCTTCCGAGGTGCCTGGCGCCGATCCGCCCAGTAAGGAGTCGGCTGGGCAGAGTGCACCGCGACCAATGGTGCGGTGTAAGGCGAAGGCCCAGGAGGTGGGGCCGCGCGGCGCACGACGTCCGCGTACGTGACTGGCTGGACAGGAGTCGGGTACGGCGCGGGATCGTATGGGGTCGGTTGCGGCGCCGGCACAGCTGCAGCGTCTTGTGCCCTGAGTGCCTGCCGGACTTCCTCGCGGACGACGCTGGTGACGGAATCGACGCGAGGGGCAAAGGTGGCTTGAAGGTGCTGCAGCTCCTCGCGGACCACGGAACGGATGAGTTCGCGAAGGGAGTCCGGATTCGGCCTGGGTTCATGGTCGAACCGGTCCAACGTTGATAGAGTCGGAGTTTGACGCAGTTGCCGGTCGTACTGATGGGATCTCTGCTGCAGCAATTTCTCCATGTGCACGGCGTCGGCCAGAAACTCCGCGACGGTGTTGGGCGGGTTCCGCACGAGGCCGGAAAAGAGCTGTTCTTTTACACCGCGCATCAGGTGCCGCAGCTTTTTTTCTTCAAGCATGGCTGGATCGGCGCGATGGCAAAGACGCGTCACATCCTCGACGTACATGGCAACACCCTCATTGGGAAGCTGAATTCGAGAGGACAGTGCATGCTCTGCGCTCTCCCGGCGGTCGCTGTTGGCGTACGTACTCAGGAGCTGACGTCGAAAGTCCGGCCACGTAGAGAAAGTAGTCTCATGGTTTTCGAACCACGTTCGTGCGGAGTCTTCAAGGCTGAAGTACACGTTACGCAGCTTTGTGGCGTCGTCCCAGCAGTTAAAGGTCGCGACCCGTTCGTAGTGAGCCAACCAGTCTTCGGCATCTTCAAACAGGTCACCGTGAAAGGGCTTAGGCGTGCGTGGAGTCTGAAGGGTGAGATAGGTGGGGCTGGCTGCAGGGACGGTCGTAGGCAGGGCGGGCAGTGGCGTCGCCATGAGTGGAATGGTAGTTGAAGGCGCGCTGACAACAGGGAGGGCCTCGGGGGACAGGCCTCGGATCCTCCGGCTGGCACGATGGACGGGGGTGGTCACAAGAGGCGGGCGCGGCGAGTCGTCCTCAGGAGTAGGGAGCATCGGTCGCACCTCCACCAGTGTCACGACCAGAGGAGCCGCGAAGGTAGGTGTCGGTAAGAACCCAAGACTGGGAGCCTTCTTTTAATTATAGAGTCAGCTTCCACGACACCAAACAGAACAAGCGCGCCGCGAGAGGCCACCGCCGCTTCGTCGTCGTCTTCGATTCAGCGCGGAGGCCGCGCGGCGCGTTAGGCGCGTGGCAATATTAAGGACACTCAGTGATAAGTGATAGTGACAGGGCTCGAGTGATGGTAGTGGCTTAGTGAAGGTCCAAGTGACGGTGGTGGTCGTAGTGGTACTGTTGGTGCTCCTGTCTGCAGGCCGCTAGCACAAAGAAAGAGAAGGTAGATAAGAATACCCTACTTATCCTTGGCATCAATCCAAACTATCATCTCTCATTTCTTTTTACTCTTAGATGCGCAACCCCTCGGATGTGTACGTTATATGCCACAGTTGATTGTCATTGACGTTGTGGTTCCATGTTGTTGAAAGCTTTGCCTTTAAAAAAAAAACTCCGCAACTGGTAAGGGCCTTCTCACTCTACCGTTGCCCGACACTCGCTAGGCGTAGCAAAGAAACAGTTGCGCCTGGAGCGGAAAAATAGAACCAACGCATTTTTACTCTATGTGGTTGAACAGAAGCTTAGCGCTTAAGAATGAGGTGTCCGCAAGCATTAGCTTACGATGTATTTATATCGGCTGAATTGCAATGCCTGCAAAACAGTGTTGTATCACATCAATTCGTGCGATGCGGTACCGCAACAAAGCCTTCGTGCCGAGAAATCTAAGCCAGCTAAGCGCGACTTCCTTTAAATCCTGTTAAACTAGGCCTGCGCCTCCTGCACTGATGACATCCAACATGACAGAAGGCTATTACTAAATAGAAAGAAACGAAGCAAACATTATTTGGCACTACAGATATCACGCGCAGGCGAGCTTTATTTACGTTTCTTTTTTACTTACATAATAAGGAATCGGGCTCTAAAACACTAGGCTAAAGATAGAGGAGGCCGAGAGCTTCATTAAACACAGTTTTCATTACGTGGCTTGCCGTCTCTGCAGTTCCGGGTCAGCGACATGCGGCAGCAGTGGTTCGAGATACGTGAAGCCTTGCTGAGCAGGAATAACGGGCCAAGACTAGTTCGTCGGGTCTACTCTTACCTGCTGTCCTTCTACCCAGGCTACAACTCTGGAAGACATCGGGGTATCGGTGAGACGCTGTACAACTACGATGAAGCATGTAAGCGCATTCTTTAGTTCTTCCAGCCTTATGCACTACTCACTCTAAAGCATGCCCGAGAGCTTGAGCGCTGCTTTTACGCTGCCGGTTAACACATGACGTGATGTCGGCGTCCGACTTCACTGGACTGCCAAGCATAACGCAAATGCACGGCACCGGTTGGTGCCGGAGCGCAAGAGAAACTTCCATTTTTGACGCGATAGCTTTAAGGACCCCGTGTAGCACATAAGCCGCCGTCGGCGTTAGCGCTGGCGTCGTTGGCTGTGCGCTTAAAATGCCTGGAGGAGGGCAACCTCGGGGTCAGGTGGGTCACCCAGTTGCACGTGATGCTTGTGGCGTCATCACAATCTGCCCACAGGATTATGAGCAAACTGCCCGCCGAGGCAGAGGGCTGTTCAATGATTGGGCGCTAGAGGTTGCTCGCGAAGAACAGCCTAGGTCTTACAGGCCCCACCGCTGGCAGCACCTTCCATCGCAGGGCAGTGGCGTATCTCTTAACCGCTGCACCACTGCGCCAGGAGCGGCATCAGGGCTCCCAGAGGTCTATGGATGTAAAGTAGAGATTGACCAATTCTGCATGTATGGGCATTAACGCATTAACTCTATCACGTCATATCCTTATTAAGTGTTCACTGCAGTTTTTTTTTGTTGTTGTTGTAGTTGCTAAGCAGGGATGTGGACCGAAGTGAACATTGCAAATCGAGCAAGTCTAGAATTTTTTGCGACGGTAACGGTGTGTGCACTTTCCTCTGCTGTAAAACGACGTCCTATTAGCACTCTGGTTTTGTGTCATGAATGAACGCTTGCTCATTGACCTGCGGACTGAGAATTTTGTCCTTGTTATGTTACGTTAGGAGTGACGAGGTACGTTAAAGTGCCGCTGATTTTGTACTCGACAGAAACTAGTCACAGCCTCTTCGCGAGGGACACCTACTACTCACATTTAGTGAATGTACAATGGTGCAGACTCTTCTCAGTGGTGCACGTTTCTGTGATGAACAAATTGTAGGTTGACTAAAAAGGCAGAATACACCCGCACCACTGGTGTATCGGGGATGCATGATCGAAAAGAAATATCATCGAAACACGAAGTCATTATGACCACTCTAACTTCCACACGAGTGTCGACGTATTGCCCTAGCAAACCTGTTGTTCTGTGGGCGCCAATTCGCATAAAAAACCTTCCTCCCCTGCCTGTAACTTCCAGGCTTAATACTCACTGACATTATTTGGTTAACCACGGCGGCTCAATGGCTTTGTCGTATGGTTGCTGTTGCCAAGGTGGCGGGTTAGCATTCTGGCTTTGCGGCCGGATTTTGGTGGCGCCGAAAAGTAATATTGCCTGTGGACTTCCCCAAGTAGCCGTAATTCGTTCAGAGCCTTCCATAAGGGTCCCTCATACCTCGGCCGCCGTGGTGGCTCAGTGGTTATGGCGCTCGGCTGCTGTCTCGAAAGACGCGGGTTCGGTACCGGCCGCGGCAGTCGAATTTCGATGAAGGCAAAATTCTAGAGGCCCGTGTACTGTGCGATGTCAGTGCACGTTAAAGAACCCCAGGTGGTCGAAATTTCCAGAGCCTTTCACTACGGCGTCGCTCATAGCCTGAGTCGCTTTGGAACGTTAAACATCCATAAACCAAACCCTCATATCTCGCGCGCAGCATCATGATAATAGCAGATGATATCCCTTCACCGCCTCTACTTCTTCAGTGCTTTGTGACAGCATATTTCGAGTTTACAAGGGATATGTTTTTCTTTTCAACTTCCTAGCGTGGCCTGGGAATAAAAACAGTTGATTATCAAGCATAGTTTACTTACGAAATGAATGTACATGCTTAGCCTACCATCAAACTTATTAGTCACGCCATTTGGGGCACTTCCAAATTAAAAAATTCTCTCCCGTCGTCAAACATGCTTGGCGGCTTTGCGGAGCAGACTACATTTGGCTCTTAACAGAAAATATCTTTTATTGTCTTTGTAGTAAGGTGTCACGCCAGCGTCAAAAATTATTGTATTCAAACATGCCTCGTTCACAGTTATAACGGCGGTGAGAAAGCACGTGAACGGGAGTACGAGGTTTATTACTGCCACCATTCACGATATGGGCAACTACACGTCCTCGCATGTCACGTCAGGTGAGTACAGGTTTCTCTGAGCGTGATAAAAAAAAACCTTGCTCAGCCGACGTTCTAATGGAAACTAAGAATGCGTAGGCGTAAACAAAGCAGAGCAGTTAGAGCAGACGTCGACGATGAAGCGCTGTCTAGTTTAGCTAAAACTATGTCCTTCGCCTACGTTTCCAGCTTAACTGTGTGCAAATACACGATATGGGGCGAAGAAAGCACAGAGATGCTTACTCGTTCCACGTATCGAACGTTGTGGGTAAAACGAGGGGTCTCAGCATTACAATGCCGCTTTGCACCTCGAACGCCCGTGGAGTGTTCTATTCCAGGCAGTGATCTGGTACAGCTAACCGAATCCTCGTGAAACATTTTCGATGAAATACGCCGCGGTTCTCAGATTCCTTAATTCACACCTTCATAGCACATGTCTTTCCAGATGAAAAGTGGGCCCTGGCAAACTCCTGTACAACCTGCGCCCAGTTTGTGAAGGCAGTCAATCAATCAAAACACTATTTTATTGCGAAAGCAATACTACGGTCATGAACGGCCTTTCGCGTAGCGGCGGCCGGTAGCCACGTTTGACCTTTAGGATGACCTCTGACGTCATGTCATGCCTAGTGACGTCATAGCGTGACGTAATACCAGGGTGAGAGGAGCTACCAAGTCGAGTCGTCGCACAGCGGTGGCCGGTAGCCACGCGTGACCTGTAGACGCGGCGCACTGCGTTCCTTCTGTTGGAGGCGCTGCGCTCTCTATGACGTCACCAAGGACACCACCAAGGTACACCCCAAGTCGTGCTAAGGCATAGACAAGGTGTATTGCTTTCGCAACCTACCAGGCTTAACCAAAGCTTAGCCCCCACCAATGTTTTCACTTGACATAAGAGCTGAAACGGAAAAAAAGAAAAGAAGCTATTTCGGTGTTCCTTGACAGCGCCGCTTCCTACAAGACAGAGGTGAACGCAGCACATTTTAAGACACAAAGCCAAAAAATTCGAAATAAAGAAAATCAACAATTACGTAAAGAATAAACAACCGAATCTCAGTTCCGATTACATTTGACTGCACTAGCTTCCACGAAGCCTCAACGCCGTTGGCTTTCTTCCTTCTTGCAATCATAAGCTTAGAGCTTCTTCTGGAACCGCAGTGTGCTCTACGCGCAGGTTCTTTGCTTAACGTTCTCCAAACGCTATTGGAACCAATTCGGAATTAGTCATCAACCACCTAGTCCGTGAGACGCATTATGCTCTGCGTGAGTTCAGCATACGCAGAATCAAGGGCCACCCTGAACAAAGCACATAATGGTACATAGACCGTGACAATACAGGTCGGTGATGGTGAGGCTCAGCTTTTGCGTTCAAGACACCTGAAGACAGCAAGGAGTAGTCCTATTGTACAAATAAATCCAACTAATCGGCTAGAAAATGGTGCGTACACTGTCTCTTTAAGCGTATACCGCACGCTTGTTGAGTGGCTGGCAGGCATGTGAGCGCATTCCCACGACGTGGACCTGTGAGCTCAGCAACAATACGCACCTGCGCACAGTTTCCCGCCAACGCTAGTGTGGTCTGGTAGGCTGTACCCACAAAAATAATACAGCCCCTACCAGTGTTAAATTGGGGTCCAGCTTCCTGGCTGAACTTTGACCGCAAATGTGCCTGAAAATGGGTTCCTTTTTTCTAAATAAATGTCACTATTTTCACTTGCCCAAGGAAAAATAATGAAGAAAGCGCGCAGAGCAAAAATAGTAAACTATATACGCAATTGAAAACGTTAAATACAATTCATGCTTCTTTATCTAGTGCACTTTCGGTACTTTGGTTGTGTGTTTGAGTGTATTTTACACATAAAAAGCGAATTCTTTTTATAATGGTTGCTCATCTGACGGCCGCTTGACTATAGAAGCTTTCTTTATCTGACTTAGCCTCTAAAGGCAATCCTGCGAAGCAGATTCTTGATCGTTTTCCTGCGCAAGGAGGCAATCTGCGTGCGAACTGCCACTAATGCAAAGCAAGCCAGTCGAACGCTAACTGTGCACAACCGCAGAGACGTTCCCATCTTCGGTGCACTGAGATTGCTCTTCGCTTTAAATCAAAAGTTGGCGATATGCGCGAAACAACTTAAACGTTTCTCCTTCACTTGCGTGCAGTTCTTTCAAGCCTCGATGGCATAGCTGTGCCGGCCTTTGGCGAAGGGGCAGGCAGCAGCTGGGGCAGTGCCGTATTCCTTTGACTTTACACGAACACGAGCTGACTCCGGTTGACACGAAATCTACATGCACAATCTCTCTGCATTCGCCACTCAGCGCCACGATAATGCGCTGACATGCCAACCTGCCGGCGATCGCGAGGCGTTGTCAAGGGACAGGCAGGGTGTTCGTGTTTAAACTGCGGATGTGAAAACAGCGCAAACTTTCAAAAGAGAGTCCTGGGGCCGTATTCTATAAGCTGCCTATTTTGTATTGTCCATTTCGTGTCCACATGGTCCTCTGTGATTGGTCACTCAGATATATCCGCGGCTTTCAAGCGTCTGTGGAAAGCTACACGGCCATTGGGGGATTGGCAACCGCGCCACGCCATTGGCTGTATATTGTAGCCAATAGTAGCCAGAGTGGCCCGGTCCGGTCACCGGATGTTGACAGAGCGCTGCAATCCACCTTAAGTCGCAGCCAATCGCAGCCAATTGGGAGGCAGATCGCAGCATTGCGCTTGAACGTTTTACCTTGGTTTCATTATCAAGTGCAGATGTTAGCATTAGTAATGCTACCACGAAGATGGCGACTGCACATCTAAACGGCGCAATAATTGTAACGATGGTCGCTAAACTAGACGCATGTTGTGTTTCCAGAGCAATGGAGTGGCTCCGTGGCCAGATACACCAAAGGAATGTACACTGGTGGAAATGAGATCCGCTTTCAGAAGGAGCTGCTCCAAGCCCTTACGGAGTTGCTGGAGTCTTTCGACTTTGGCCCAGACGGGTTACGCGCCCTGCTGTCTTGGAGCTTGCTCCAGGGTTTGAATTCTTATATGTCGGCCGCACATATGGTGCCCGTCGGAATCGACAGCGAGGAAGTCTGCTACGATCACGTCCTCGAGGTCATGGACTTCGCCGTGACCGCCCGCTACCTGAGATCCAGTGAGTTCCATATTTGTAAAAGGGTGCGCATCTTCTGTGGAATTATCGATAAGATAAGATAAGACTAATAAATAAATATTCATATCATTCATTACTGATTTTTTAATGATATGTATGCCCACCCCTCATGTAATGCCCCTAGTGGGCCTTTGAGGTACTAATAAATAAATAAATAAATAAATAAATAAATAAATATAAGGCTCCCAGAAGAGCAGTGCCTTTGTACATGCTGAGCGTTGATTATTTAAATATAGCAAAGAAGCTCATTAATTGGACTGCTGCCTCCCACTGTGGTCAGTTTCCTCCCAATCCTGAGCTTTGAATATTTAAAGATAAAAAAGAAGTTAAACTAATTGGACTGCTGCCCGTGGTCAGTTTGCTCACAATCCTGTGAGCAGGTTGTGGTGACGCCACGCTCATCGCAGGAGATTCTTACGGCACTATAGTAAATGTCTACCCCAGTAATGAGATGCACAACGCCCCATGTATCCATTCCACTCCCGCTGGCTAACCTGAAGAGACTAGCGCTATTGATTCTTCTTTTCTCCGCTGCTCAACGCAGAAGTCACCGTGGAAGGAATGAAGAAAGCAAGGGTCATGTTTTCCAACGTCAGCAAAGCCTTCTCATTAACTCTGCGTGACTCCACTTGGCTGAAAAACCCACTGCGCCAAGTTGCCCTGCGAAAACTTGCCAAGATGGAGGCCCGGATTGGAAGCCCTGGCCAGAGACTGGGCAAAGCATTCGTAAATGATTACTACGGTCAGTGTTTCAAACAACATCTTCCTGGTTTGACCTCGCCAGAGAGCATGCTGTGGCAAGATTTAGGCCGAATTGCCATAGTTTCTTTTTTTGCAAAAGTACTTCACCCGTTTCGTGTTCATTCGTAGAATGCGAAAGCCAATGTAAAGAAAACAAAAAGGATAATTGTCAAGAAGCGTTCATTCGCTTCCATTAAGCGCAGTGTGTACGCACATTCAGCTTAGAAGAATCTTGACTGAATGATATATACTTTCTTACGCAACGCGTATGAAGTTTTGACTTTTTTTTTTTCGACGGGTTTATAGTGCCGCCTTTTTTCCATTTGGTATTAGACGTAAACATGGCAACGCTTATGCAATGAGACGCCATCGCTTGGCTGCTCATATCTGTTACTCATTATCCGTCTTCTTATATCAGCCGAATATTCTATAACAGCATTTAAATTACAGCAACGAAACCTTCTTTTGATTGATTGCTTTCGGTGAAAGCGCAGCTGTCGCAAATACAAGCCTGCTAGAAACTTCCAACCATAAGCACCGAGCTGCAAAGGAGACATGTATCAGATTAAAGCAATGCTTCTACAGTGCGGTTGTTCAATTTCTTCTTGACTGAGTCTTCATGAATTCAAAGATTCATATACATTTCTCTAGAACATACCAGATATTTGAACACTGTGCCTTTGAAAAGTTAGCTATGTATTTGAGACGCCAAGTCAAAGTTAGTAAAATGCAATCTGCTCCACGAAAAATACAGCTCCGGAGAAAAATTTTTCCTTCTTTACAACATATTCTGCCGCTTTATTCCTTGCGCCTTTCGAGCTGAAAGAACTCGTAAAAAAAGCGCCACTTCTGAATTTCCGTTACATCCTGTTGTTCTGTAACTATAAGCGTCAGAGAAAAGCCCCGAGAAGCGTTAATGGGCGAAAGTACGTTGCACCTGATTCGAGCAATGAACAGAAGTATATTAATGTTTTGCTCTGATTGAAGTTATCCGGCCTGTCTAATGTTTACCTGCAAAGACGCTCTAACGCTGATACAATTCCTACCGTATCCGACGATAGTCTAACCGTCTATAGACTCCAGCCCTTTTAACTGCTTCACCCCGCCGCGGTGGCTCAGTGGTTACGGCGCTCGGCAGCTGACCCGAAAGACGCGGGTTCGATCCCGGCCGCGGAGGCCGAATTTCGATGAAGGCGAAATTCTAGATGCCCGTGTGCTGTGCGACGTCAGTGCACGTTAGAGAACCCCAGGTATTCGAAATTTCCGGAGCCCTTCACTACGGCGTCCCTCATAGCCTGAGTTGCTTCGGGACGTTAAACCCCAATAAACCAAAGCTTTTACCTGCTTCATCATCAATTTTTGCATGGCTATAAAACATGGACGCTACGTTGTCATATTGATCACTTCAAGCATCCGCTTGGTAACAAAAATCACAAATCTCTGCTTGCGCAGCGTCTTTTCCGGATATGTCACCGACCGCCCGTTTCCTGGACACGTGGCTCAAGGCCCGGTCTGCCCGGGCTCGCCAAAAGTGGACGGACCAGACGCACGTCTTCTTCAACATGAGCAGGGCGACCGCGTACTACGTGTACGAAGGCAACACCCTGGCTGTCCCAGCTGGCGCCCTGCAGCCCGTCTTCTTCTACACTGACGGCAACCCGGCTTTGAATTACGGAAGCCTCGGCGATGCGAGTTTCAGTCGAGTGACGTGTATCCCGACTGGGGGAGTGTCGGTCGGAATCGACGGCCATCCAAGTTTCGCGACCATAGTACCCGAAGTTTTCTACCCTCGCATAACATGCAGTGTTTAGGGATAGCTTCTTTCGAGGGAAATAGTCGTGAATCAGAATACATGTTGGAAGCCTTTAGAGATAGAGATAGTGTATTAAGTTCTACTGGAAGAAAGCGCTGTGCTGGTTGGCTCCTCCGCCGGACTTGCCTGACTTCCAGCAGGTTATAATGGGCGCCAAACTCTTCCAAAGCGGTGACATAGTCTTTTAACCCATATATAATGCGAAACAACGTTGAGGAAAAAAGAAAGCGAGCCCATGTTCTTACTTGTTTATCCACTCAAACACAATACATTGACACATTGATTTAATCAGTCAGAGCCAAACTGAACACAAACGCCATTTGAACCAATATCTCGATCCGTAGCTCACCGACTAGTTGCGATCCGCATACATATTGGTTAGAAACTGTAAATAACAGGCAGGATAAGAATTCCGCACAGTTTACTAAGAACACAAAAAACCAAAACACATTATGAAGGACGACTTCAGTAATGCAGCGAATTCATTTTTTTGCTTTGTTCAAGATGGGAATTATTTCCAAATTAGAGTTTCGACAATGTAGAATTGTATTTTCGTACATTTTTATGCTAATGGGGGTGAGATAGTTGTTTCTTTCTACTCTGCGTAATCTATATTATAAACGATACGAAGTGTGACGAAGTTATTCAAAAGTTGCTGCGAATCGAACGGTACACCATTTAGGAATTTTCGCATTCAACTGATAGATGAAGAAGTATCTCTAAAGACTGAAACAGAGGTAGCGTATGAACATGATAACTACCTGATGTTATGAACTGATTTCCTCGTTCCTAAATTTTGAATAATGTCTCCACGTATTTCGAATAGATGTGGTCCCAGAATTCAGCATATTAAGACAGGTGACTGTGAAATAAATTGAAATATATTGTTCTTAGATGTGACTGCACAAAAAATATAGCCGGCATTTTAGTAGTGTGAAGCAGATACGGGATAACTTTTTGTAGAGATATTCGATTTGTTGCTGTCAGTAAAACTGTTCCCCAAGAGATCCAGGTAATGTATTGGTGCCGTCCTCTGCCTTGAGTTATTTAGTTATGCTTCGTTTTAGTGTAAAAACAGCAAAGACATATATAAGTTTTAGGTCAGCAATGACTTTACATCCTTATAGTCAGAATGACATTTCTTTCATGCTACGACGTCATAGGCACAATTTAACATGAGTTTAGAAGATTTTTATTCCATATATCCGCGTGTGACACCACGGCCCTCTCGAGTAATCCTGAATTGGTGTGAGAATTGCCATTTCTATTCGTCCGAACGTCCGCTCTAGCGCTATACCAGAATACAGCGGAGATTAAGGCAGTGTCATCAGCGTACACAATTGCCTTCAATATATATAACGCTTTTGGCAAGTCATGCAGTAATGTATATGACGATGGGGACAAGCCCAAAGACTGGTTTCTGATGCGCCTTAACTTCGATTACGCCCTACTCTTGTTTTACATGCAGCGATTGAACAGACTGTTTTCTGTAGTTAATAATTACGAAATAAATCCAAGCTTTTTTTAGCGAAAACCGTTTCATTCTTATTTCCGCAATAAGTTCTAGTGATTCATTTTAACAGAAACCTTTTTAATGTTTAACAATACTCCTGGTACAAATTTGTTATTTTTTAATACCTTATTCAGACGGTTGGAAATTGAGAAAACCGCAGCATTATTTCGTCGCTTGCTTTCAAACACATGCCAAATTTTAGAAAGTGTTGCTTCGCGTTCTAAGAAAGCAATTGCGCGCCGAGCAAAAGCTGTTCTAACTGTGCTTGCGCTCACACCAACTGTTTCCATGGACGGCCATAGGAAATCAATGAGCGTTAGCAAAAATTCGAAATTCTCGCAGGGAATTTTACTATCCAGCATCAGGGAGTACGTGGCGGCGGACATGAAAACTGGTTTAGTTTGGTTTATTGGGGTTTAACGTCCCAAAGCGACTCAGGCTATGAGAGACGCCGTAGTGTAGGGCTCCGGATATTTCGACCACCCGGGGTTCTTTAACGTGCACTGACATTGCACAGCACACGGGCCTCTGGAATTTCGCCTCCATCGAAATTCAGCCGCCGCGGCCGGGACCGAACTCGCGTCTTTCGGATCAGCAGCGAAGGGCCATAACCACTGAGCCACCGCGGCGGGGCAGACATGAAAACTAGATGTGTTTCTTGAAGCTTGATTTGCTCCCTTTCACTTGATAATCTTTCGAAATCTGAAAGCTGCGGCCATGTAAGGTTCACAGTCACTGAGCTTTTTCAAGAAGACGGATCTCCAGAAATAGGAGACGCTTTCATCATCGCGAACCAATAGCGGTATAGCAAGCAGGTACCGCAAACTTCAGAATGGCAGGGAGCCCGCACATTTCTTTTTGCAAGTGAGTGGCTGCCTTTAAGGTTTTCGTGCTTCTGCTATAATTCAGAACTCACAAAAAGACGGTTCGGACACAAGGCCAGAGTTATTTATGCTTGCACAAAAACGGCAGGACTGCGTGAACAAGACAGGACAGGAGACTTCGAAATGAAAGTCTTGTTCTGTCCTGTTTTTTTTTTTTTTTCGCGTAGTCCTGCCTTTTTTATTGAGATGAATCAACTAAGGTTTTATTTCCTCATGATACCAGCCTGTATTTACTGCAGGCTTTGGCCCACCGCATTATGAATGCCTACGACGTCGTCGGAATAGAGTATGATGAGAATGGACAACTTAATCCCTGGATCACAGCGGATGCCCGAGCCCGCTACGTAAACAGCACGCTTTGCCTCCGCGAGTCCTATACACAAGTGAGTGAGACTGCTCCAGACGTCTATTAATCAGTGACCAAAGCTGCTGTCATACCTCGACATGAGCAGGAGGCGTACAGCAAAGTTAGTTTCTGCCAGCCCCTTGTAAAGGGATAACTCACTTGGAATAAAAAAAAGAGGAATGTCGTACAAAACAAAGTTTCTATGATGGCACAAAAATACGATGCAATGAAAAATCTCCGCAATCATTTAATTTAAGGACCATGACATGCGGGAATTCCCTTTTGATATTTTCTATGGTACCTTGCACCACTCGGTCCGAGCTGGTATTGCTTCCGCAAAGAACATGTGTAAGGCTAAAGTTTTAGTGCGACCCAAAAAGAACCACAGTACGCTATCAAGCACACCATGTATTCCGGTGCCCGTTTCAAGCTATACTCGGTGGTAACTTCTCTTGGCAGTGAAGGCAAGGCTACAGGGGCGAATCAGCCGTAACTGTATCATTCCACCAAATATCTTGGCCGCTTGACAGTGATCCTGGTCCCCTGATGACGAGGTCACTCCACTACTGCTGTAGCTGGCGCCATCTATTAACGTGGTCTTTCATGATTACGCTTCTGAGAAAACTTAAACACAAGCGGGAAACGACACATAGCACGGATGCGCGAACTGTGAACTGAATTTTTTTCCACAGTACATACGTATATAGGCGTTTCAAACTAAAATAAAATTCCAAATCGCAGTTAAGGTGTCATTTTTGTTATCATATCGACAGGCAAAATCCGTTTCTTGCACTACGGACCCGACTGGTGTATTTACGTTTTTTTTTCACTTTTTCAGAACACATTTTCTTGTCTCAAAAGTATAATGCGAATGCGTTAGATATCTCATGGACACAACACCCGGCGTCAACCAAAAAAGCAGCGGTGTTACAAAACTCACGGTTGGTCGAAATGTTATGACGTCATCAAAGGCGGGTAAAATGCGAAATGTTAACCGGTAACCTTCTGTGCTAGTACTTACAACTACACCAAATATAAATAAATAGAATCGTAATAGATTCAAAACAAAGTGTAAGTAGAATTCGAATGAAATTCAAATATAAATGGAATTGAGTTGCGATACTTTCATAACAATCGCACGTAAGCTTCGTAAATGCCTCAAGTAAATTTTTGGGGTGCGCCATACCGCTCCGCACTTTTGGTGAAATTTCGAAGGCGTAGTTAATGCTCAAAGGAGCCAAGCGGCAGAAATCAGAAACGCCCACCCCTGGCAGAAAATTCTTTCGTGGTACCTTGTGTCTGCCCATCGCGCTACACGTATCTCCTGGGAGAAAAAGCGTTTCTGATTTGGCCTACCGCAGGCGGGACGCTCGATTCACAAAGACTCGAGTCTCGACGACCTCGCGGATTCGGAGAACATCGGGGACACTGTGGGTGCTGTGACGGCCTACCGGGCGCTCCGGAGCCTACCCAGCGACCAGCAAACCCAGACGCTCCCAGGCCTCAACCTTACCGCCGATCAGCTCTACTTCGTAGGCCGTTGCATGACGCTGTGCAAACGGGACAGCCGCAAGTCGAGTGGACGCTACGCGAGCCCCCGGGCGCGGTGCAACGTGCCTGCGATGAACATGGCCGCTTTCTCTTGGGCTTTCGGCTGTCGCATCACAGCGCCTATGAACCCATATTCCAAGTGCTCCTTCTGGATGTAGCTGCCCCGCCACAAAGTAACCGCGGGACCTTTTTCTAATAGCACAATCTCTCCTTGTCTATAATACCTTGTTGAATGATGCAAAAGCTCTAATAAAAGTACTGGTTGGAACGTTGCGTGAGCGTGACGGTTGGTTAATACTTTCCGAGACCTTTCGCACCAGTATGGTCTCCCATTCTGCTGCCGCTACCATGTATCAGCCGCAAATGCGTGGAGGTGCTCCGCGAGCTGATAGCGGTTTCATACCGGGCACAATTTTGATGTAGGTTGAAGTCAACACGGGGTATCTGTTGCAACCAGCGTCTCTACTTCGGCGGGCGCGGTTACAGCTACGCGTGTCTTTTCTTTCTGTCTTTCTGTCATATCTTTCAATTTTCTTCTGTCCGCACGTGGCAGCGGTGGTGACTCAGCTGCAGCCAGTCGGCAGGTCCGTGCAGTTTTCCTTTTCATCCTTCTTTGTCAGTCAGTCAAGCCAGTCAGTCAGTCGAGGACCACAGCGCAACCTAACAGTTAGACTTTGGAGCGCCGCAATGATGGATACCGAGAATGACCAGACAGCAATTACAGCACGTTTATCACTTCGCCAGCAGTCTACGGGTACTGCACGCCAGAAGTAAAACTGAGCCCGTGAGCTGTGACAAAACTTGTGCTTGCCCAATCATGAAAGTTGAAATGGCTACAAACTATGCGCACATCTTTCACTTCCTAATCAATATGAGTGTTTTATTGCATTATTCATTGCAGCGTTGGTTTCAGCGACCGCTGAAGAATGAGGGACCCATCGCTAAGTATACCTTTGTCTGTGGTAAAGCAAACAAGCGAAGGGATGAGGGGCTCGTTATAAATATGACAGAAGCCAACAGCCACAGAAACCAAGGGCACAGGGGATTTTTAATTAATTTATTTATTTTGTGGTGTTGATCAGTTTAGAATATTCTGAATATGTTATCGCTTAAAGCTAATTGATTAGAAAAGCTGAAGAAAAAACAACCACATGCCGCCGGTGGAATCCGAACCCACGACCTCCGAATTACGCGTCCGGTGCTCTACCTCTGAGCTACGGCGACGGCTGTCAAATCTTCTGCTTTAGGGGGTATTTATGTTTACAAATAGCCTAACCTTGAGAGTGTTCATCAGCGCCACCCACGTTCATAAGCGGCGGACGTGGAACGTCCCGAGTTACCGCAGGTGTGACGTAGAACGCCATCGAACGGAGAGGGTGAAAGCTGGTTTCTGGTTTCTGTGGCTGTTGGCTTCTGTCATATTTATAACGAGCCCCTCATCCCTTCGCTTGTTTGCTTAATTGCTTAGCGAGGGCCTCGGTTCTGGCAGCCTTGATGCCATAGGAAGCATAAGAGGGTTCTCACGCAGCTTCCACCCTCTCCGTTCGATGGCGTTCTACGTCACACCTGCGGTAACTCGGGACGTTCCACGTCCGCCGCTTATGAACGTGGGTGGCGCTGATGAACACTCTCAAGGTTAGGTTATTTGTAAACATAAATACCCCCGAAAGCAGAAGGTTTGACAGCCGTCGCCGTAGCTCAGAGGTAGAGCACCGGACGCGTAATTCGGAGGTCGTGGGTTCGGATCCCACCGGCGGCATGTGGTTGTTTTTTCTTCAGCTTTTCTAATCAATTAGCTTTAAGCGATAACATATTCAGAATATTCTAAACTGATCAACACCACAAAATAAATTAATTAAAAATCCCCTGTGCCCTTAGTTTCTGTGGCTGTTGGCTTCTGTCACATTTGTCTGTGGTAGGCCGTTTAAACCGACCACATTAAACGCTATGAATTTAGAGCTACTTCAACGCTTAATATATCAACGAAAAATTGCCATTCATATCTTAAACTCCTTATACAGCTAACGCTGGTGCGTTAATCCGGCGCGCTGATTGAGACGCGCAGCAAAGGGAACGGACTGAAGGCTTTATAGAAGGAGATAGGCATCGTGAGGTTGATTAAACCTCGCATCTAGAGTTAAGGCGAGGAATTGTATCGCTGGCAGATGCAGTTCTTTGTGGCGTTTATAAAAAATTACATAGAATGTTTCCTACATTCCAATCGGAGCGAAAGCACGTGTTGGAGAATGTGGCCGTTTTAAATTTAAGCCTCAGTGGTCACTGCGGAAGCTTAACTCTTCGTTTCTAAATGAGGAGGACTTCAAGCAGCGAGTAAGGGCAGCGTTGGAATCTTGCTTGACCATGTGAGTCCCATTATTTGCAGCTTGGGAGCCGTTTAAGCAGGAAGTTCGTGGCGTAGCAATTGAGATTGGCTCCATGAGGTCTTACTTTAAGCATGGTGAGGAGTTTCAGAGCCTTTATAATTTGCACGAACTTGAATGCGAGGCTCCAGGGTTGTACACAGAAGAAATTCCAGCTGTAAAGTGTCACCTTCAAAAGTTCGATGCAGAACGCTTTCGAGCGGCCCCTGCACGATCCCGCAGTAATCGTGCTTTGCACTGCGAGGAGCCAACTAGACAGGCCTTGCTTGATGAGCGTCGGAACGTGAGTGCCAAGCGCGACTCTGAGATGGTGCCCTGGTCGCAAGCGCAATGAAAGATGAAATAGTAACCGAGTTTGCCAATATTCCTCAAGAGAAAAGTCTACAACAGCTGCATCTCACCGGCACTCATCTACGGGGCAGAAACGCGGAGGCTAACAAAGAGTGTTCAGCTTAAGTTAAGGACAACGCAGCGAGTTATGGAAAGGAAAATGATAGGTGTAACGTTAAGAGATCGGAAGCGGGCGGAGTGGGTGAGAGAACAAACGCGCGTTAATAATATCCTAGTCAGAATCAAGAGAAAGAAATGGGCTCGGACAGGGCATGTAATGAGAAGGCAAGATAACCGGTGGTCCTTAGGGGTAACAGAGTGGATTCCAAGAGAAGGCAAGAATCAAGAGGAAGAAATGGGCTTGGACAGGGCATGTAATGAGAAGGCAAGATAACCGGTGGTCCTTATGCGTAACAGAGTGGATTCCAAGAGAAGGCAAACGTAGCAGGGGGCAGCAGAAAGTTAGGTGGGTGGATGAGAATAAGAAGTTTGCGCGGATACGATGGCCGCTACTGGCAAAGGACAGGGTTAATTGTAGAGGCATGGGAGAGGCCTTTGCCCTCCAGTGGGAGTAGTCAGGCTGATGATGATGATGGTGATGATGTTCATGGTGATATTACGGAAAACTGACGATAGAGAAAAACAACGATTTGTAGATGGCTACTGACCTATCACGTTTTCTAATGTTGATTACAAGATCTTCGTTAAAGTCCTCTCGAATCGCCTACAGCTTGCAAGGCTACTTTGATTGGACCTCATCAAACATGTGGCTTGAGGGGTCGGTCTATCTAATCTACATATAGCGCGCACAGTGTTGCAGTATTGCAGTGACACTCACGAACAATTAGCACTGCAGCAAATTGACCTGGCAAAGGCGTTCGATCGGGTGTCCCATTCGTTTCTTTTTTGTCTTCTAAATCCCGTCAATCTTGGTTAAGTTCTTTCTACTGGTATACGCCTTTGTTAAAAAAAACTGTTCAACGCACTTGATTCTTAATGGCCGTTTCTCACAACCAGTTCAAATTCAGTCCTCTGTGAAACAGGGCTGCCCGCTGTCTCTTCTGTTTGCATTATGCTTGGAACCACTTTGTCTAAGTGTTATAGACAGTGCAGCTGTCCATGGTTTTCGTATTATGGGTCACGAACTGAAGGTGTTAGCCTATGCGGATGACCTCGCGTTTTTTCTGCTCTGACAAGCCAAGCATCAATAAGGTTATGCATTTAACAGAAGACCGGTTCAGTGTCAGGAGCTCGAAATAATCGTTCTCAGGGTTGCGGTCTCTGGTTTGGTATGTGGGGAACGACGCCTGCCGAATGCGCTCGTATACAATGGAGACGTACGCCACCTAAGTACCTTGGTGTTCCTTTGAGTGCCTATGAGCACAGTAAGCTTTACTGGAAAGACCACGTGCCAACTCTTCAACGCTATGCTGAGACTGTTGTGCCCCGTGGTCTCCCGATTTTTGGCAGGGCGACCGCATGCAATCTGTTTTTCGCCACTAAAATTTGTCACGTACTGAAAAATTATTCATTGCACAAGACTTTACATGCAACGTTTCCACAGAGTTTTCGCAACTTTTGTGTGAGGTTCGTGTTTTGAATCAACGAGGCCTGGTAACC
The DNA here is from genome assembly GCF_055824585.1 of Amblyomma mixtum. NCBI lineage: Eukaryota > Metazoa > Arthropoda > Arachnida > Ixodida > Ixodidae > Amblyomma > Amblyomma mixtum. Next base: position 77,833,761 of record NC_143018.1, read on the forward strand.
TTTTCCGGCCTGTAAGCGCTGATGGCCTCGGTTTAGTCCTCCTGTATGTTCGACAGGCGTTTTCACGTTCCTTGTTTTTCCGGGACACTACACACCCAATAATGCGGGCATTCCTGCAAGTAAATTTAGCTCAAGCTTTACCGAGCATCACTGTTTCTTGTAATGATTCTGATCGTCCGTGTTTGTGGGCATTGACGCATGAGGTGTATTTTTCTGTTCGTTTCATACTTGTTCGTTTTTTCCCTGAGTTCCTTTATTCGGTGTCAAGAAAACGGTTTTACAAAGACTTAATCTCTATGCTCTTTGCTCCGCCATTGTACTGCTCTGTGTGTTTTGGTTTACCGGGAACATGGCGTACTCAAGAGAGTACGTAAAATGCCCCTCTCGCCATGTACAAAAACATTTTAATTCAAGGTACACACTGAGACATTACCACTTACACATGGCTAGAGGGAAAAAAAATTCAGTGAGCACTTTAACTGTCTGAAGTGCGTAGAGGAGTAAGTGTTTTCCGCACCACTCTGACTGCCCCTGTGGCACTGGTGACGTCACCACTCGATGAGGTCACACATAATTCATGACTAATTACTAACTAATGACAAATTACTATTGTATGGCTAATTACTGATTGATGACTAAATACTAATCAACTGCTAATTAATGACGCTTAAGCTTCGCCTTTAGGAGGGGAACGCGACAGCGTGTTGTAGAGCTGCCAGGGAGTCCACAGAACGCCAGCACCCAATCGGCGCGATGCCTTGCCCTTTGAACGCAACGCTTTTTGAGGAAAGGAAATGGAGCAGTAATTCTCTGTCATCTCGGTGGACACCTGAACCGCATCGCACAGGAAGGGAGGAAGTCGGAGTGAAAGAAGAAAGAGGGGCCGTAATGAAGAAAATGAAAATTGTATTTTAGAAAAGTAAATTACGCAGGAACTGTCTCATATCTTGATGGACACCTGCCAAAATTACCACAGGCACTTTGGAAATTCTAGTGTCCTTGGCGAAAGCCTTGTTGTGGTCAACCCACTGCCGCTGCCCCTTACCCTAACCCACTATCATCCCTCCTTCCCCACTCCTGCTTGCGCCCTATGCCCAGAACCCTTCGCTTCTTCCCTCCACATCCTTTCCCTCTGCCCGGCGGACCCTCCCCCGCGGGACCTAGAGAACCTCAAGACCTGGGAGGACTGGGAGACCCTGCTGCGCTCGGAGGACCCGGCCGTGCAGACCATCGCCACCGGCCGTGCTGCCAGTGTTATGAACCTTAGGAACATAAACACTTGAGTGCAGTGGGGTCGTGCGGGGACCCTGGGGCGTGCCCCGAATTCCTGTTAAATTAAAGTTTTAGAGCGCAGCTCTTTGGCGTCCGTTCCTGGGTTTCGCTTCGTCGTCGGTGTCGGCCTCGTAACCAGCTCCGCCCCCCATTCATCCCCCCAACGCTAGCAGCGACCGACTGATACCGCTGGATGCCGCTGACGCCGCTAGAGAGTCAAGATAACGTGACTGCATAGAACACCGTCGCCGCCATGCAGAAAGAGGAGGAAAGGGTCCCCCCCCCCCCCCCCCCCTGTTCTTGTGTGGCGGATAGGGTGCTCTTCAGTTGCCGACGCGCCGGTTGCCGACGCGCAGTTGTCGACGCGCCGACGATTACGTTACTTTACGTTCTGTGATAGCGCCGACGCGCAGTTGTCGACGCCGACGATTACGTTACTTTACGTTCTGTGATAGCGCCGACGATTACGTTACTTTACGTTCTGTGATAGCGCATACATGTGTTGCTCGATTTCTTTGCCTCAATCTATCGAAAAGGTGAAACAGCTTATTTGCTGCGCTCAAATTTCGCATTAGGAAGTAACGTAATCGTCGGTATTTTCTCTCTCTCTCTCTCTCTCTCTCTTCCCCGAACCGCTTGGCGCGTGGCTGGCTTCCCCCGCACGTGCGGTTTTGACCGCACCACAGCCGCGCTTCGCGTTAGCGGTCGAAGCCAAGATTTGCTACAGCTGGGCATGCGCGAAACCGAGTGACGTCACACGCGGCACAAATAAAAAAATAGACAAAGAGTGCGCCAGGATTGGTTGGTAAACATTTATTAAAACAGTCAAGGGGCCGAAGGCCCTGATCTAGGGGTCGACCAAGACTCCTTGGAATCTGGCAGCCTCTAGAGCGAGACCGATGAGCGTTCGTTGGTCGTCTAGGGTAGAGCTGCGTAGACGAGCCTCCCAGGTATCTTGTGTGGGTGTTGGCATGTGTTGTCGTGGACAAGTCCAGACCATATGAAGGAGGTCTGCTGGGATATTGCAGTGTTTACACATCGGCATATACCGTTCAGGAAATATATTATGGAATCTTTTGGGATTGGGGAAAGTGTCCGTCTGGAGTTGGCGCCATACGATGGCCTCTGTCTTTGTAAGTTCTTGGTGCGAACCTGGATAGAGTTGGCGAGAAAGACGATAGTGCTGGAGCAGATCGCGTGAAGTGATTATGGTGTCCTTCCTGACCAAGGCGGGCATGTTGGGGGCGGGGTGATAAGCTGCTCGGAAAGTGAGCCCTCGAGCTAGCTTATGTGCTCCCTCATTACCCTTCAGACCCATGTGGGCTGGAGCCCATATTAGTATGGTCAGGTGTTTAGGAGGATTTGATACGAGTACGCGAAACGCTTCGACTGAAATACGGCCATGATTAAAATTAAGAATGGCGCGCTGTGAGTCACTTATGACTACTCTAGCTTTAGAAGTGGAGAGCGCGAGAGCAATAGCTACTTCCTCCGCTGTAGTGATATGTGAAGTGCGTACGGAGCAGGAGGCATGAAGAGTCATGTTCTCATCTGTGGCAACCGCTGTTGCAGCAGTCCGAGTAGGATGGTCTGCCGCGTCTGTGTAAAGCACGTCAAGTCGGCCAGCGTATCGCTGCTGGAGTGACGCGGCCCGAGCTTCTCTGCGATCTTGATGATGAGTTGGATGCATGCTGCGGGGGAGAGGGAGAGTCTTGATGTTGGCCCTGATGGCAGGTGGGAGATTGACCACCGAGGATGGCGGACGGAAGGGAGCGATGCGAAGTCGTTCGAGGATAGAGTGCGCCAGGAAACGCATATCTCGGTGGACACCAAAACCACGTCGTAAGAGAAGGAAAATGAAAAAAAAAATGGTTTTAAGGGAAGGAAACGACGCCTGTCTCTCATATCTCGGTGGACACCCGTCATCCGTTTGTAGACGAAGGGAGGAAGTGGGAGTGAAAGAAGAAACAGAAAGGGGGGCCATAATGAAGAAAATGAATTTGAGGAGAGGAATTTACGGAGGAGGTAGCATCGCTGCGCGGAGGAAAGGCCTCAGTTGGCACGATTCCAGCGCACGGATGGACACCGCGAGCATGGACGGACACCGCCAGCATGGACGGACAAAGCGAGCATGAGCCATTAAAGGCTTTCGCCTTAAAATTGGTTGTAGCTTGACCAATGGCGATCCTGAGTAGAATTGCGAAAGCAACGGCTTGACAATCGCAGCGGCGGCGGCATCTCAGGGGGCACTTTAACTGTCTCACGTGCGTAGAGCGAAAGCGTGTTCCGCACCACTTTGACTGCCTCTGTGGCACTGGCGACATCACCACTGAATGACGTCACACAGAATTCATGACTAATTATTAACGACAAATTACTAATTGATGGTCAATTACTGTTTAATCACTACATACTATTAACTGATAATTAATGACGCTTAAGCTTCGCCTTTAGCAGTGGAACGCAACAGCGTGTTGTAGCGCTGCCAGGGAGTCCACGGAACGCCACCACCCGTTCGGCGCGATGTCTTGCCCTTTGAACGCAACGCTTTTTGAGGAAAGGAAATGGCGCAGTAATTCTCTGCCATCTCGGTGGACACCTGAACCACACCGTAAAGGAAAGGAGGAACGCCACCACCCGTTCGGCGCGATCTTTTGCCCTTTGAACGCAACGCTTTTTGAGGAAAGGAAATGGCGCAGTAATTCTCTGTCATCTCGGTGGACACCCGAACCGCACGGTACAGGAAGGGAGGAACGCCACCACCCGTTCGGCGCGATGTCTTGCCGTTTGAACGCAACGCTTTTTGAGGAAAGGAAATGGCGCAGTAATTCTCGGTCATCTCGGTGGACACCAGAACCGCACCGTACAGGAAGGGAGGAAGTCGGATTGAAAGAAGAAAGACGGGGCCGTAATGAAGAAACGAAATTACGCAGTAACTGTCTCACACTCGCTCCTAGCGCATGCGCAGTTGGGGCTCTCCGGGTCTCCGCGAACGAAAGGTATTTTCGAAACAATAGAACATTATTTTCATCCATTGAAATGATACAATACTCTTCTCAGTGCATGCAATACCGCAGTCCCTCAGTACCGCACGACTGCCCGCCGATTGCGAGTGGAGTCGCTACCATTAGCCTCCACTGGCAAGTGTTCACTAGCAAGGCGAGAAAGAGCTCAAGGTAAGACAGCAAACTTATGTTCTGCCTTTGCGAAAACATTTTGCCTTCTCTTCTGCATTCAATTCCAGAGTTCCGCTCAATGCTTCGCATGAAATTCTTATTCTAACCAAAAGAAATGCTGCGTCATTGAGGCATATTTATAAAGTTATCAACGTTTCTATAAAAGACAATGATAGAATCTACAAAAATAGGCCACATTTGATGCCCGCTATGGTTGCTCAGTGGGTCGGGCGCTACACTCTTAGCAAAAAAACACCCAAAAGGGAGTAAATGGCTTGTCCTCTAACGCACACCCAAAAGAAGGTTTTTTTTACTCCATATGAATTTCTTTGGAGGAGAAATTCTAAAGGCCCGTGTACTGTGCGATGTCAGTGCACGTCAAAGAACCGTCGAAATTTCGAAAGAATGGTCGAAATTTCCGGAGCCCTCCACTACAGCGCCTTAGTCGCTTTGGACGTTAAACCCCATAAACAACAACCATATGTATGGCGTTTTTAAGCATGAAATGCTTTTAGCTCCCGTTGTCGGCAGTGTGGTGACGTCACGCCGAGACCGAGATCCACTCATCCGGGCTCCGAAACGAGAACATCCGGGCACCGTACGAGAGGCTCTCTAAGCCCTCCTACGCGACCGGCATGCAAGCGCCGGTTGGTCTCCAAACTAGTCACAAAAAATAACTGCTGCCAGTGCCTTCTCAATGTTTATCAAGATATCAGTCGAGCTGTGCGTTTGATAATGCACGGAATTATAATTTCCGATTTCTAATAACGCATGCAAAAAGCACATACATGCCACAATATTATAGCATGAAATGCTTTACGGTGCGGTTCGGGTGTCCACCGCGATGACAGAGAATTACTGCTCCATTTCCTGTCCTCAAAAAACGTTGCGTTCAAAGGGCAAGGCATCGCGCCGAACAGGTGGTGGCGTTCCTACCTTCCTGTAAGGTGCGGCTCGGGTGTCCACCGAGCTGACAGAGAATTACTGCGTAATTTCCTTTCCTCAAAAAGCGTCGCGTTCAAAGGACGAGGCATCACGCCGAACGGGTGGGGGTGTTCCGCGGACTGCCTGGCAGCGCTACAACACGCTGTCGCGTTCCACTCCTAAAGGCGAAGCTTAAGCGTCATTAATTAGCAGTTTATTAGTATTTAGTCATTAATCAGTCATTACACACTAATCAGTAATTTGTCATTACTTCGTCATGAATTATGTGTGACGTAATCCAGTGGTAACATCACCAGTGTCACATACGCAAAGTGGTGCTGAAAACGCTTTCGCCTCTACGCACTCTGGACAGTTTCGAACGCGCTGCATATACATTCTTCTCAGGCCTGCGTCTCGTCGTGTCCGCGTACGCTTCGCATTATGCCCGTAAACATTTCATGCTTACTCTACTCTCGGTTACGGGAGAGGCGGAGTTTTTTTATTTACTCCCTTATATAAGGGAGTAAATTTTTTACTACCTACAGGAATAGTGCCCAAATATGGCGTCATGTTTATTCTCATTCAGGCTCATTCTTACAGCAGTGGCAGCGGCGGTAATGGACAGCACCTGCGGGGGCCGCCGGCAGCCCAACTTGGGAAACTGCGCTGCCCTAATGTAACTTCGCGTCACACCTTCTATTCGCCGTCTGCAAACCCAGCGGCGACGTAGGCGGCAGGAGTCGTCTGCTTGTAGTCTCTTTTTGCTGTACGAGCTCGTTTGGTTGGCAGTGTTTGTAGATAAAGGAATGTAACATTATAATCAATAGCTGAAAACTGAGAAGGAGTCGCTGGGTAGTTTTCACGGTCATGCACCACGCTATATTTGACTAAAAACCAAAGCAGAAAAGTTGTAAAACACCCCTGATGGTAGTTTGGAATGACAGTGTTTGCTTTCATATTCACTTCATTAAGGCTTGGCTTTTCAGTATGATTGAGGAAAAATGCCGCCTACATGAGCTTAATGAAGAGCTCAGCGTTGACACTACGTTCTATCACAGTTCCATGTTCATGCAACACATAATCTGCTGCAACACATTACGAGGACCACTGAAAAAAGCCTGTGAGAATTAGGCCTAAGCGGGGGCTGTAACGCGGTGGCGACACTAACAAAGGAAATGCAGGTATGGTTACAGCACTGGAGGCTTCACAGGAGCAATTAAATTATGTAGCGTACTGTAGCGTAAAATGGCGACAAGCCGATATCTTGTACCGCGGCAGGCGCCCGTGAAGGAGCAGAAGCGACGATGGTAACCAAAGTCTTCACTCACTGCCATTACCAGAGACTGACCAGAAGCAGACGAGACGCTAGGTGGCTGGGCAGATAGTACAAAATGGTGTTTTTAAGCATGAAATGATTTTAGCTCCCGTTGTCGGCAGTGTGGTGACGTCATGCCGACGCCGATAGCCAACATCCGGGCACTGAATTCCACTCATTAGGGCAATGAAACGAGAGCATCCGGGCACCGTACGAGATTTAACGAGACTCTCTAAGCCCTCCTACAGGAGCGGCTTGACCGGCTTACAAGCGCCGATAGCTTCGCGCCGAACGGGCGATGGCGTTCCTGTCTTCCTGTACGGTGCGGTTCGGGTGTCCACAGAGATGGCAGAGAATTACTGCGCCATTTCCTTTGCTCAAAAAGCGTTGCGTTGGATGGATGGATGGAAACAACTTTATTACAAAAAAAAAAAATCTTCCAGCGTGGTCCCCTACTGGTCCAGGAGTCCACGGGCTTGTGCTTCACGTAAAGCCCGATCCACCAGCCAGTTCTGGCCGGCGGGCTGAGCGGTCTATTAAGCAGCCTCCCAGGAAGAATGAGTGGGATTGGGGATGGGGGGTACTGCCTTTGGGGAAGGACATTCTCAAAGGTAGTGGAAAATTGTGGATCTGGGCACGCCACAGGTGGTACAATCAGGAGGAAAGGTGGGGTGAAAGCATGAGAGTCGGTGGGGGGAATAAAGCAGCCTGTAATTGTGTTCAGGAAAGAAAAAACAGCGCTAAATTCTACACAAACCACACAGAAAGACGTACAGTACGGGCGCCCGTCCTGTCCGTCTTTGTGTGTGGTTTGTGTAGAATTTAGCGCTGTTTTTTTCTTTCCTGAACACAATGTCACACCAACTAGCCCAGCAAAAGGTACTGTCTGTAATTGCCGCCATGTGGCGCCGGATGAGGCTTCCTCCCTTCCCTTGCGGAGCGGGATCGGTTGTCCAGAGATGTGGACACCCCTCTAAAACCAAAAAACCAATGTTCTCAACTTGAGTATGGTAAGACAGTGCACCCTTTTAAGAAAATGAAAAGATAATGGTATTTTGACCGTAGCCCCCTATAGCAAGACAGAAGAGCGAGGAAGGTTAACGACGCAATGCCCAGTTGTCTACCATACTGGGGGGGAAGGAGGTGGGTGAGGTGTTCATAATATGCAACGTGCCCAAATTGCAGTCGACTTCATGGCGTTCTGCATCTATGCAGGCTGTCTCGATTCTGTTGACCTCCACAGCGGGTGGCTCCTTGGGTCCATGGTGAGCCACTGCACTGTGCAGAAATGCCGACGAGATCGTATACGTTTTTAAAAAGATTTTTTCTTTCCTGTGCTGTCACCCCTTGCTGGGGACTGGTTTTACTTGCTTCAGACTCCTGGTTAGCCATTACAGGCGCACTTAGAACGGTGCTTTTGGTTCACATTTTTCACTTATGCAGGCTGCTAAACAAAGCTGGATTTGCTTCATGTTACCTCCTAGTAGGCATCTTCCTTGCAAGACAAGTGGTTTTGAGAACACAGTGAGCTAGCTGTTCTCTGCCATCTACATCAGAGCAACTTTCTCATCAAAGCATCCAAATGCTTACCATTTTAATGTCAACAAAACCAGTGACACTGCCTCCCCAGTTCCTCCCAACATTAATTTCCTGGTCCGTTTCTTCTTTAGCGTGTGTGCGCATTATATTCAAATAACGCAGCGGCTGAGAAGCACGCTTTCTTTTCACGATTTACAGCTCTCGACGGCAGTCGTTCACCTCTCGTAATGTGGGCTCGCTGTTGTCACTGCAGATAAGCTTCGAGCTATTTTAAGCAGGCCCATTCAGAAAAATCAGCCCATTCCTAATGCTTTAAGAGGATTTAAAGGTACCATTAAAATAAGTCTCACATTGCTAATTTAGGCACCCATTTCTGAATAAAAAGTAATGTCTAAAAAGTTATTGAAAATGTCTACATATGAAGCTTTGAAGTCACCTACAAGCGTAGCGTGAAACCAGCTACAAGAGGACTTGTAGACATCTGTGTCTAAAGAGCTGCTTAGGTAAAACTTCTCTTCGACATCGTTTTGTTCCCAAGATGTTTTTTAGAGCGTTAGCTCTACTCGTCGCGTTTCGAGCCTCTGAGTTAGGCCAATTCCACAGATAGAATCCAAGATAGCAGCCTCCATAGCAACGACATTGTATTACAGCATTAAGCACTACTTGTCGCGTTTCAGGTGTCTGCGTTAGGTGTTAAAACGTAAATTGTAACCCAGTGGTTGCCATGGTAACCGAGGTGGTTACATAATGGAGTAAAATAACAGGCAGCAGCATGGTGCCCGAGCACCACAATTTCTAAATTTCTAAACTATGTCAATCTGGTATATATATCCCTCAGACTATCCCAAAGTCAGGCCACTTAGTCCCAACATTCGTATAAAAATAGTGGGGCAACCATTTGCCGCAGAATGTCCTGGATGGTGGCATACGAGTCTAGCTCGCGGCAGCAATTGGAAACGGCTACCTATGTTAGGTGTGTTAACGCTCGATACTTCATCCTGCCTCAGCCGCAGCCAACTTTTAGACGTCTACTAGCTCTGTTTCGTGCGAGCGCTTTTTTTTTGTGCTGGCAATTGGCCCTGCGACAAGAAAAATGCAAGTTCGTTCATGTGATAAGCATGCACAAGATCATGCACATCAAACCAGTGTGCGCTCTTTAGAAATGTTAAACTGCGGATTAAGGAGATTTCCGAATGTTCGTTGAAATACTTTGACAAAAGTGTGGTGCATTAAATAGTCTAATAGCAAGCAGTCATACTAACTTTCCAAAATTTCGAATATTCACTGTTGTCGAAGCTACGAGTACACTCCGCCAACTTTAAAAAGCACACACTTTTCACAAGCGCACACACAACCACATCAGCAGCTTATGCTAACAGCTTCCACTCCAGTATTACACAAAGTCCCCACCCCTGAGATACTAGGTTGTATTTTTGACCTTGCTTTGACAAAGACATACAGTGGCTGGCTGTCTGAAATGGGTAACACAAGAGTTACCTCTGTTTATTTCACACATCTAATACAGCCACTCTCACCCCAGAAAGTGGCATACAAAAATTGACAAAAGCAGCTCGAATGTCAGTGACCTCAAGATGATTAAAAATGGGAATCTCGCAAGGGAGGTCTGTCCAGGGAATCCCGCAAGGGAGGTCTGTCCAGAAGCCCTCCTGCAGATGAGCGTGGTTTCCGCTGGAAGTCAGCTGAACCCCTGAATTGCAGGTCGTCATAGCCATGACTGCTGCTGTAGTCCGTATTGTAACTGTCAGTAAAATCGTGACTCCTGCGTTCTCCATAGCTGTCAATTCCAAGCCTTCGATCAAAATCATCTCTCCTCTCAAAGGAATAATCTTGCTCTCGACTGTTAAATGTTGGTCCCGACTCTCCCAGCAGAGGTGGTCGTCTTGGAGCATGGTCTTCAAATGAATCACGAATAAGTGGGGCCTTATCACGCAAAAGCGGAGCATTGTCACGAAGCAGTGGGCCTTCATCCAGCAGTGGTGCCCCTTCTCTACGCAGCCGCAAGCCATCACCAAGCGGTGGTGCTCCTTCACCACGAAGCCGCAAGCCATCACCAAGCGGTGGTGCTCCTTCACCACGAAGCCGCAAGCCATCACCAAGCAGTGGTGCTCCTTCGCCACGAAGCCGCAAGCCATCACCAAGCAGTGGTGCTCCTTCCCCACGAAGCCGCAAGCCATCACCAAGCAGTGGTGCTCCTTCCCCACGAAGCCGCAAGCCATCACCAAGCAGCGACAGGCGCTCAGTTGTTCCAAAATCTTCCCTTGTTGATCGATCCCTGTCAGTGGCCATTTGCCGCTGACGGCTCAATTCCTGGCTCAAGTGATGGCTCAGCTGTTGACTAAGCTCCTGGCTGAACTCAGGTCTCGCCAAACGTTGCGAGAGCTTGCTGATTTCTAAAGCTAAGTCAAGCTGAAGTTTTGAAAACTGCTGTGATGTACCATGATGTCCATAGGCTCCCTGTTCCCTTTTAGCTTGCACAGGAGGATCCAAAAGGCCAAAGCTGCTACTGAAGGGCTCTTCGGAGGACCGCTGACTTGAGAAGGATGGTGCAGGAGTAGGCAAAACAGGGTTTCCCCATTGAGGCTGGACAGAAGGATTTTGCCATGGGCTAGGCTGACGTTGAGCAGGTGGAGCAGGTGTCCTGAAATGGCCACTGCTACTGTTAGGGGCAGGCGGCCCAGCCCAGTTCTGGCTTTCCCTTGTTGCAAATCCTTGCCGATTCGGTGCACGCTGTGCCCCGCCAGGAACTTTCTTTCCGGCTTGCGTAAAGGGAGATGGTCCGCTGCCACCCTGCAGTATGCCACAGTGATGCGAGCACAAAATGTAATGCGAGCACAAAATGGCCAATTCTACACCACCAGTTAAGATTTGTAACTGTCAAACCTTTGCAATTTGGTAGAGGGGTATGTGAATATCCTAATCATATTTCAAACACAGGGTTGGAATTCATGAGTGATTCAAACTCCGAACAGACAGTTATGTTGCTAGCCTCCGAGATCAACGATTAGTTTCAAACCTCAGGGTCTACGATGCTGAATGGCCCCATTCGTTTTGTTTCCCCTTTTCCCCCACAAAAAAGTTTTCATGAGCGACTATCTCTGACATGAGCGTGACAGCAGGCGTGACAATGAATGGATGGTCCTCTCTCCGAGAACAGCCCAATCACTTATTTCTCAGTTTCGCGCCAGCCCACAGCGGCCGGGCAGCCAGCTGACCGCTAACTTAACCCAGAGAGCACCGATTTGGACACTGACTGACACTGGTGTTTCCTACTCCCACCCAACCTTGTTTCCTCACCGCTCTGGCGCAGTTTCTTTTGCTTTCGTCCGCCTGGTTCCATTCATCTACTGCGCCGAAACTGTGCACTCGTCACGTGCCATTCATGGTTTGTGCAGTGAAGCCTCCTTATACACGACGGCACCGCTCATGATGGGTAAGACATCCTAGTGGTGCAGCTCCATCGCAACACACCGTGAAGGATGTGGCAGGCCCTTACGATTGTGGGGCGGTTCTGCTTCAATGCTCCTGACAGTATGCACACGATAAAGCATTGATGAAGACACGAAAAACTCACTGCTATGCTGTTCTCATCTAAAAATCTGGCAGCCACTGCCCAGTCTTTCACCAAATATATTTACCATGACGCAAACAGTTCTTGACAGTTTATTAAAGGTCATTCAATAATTCGACCTTTCGGAAAGTTTCAACATTTTTTGCAGCCCCTTGAGGTTCGAATTAAAGAGCTTTTACTATACTGAAAGTGTCGTGAAAACACTGCAGTTACCGTGAAAGTTTCGCTGGACTGATGCTGACACACGATTTGCATGAAAATATGCACACAAGCACTAGACTATCATTCTGCAGCATTCTTGAGCGTATAAACCATTACAGATGCTGCATCAGCATTTTAGTCATAAAAGTAGGTTCCATCAAATCTTAATTAGGACCTCCTCCGGCATAAAATTTGCTTTTCTTCACTAAAGTGATAATGCACATTATGTCACTGGCCATGTAATTGCAGCTCACTGCTACATGAGCTATAAGACATGCTCCAATTCTTGCTTTACCACATAACACGCTGCAGGCCAGTTGCTATAATGTACCATGTACTATACACTGGGAACAGTGGGACGACTTCCAGGAGCTGCAGCACGGCAATAGGTTGTGCTGAGGTCTGGTGATTAGTGTAGTGTTTGGAACACAGCTTCCTACACAATAAATATGTGTGCTATCAATGAGGCACCTTCCTACCTTTGAAGCGAGAGTGCACACTTGCGGTGAAAGCTGGTCGAGTGTTTAGCTTTGCTCTGATGTGAACCCATGTGTTATGCACCAACCACAGAACACGAGTGCAAAAATAAACAAAAAAATGTCCACCCATAAGAAGAGGCCATCAACAAGTGTAAAGATGACCAAATTTTTCACCTACCCGTTTATCTCATACAGCCATTTATTCTTCGGACATTCCATGGCTATTGCTCAGCACAATGAAGTGATTAATAAAACGATTATGCCATAAAAATGGAAATGGGTGGATCTATCAAGGACAGAAAGAAACGGCCTGGACGTGCGAGTGCCTAGAAAAAAACGTATCACTGGTGGCGACATTTTTGTATCCTCGTGCCCATTCCTGCTTGGAGAGGCGGTCGTTAGAGAATGTCCCCGGAACAGAGTTCAGATTCTTTGGCTTGATATACGTAGCAACGCTCAGGCACCCCGCAGCAACAACTGCCAGTAAAAATTCAGGGAAAGGGGGCACTTTGTTGACCTAAAGTGCGGTAAGGCGAAAGCCTTAAGCGCGGTGTTGCTGCTTGTGTCACTGATGTGTGGCTAATAAGAGTGAAACGCTGCCAGGAAGTCCACAGAGCGCCATCACCCGTTCAGTTCTACGCCTTGCTCCTCGGTAAATTTGTTTTTGAGGAAAGGAAATGTATCTGTCTCCCATATCTCGGTGGACGCCTGAACCTCTCCCTGTAACCAGAAGGGAAGAAGATGGGAGTGAACGAAGACACCATATTCACTAGACGCGCCTTTGCCTCCAAACCATCGAGCTGGCATGGCGAGCTGGCATGGTGGAGTGGTTAGCATGCTCGTCTCACACTCTGGAGACCGGGGTTCGATTTCCGAGCTCTACCAATTTCCTACTCGGTTTTATTTATTTATCTGGCCTGAATAGAAAGGTTAATTAGGCTAATTGGGTGATTAAGCAATTAACTAAACTCAGTCCCACTTACTTGGAGCATCACTATTCGATCCCTTTAATTGGTTGCATGGTTACTAGCCAAAGCACAATTGGCACCGCTTGAAATTCGCGCACTGTGGCGTCCCAACCGTTTCGACCAATTGAAAAGCGCGACGTTTCTGTCGACAACTCCTGCTCACAACGATGAGGCATTAAAGGCTTCCGCCTTAAAATTCAAAAAGAAATGCACATTGCTGGCAACTTATCAGATTAGTGGCATACACCGGGAAGCGCGCCAGCTTGTAGACACTTCCAGACGAGCATCCCTTGGTGTCAAAAATGGACGCGCCATTCCCAGTTCACTAGATGACACTGGTGACGCAGCGACGCATTTGAGCTAGTGGCTGCACACTCCAAGTACTTCTGTCCCTGATAGTAAATGGCTTTCTTTGGTTCTTTTTGGCTTCTCAGCAGCCCATCTGCAATCTCCACATCGAGATAAGATTTAAGGGAAGATGAAATTTCACTGGGTACCTCTAATTTATGTTGTTCTTTATCGCTTCTGAGCAGCCCATGTGCAACTTCCACATCGAGATAAGATTTAAAGAAAAGATGAAATTTCACTGGATACCTCTAATTTATGTTGTTCTTTTTGGCTTCTGAGCAGCCCATGTGCAATCTCCACATCGAGATAAGATTTAAAGGATAGATGAAATTTCACTGGATACCTCTAATTTATGTTGTTCTTTTTGGCTTCTGAGCAGCCCATGTGCAATCTCCACATCGAGATAAGATTTAAAGGAAAGATGAAATTTCACTGGATACCTCTAATTTATGCCTACAACAGCAATAACTGCTTACACAATGTCCACATATTGATATACTCACATAGCGAGCAAAGTTTTCGCAGTGACGATTACTTCCCAAGTGCTAGAAAGGAAGGAAAGAGAAAAGCAACCGTGAGAGAACCATTCCACTACCACACCACAAAACGCAAGCTTTCATCCTGCAGTTTCATACCTGGTTGAAATGCAATTGTGAGTTCAAGTTGACCTGACAAACATCGCACCAAAATGAACCACTTCCGTTCAATTTTTGCTGCTGCTGATTCTTCACCTTCGGTGCAGAACCTGGTAAAAAAAAAAAGAAGGAAAAAACATGCAGAGGATTACAAATTGCACATGCTCTTTTAAGGCCTGCGATCTCTTTGACCTGCACGTGCTGCAAGCAATTTCTATGCAACTTGAAGACACTTAGTCCGCACAGAATAAACAAGGAAATATGGAAAGTGACAACACAAGGATGTAGCACAACTACTGTATTTACACAGGTAATTTGGGAACTTTTTTTCCCCTAATATTAAGTCTTCAAAAAGGGAGTGTGAAAATTGAGCTGAGATTTTGCGAACACATTGTAAAAAACTCGACAAAGGTCGTAACATGCGATGTATACAGTATACTGTCGCATATACATTTCACCCCACGACTCACACCCCTCAATGGATGCTCGACAAAGGTCGAGCAAACTCGAGAAAGGTCGTAACATGCGATGTATACAGTATACTGTTGCATATACATTTCACCCCACGACTCACACCCCTCAATGGATGCTGAGATTTTGTGAACACATTGTAGAAAACTCGACAAAGGTCGTAACATGCGATGTATACAGTATACTGTTGCATATACATTTGACCTCACGACTCACACCCCTCAATGGATGCTGAGATTTTGTGAACACATTGTAGAAAACTCGACAAAGGTTGCAACGTGCGATGTATACAGTATACTGTCGCGTATACATTGACCCCACGACTCAGACCCCTCAATGGCAAAAAAAAAAAAGTTGACTCCAAATATCAGACTCATAGAACCCCCCCCCCCCCCCCCCCCCCACACTGTGCACGTCCCCGCAGGATGGCATGACTGCGCGTGCACAGCTCAAAGCAATAAACATGCAACGATACAATTTCGAAGCCAGCAGTCAGAGGCAAAAGGAGATTGTAAGGGATCGTTAGTGTATGCAGGGTCATCGGAACGCGGCTGGGAGCGCTCAAAGCGAAGCGTCTCCTTTCTCGGAACGCGGCCGCTCACGAACGCGCCAGGAAGTACGGGTGTCCCCCGCCCCGCGGTACCGATTCGCGCACGTACTGGCACGAATGTGTATTTGTGTTTGTTTTTATGTTTATTTAGTGGTAGAGAGGGTGGTTTACCTTGTTGAAGCCGGAGGGCTGGCCATGCCCTTGAAGAACCAATCATGTTAAGAGCAAAACATGATTGGAAGCTACGAAATGTGGGCCGGGCCTTTAGGGCTTTAAAACCGGGCCCCGGAGCCAGAAGCGGAGTTCTGCGCTAAGGTCAGATGCTATGCATCTTCGGCTACGCCGAGTAAGGGGCCTCCCCTAGTGTTAGCCAGTTCCACCCTTTTTTTTTGTTGTGTATCTCTTTGCCGTTTAATTTGTCTCTAGTGCCTTATATCTGTTGTAAATTGCTGTACATAAACTGTACATAAGTATTCGCCTTACCCCTGCGTCTCAATTCATCACGAGAGCGTCTCTGACGGGGCACCCCTGGTGCAGAGATCAAGCTTCAGTCTTCGAGTTACCAACCGTCTCTGGCGGTGCACCTCTGGTGCAAGGAAAGAGAACCTGTGAAACTTTACTGAGATAAAGGCGATAAAACGGCATCCTAGCGTATGACCCGGATCAGTAGCGGCAAACCAAACAGCAAACATCTCGATAGTATCGGATTCCTGCACGCTCAACTGTTTATCTGGGAAAGCGACCGCAAGCGCGAGCGAGCTGGGCAAAACGCCGTGCAATTCATTCCCTCGCCTCTTGCACTTTTCACAGCTGCACACACGGTGACATGGCCGCGCTGTTCTTACCAAGCCTGCCTTCAGCACACCCACTTGCATGCTGGTGGTCTGGCACAGCAGGGAGTGTGAAATGTGAGGGTAAAAGTTTCTTTTATAAACCCGGGTAATAAGTTAAAGGGACAGTGAGGAGAGCTCTATTAATATTTTTTTTATAGCAAAATCCGATAGTTCGGCATTTCATGGCTTTGTTGCCACTTGGCCGGCAGCGAAAGATGCATTTATTTTTGAGAAATTTGGATTCGAAGTTCGAAAAGTTTTTCCGCCGCTCAGATTCAAACTTGGGATTCTCCTATGACGACACAGGACTAAGTGACGTGAAACATGACATGCACATGACGTAACGCAGACTCCGTGATTTCTGACGGCTAGCACAGCGGCCTTGCAGCAGCCGAAATGAAAGCTACCGCCGGCCGCACGTTGAAGGCATCTATCGGCTATTGCGGCCGTCGCTACCGTCGCTTCGCTTACGTTTGCACCGGCGTTTTGCCAGCGTTACGATGGATCCTGTTCTCTAAGTCGTCAACGAAGTTCTCGCAAATAGACACCTTTAGCATACCGTGTACCTTGTTACCGTTAGCGGAATACCGGGAGCCCGCCTACCACCGGTGAGCAGGCGCTGATTGGTCCCAATGCTGCAGGCGCGCGCGTAGCTGCCGGGTACATGGCGCCATCTGGCGACGCCAAGGAGATTTGCGCATGCATTGGCTGCGCCTCAGTGATTCGTGGCTCCTCGTGTCTCAGTGTTACTAGAACCATTGGTTCTAGCAACACTGTTTTGTCCTATGACGTCGTCACGCTTGTACTTGCAAGTTTGGCCTGTGGCGGCGATACCTGTATTTTGGTTCTTGCTCTTTTCTATGTTACAAGAGCTTTGTTGTCAGTATGAGTGGCGTTTTTGTAATCAGGAGGTGGTATTCTGTCGATACAAGCCAACTTCAATTTCTCCTCAGTGTCCCTTTAAGGGTGCGCACGTTACGAGAGTAAATAAGCTAATCTATGTAACAGTTGACCCCTAAAACATGCACATTTCTTTTTTTTTTTCCTCCCTTTCCCAAGATCACTTCCCCAGGCAGACAGAGCTCAGTTACCCTGAAACCTGCCCCAGCCTTGCTGATGCCAAGTTTAAGTGTCCGATATTTTCGTAGTTGTTCTTTGTATCTTTCCATGTGCCCGTGTTAATTACACACCATTTACAATCGACATGAGAGAAAAGGGCCTTCGGACTCTTCTTTGCAGTCTGCAGTGCTCCATGGACATGCGGACGTCCCTTCTAACTCTGACTCAGTTTCATAGCACTAATTTGCATACCTCGACACCATGAGAGGCGGCTCAATCCCACTCATGTCCACTCACATCCACAACCACTCACTCAGAACTAGCACTCATGACCAATCGCACTCACTCAGAACTAGCACTCATGACCAATCGCACTCACTCAAACTAGCACTCATGACCACTCACTCATGCTTATGTTTACTCACTCTTTTCTTGTTTGCTGGCAGCGGAGGGGATGAGAAATTTACTGCTGCCGATGACTGCACTCGTGGCTTCCCTGGCACAGCCAGAGTCACAAAGATGGGGTGGTGAGCAGCTCACGCTCTGTCAGGCTATTTGGCCAATTTTCACAGTTTCAATGCTCGAAGAAAGCGGTCACTTATCATGCATATTCCATGTCCCGAACCAATGTTACGCATGTGTGCTCCCGCGCTTGTTGCTGAGACAATGAGTGCCTGTTTAGCACCACTCACCTCTACTTGTAATCACATATACTCACTCACACTCGCATCCACTCACTCGCACTCATGACCACCCATACTCAGATTCACTCACTAGCACTTACACTCACGTCCATTCACACAACCACTCACTCGCACGCACACTCATGACCACCTATACACTCACGGACGTGAGTGCGAGGCGATATGAGTGCACTAGTGAGTGAGTGTGCTGACCTATGCTAATGCGTATATGAGGGTCATCTCACACTCACATGTGCTAAGTAAAGGTTCATTTAAAAGTGCCTCTTCTAAGTAGGCTGAACTGTAACCTGCTTTGTTTTGGCTACAGTCTGCTTGCATGCCTCTCCGAAAGGGCAAACTGCTCACAAAAGCTATGATTACCTTGTTTTCCCGGAGGAGCACCTTGTGGTTTGTTTCCCAGTAGTGCACCCTGTAGCAAAGAAGAAAAAAAAGGAAAGTAAAATTTCTCTGAATTCAAAAAATGCTGGCACCCCCGGCAACTTGCGTTGAAGCATCAAAAAAAAGAGGAAACCACACAGCCGCATCAGACCTATACATTACCATGCACATTATTTGGAGGAGCAAGTTGCGTGCAGAGGCAGCACTGCACACAACTATCCATAAAAATGTAAGCAGTTTAGCAGTTTTAAGAGGAAGGCAACGTATGGTTTGTGTGTGTGTGTGTGTGTGCGCGTGTGTGCGTGCGTGCGTGCGGTGCATGCAACTGTGTGAGAGAGAGGGAGACAGAGCGAGATTAATTCAGTCCATCTTCTTGAAAAGTTCTGTGTTGTGCCCAATTCAACAATTACATTGTGGCGATGATGCTAATAAGTTGTTTATGCTAATAAGTTGTCTTGTTTTAAACGTTACTAGAAAACTAAATATGGTTGAACCCACTTATAACAAATGCACTAGCTCCACTAAAGGTGATCATTACAACAGTAATTCGCTACATCTGGCCCCAGCCTTAGCAGCATCCAAAATATTATGTATGCGTGCAAATCAGCACCTGTTTATATAAAAAAGCAAGCAATATTTGCTTTCACTATATCCTCGTTAGACCCAAGCAAAAGTTCGTCCTGTCTGCGCTCATCCAAAAAGATATATCAGGCCTGCGTGGTCCAGTGAATGCACACAAAAAAATTTGGCCACCTTAGGTCCAATAATTCTTCCCTTATGAGTTTTCTTCATGCTCTTTCCTATGGGCCTCTGGGCCTAGATAAACATGCAACAATATTTTATGGCATATATTTAGTTGAATACATGCATGACAGAATGCGTATTTAAATAAAAATTAGTACAAGAAAAATCATGGAAACGCACTAGACTTGGGAGATGTTTGGGTGCTGGGAACAGAAATCTAGTTTAGACAAATCAACCAACTTGAGAGGCTGCTCAGACCGCTCCTATTGTTTCACACTTGTTGAAAAGTTGGCTAGGTGGAACCACAGTGAGTAATTTCTGACTTCCAATGACACTTAAAAAAACAAATGTGCATTATAATGTATGCGGGGTCTGATGAGGATACAATAGAACCCCGTTCATACGTTTTTCACCGGACCGGGAAAAAAAAACGTAACAGCCGGGAAAACGTAACAGTGAGGAAAGCAACGAAAATTAATGAAAACAGTGCAGCTTTGACTTGAAACAATTTATTTCTGCAAATTGACCCTAGGTCTTTAAAAAATCGAGAATGGTGGATTGCAGTTTCTTTCGCTCGCTGGAAAGAACAACGCGTTTCTCAATAGCAAAGGCCGCATTGCTGTCAGCGTCGTTTGCGGTGCGGCCACACCGCACGTAGCAGTGCTGTGCAGTTCACGCGCTCACTGCAGTCCACGCTGAAGCGACGTTGTGCACAGCGTCAAGCACTGAAATGTTCGTAGGCTGCTCGCCGCGCTGCTCCGCGTAGGCCGCCCTGACTGCCTGCCGACTGCGTTTAGTACGTCCAGCTTTTCCTCAAGGGGAAGCGCCTTTCGCTTAAGCAACGCTATCACGCCATCAAAGCACGATAAAGATGTTGCGACCGAGAGAAGGATGAAAAGGAAATTGCACGGGCCTGCCGACTGGCTCCAGCCGAGCCACCACCGCTGTCACTTGCAGATAGAGGAGAGTTAAAAGATAAAAAGAAAGAGTGAAAGAAAAGAAAAGACGCGCGTCGCAACTGAGAAACACAGATAAGCGACCGCAGCCGCGCGCCTCCTCGTCACCACCTCCCACGATAAAGATCGCGGCATTCGGCGTTCGCGAGGCAGATAGCCATCTAGTGGCGGCCTCTCCAACTCGCGTGCGGCTTCTTGCAGCCAGTTCCGTAGCCAAGCCTGGCCAAGACTCGTCAAAAATCAAAATGCCGGTTGGCGCGCATTGCCCGGGCGGGTTCGGGGAGCCCGATTGCGACGTATCATGCGGGATCGTTTCCTCGGCTACGACGCAACAGCGGGGTTCCCAATACATTGGATCCTATGGAAGCTATGCCGGGACCCGAAGAAATCGAAGTAACAGCCGGGAAAACGCAGCAGTGAGGAACGTAACAGCGGGGTTCTACTGTATATGGGTTCTTTATAAGCTGCCGTGGCGGTCCTCAGGAGAAAACGAGGTCCATGAGGGCTGTGGTGTACTCGGGTGCCGTGGCACTGCTTACAGCTAAAGGAGGAGTGTCCTCATGATAGCATTCCATCACATGTACCACAATCTCAACACTGCTTCACTGCAATAAGTTTAACCTTGCTAACCCTTCTACTGCATTGAGGAGAACCTCGTACGCTGCTCCTCTTCCACTCGATTATGTTTGGGCAACCCTGAAAACTGTCGTTAACCTGAAAAACTTGCTCAAAACCCGAGTACACACGCTTCTTGGTGTCCATACGCATTTGAAAGCAAAACCTGACTTGTGTGGCTCGCAAGGAAATGAAACCCACTGCCGCCCGTCCAATGCACTAGTAGAATAAGGTGACGTTACCTTTCCACCTCAAATACAAGGTCAGAAACTGGCAGACTTATTTTCAAACATACAAGTTACCTGCTTAAAAGAAACATTAAGAGTGCATACAACTGCACAAACAGAATGCAATTCAAGCATTTTTTTAAATCAGATTTTTCTCCAGTATCACTTCAGCATTGCAGCTGTGGATCCTACTCTTTCCTGTCTGCATAGCTCTCTGTGCCAAGAATCCGTGCTCATTATATGGACAGTTATTCATTTGCGTGGTGAAGCCTCTTTACAAGGATGCCGTCGCTTGTGAGGAGGTTCCACTGCTATTGCATTGAAGCTGTGAAGGAGGCAGCGGAAGTCTTTATTAATGTGACAGCATTATATGCCCCATTAGCCGTCCAAAGCCGTCTATGACTTGCCGTATTTACTCGCATAATGATTGCACTTTTTCCATAAAAATGACGCAAATTTAGGGGTGCGATCCTTACACGGGGTAAATATTTTACAAAAAATTTTTGACCACTCAAAGCGCAAACAAGTTGCAGGCAGATAACCCTTATCACACGGACGTGCTACCCGCGGTTACGCCATTAAACGCGGTTATCGCGAACCAAGCTCTGTGATCTTGGTTTACGTCCTTAACCGGGAAGGTAGAGTGCGAAAACCGCACGAGCTGGCCCGCTTCAGCAACGTACTTTCTTCGCACTAAACCATGTTCCAGGAGCAACGCATAAAAATAGGCAGCAAGTATAGTGCTGCGCGACGGCGCTTTTATGCGGCCTTCGATCTCGTCCGATGGACGCAGCAACAGTGTACAACAGCAACGTCCCGCGGTGCTCAAGCTACGCAGTTTACCGCCATTACGCCGAAAAATATGGACGAGAACCGACACGTTGCGAGCCAACATAGGCAGCGGAAAGCTAGAGGCGGTGTGGCGGTGGTTCGGCAGCATGGCCGACTCGCAACAGACGGCCACCGGATGTGACGTCGGTGCAAGCTATGTAAACGCGTTTATACGGTATGTTGCGCGGCGAAATACAGTCATGAGGAGCTTTAGAATGTGCGCAATACAATTAGCCACTATCTGCGGCAATAAGTTCGTGATTTTTTCGGTGGAATTTGATTTTCCGGACTGCCAGATTTTTCGGTCGTTTTCGCGGTCCCTAGAGAGTCCGAAAAATCGGTTGCCAACTGTACATCTCTTTGTTTCACCAGAGCATGCTCAAACTGCCTACTGGCATCCTACCTTCAGCTGCATGGGCCCAGCAGACTTAATGGTACCAGCAGGCTTAACGGCACCACCTGGTCCCTTCTTCAGTTCAGCAAGCCGATCCTTGTGAACCTTCCCTTTTAAGTGCTGCACAAGACACAAAGACACGACATGAAAAAAAAACATTAACAAGCTGCACACGCACACATACACATTATGGATACACTTAAACCACTTGACCAGTGAATTGGTTGTACATGATGCTCGATTAGCATGCTACCACTGAGACCCTACACTATGAAGGGTACGACACCTCGCCCTCTGACAAACAGCAGTTACCAGTGTATGCTCTGTCTTCGAGGACTTCGTTTTTAAGGCAGAAGCCAGTAATGCCTCATCGTTGTAAGCAGGAGTTGTCGACAGAAATGTCACGCTTTTCAATTGGTCGAAATGATCGTGACGTCACAGTGCGCGAATTTCAAATGGGACCAACTGTACTTCAACTAGCAACCATGCAAACAATTAAAGGGATCGTATAGTGATGCTCCAAGTAAGTGGGAATGAGTTTAGTTAATTGCTTAATCACCCAATTAGCCTAATTAACCTTTATAATCAGGCCAGATAAATAAATAAAACCGAGCAGGGAATTGGTCGAGTTTGGGAATCGAACCCTGGTCTTCGGAGTGCGAGACGAGCATGCTAACCACCCCGCCATGCCAGCTCGATGGTTTGGAGTGAACAAAGGCCCATCTAGTGAATACAGTGTCTTCATTCACTCCCATCTTCCTCCCTTCCTGTTACAGTGAGGTTCAGGTGTCCACCGAGGTATGCAAAACAGATAAAGTTCCTTTCCTCAAAAACCAATTTACCAGTGAGCAAGGCGTACAGCCAAAAGGGCGATGGCGTTCTGTGGACTCCCTGGCAGCCTTGCAAGACGCTTTCGCGTTTCACTCTTAGAGGCGAAGCTTAACATCTTCACAGCACATCAATGACACAAGCAGCAACACCGCGCTTAAGGCTTTCGCCTCACTGCACTTTAGGTCTACAAAGTGCCCCCCTGAATTTTTGTCCCTTTAAGTGTCATGCAGGGTTTGGTCGGTGCAAGGAGGACGACATTATTTTTATTTCTTTTCGCCTCTGTTCAACTTAAAACATGTCAGCGGAGCATACCTCATCCCACTGTACTGCGGAAACTCTCACGGTGAGTGGGACAAACACTGTTCCACCTTTTTGGGTGAGGCATTTACTAGGTAGGGGGGCACCGAAAAATGGTTTAGACCAAGTATTCTGTGCTGACGAAACAATACCAGCACTAAAAGATAAAGTTCCACTTTACTCCTCCTTGCACCCAATAAGGGGTTAATTAAAGCACAGCAACTTAGCTACCAGGACTTGAAACTGCACAGACTGATTCCGTTTTTTCTACTGATTTCAAATATGCAATTTGTTTATTTCTAGCCTAATTAGTTCCTGAGATATTAATATATATCATGCCATTGTCTGCTGAAACAGAAAAAAAATGGGCCACCAGAAATTTAATTTCAATATGTGGGTAGATAATACAGTGTGTGAGGAATGCAACGCTGGAAGCAGTTTTCAGTTTTTTGTCCATGTGGACAAATGGGCTTAATAGTTAGTTTTCAAGTGAGTTAACCAGATATACAGTGCCAGAAAACACATGACACACATGAAACTAACTATTAAGCCCATTTGTCCACACAGACAAAAAACTGAAAACTGCTTCCAGCGTTGCATTCCGCACACATGGTAGTATCTACCCACATATTAAAATTAAATATCTGGTGGCCCATTTTTTTTTCTATTGTTTGAGCAGACACTGGCATGATATATATTAATATCTCAGGAACTAATTGGCCTAGAAATAAACAAATTGCATGTTTGAAATCAGCAGAAAAAAACTGAATAAGTCTGTGCAGTTTCGTTGCATTTGGTTAGTATATAAAAAAAATGCTCTAAGACCCATGTACCCCTTAAAGAAACTATGAAAAGGTTGAACATACCTCATTCCTTTGAAATTCAGAGTTGAGCCTGATATTACAGACGTCACATGACAATATCCTTTTGGCAGCAGGTTTTCCGTCTGGTGCCTTCGGCACTGCACTACCTGGAAACACCACAATGGAGCAATATTTAGTGATCTGGTTCCAAACCAGAGAGTGGAGCTCCAATCAAGGAGTTACACAGGTTAGAGGTATCACAACCGACAAAAGCGGCAAATCAAATCCTCATGCTCCTACATTACGCATTCAGCAGCACAGTAGGTGTCATTAACTCTTTCCGTACCATGGGGAAAATCAACATTTTCTGAAGGTTTCAGTACATTTTTCTTTTCTGTAAAAACTATTGCATTCAATATTTATTGCAACACCAAAAAACAGAGCTGAATAAAGGTGCTCTCTATTCATATAAGTTTAAACAACAAATTGCATGTTGCAACAAAAAAATTTCATTTACCAACAACGAGATTTTAGGAAAAAAATTGAACAAAACCTGCAAAGACACGCTTTGACTTAAAAGAAAAAAATGTTAAAAATTTTCTGAAATATGCAAAATGTTTTTTACTCTATTGGCCACTATCTGCAAAAAAAAAATCATTTCTATCTTGAATAATATTCTTGCTACAAAACAATAACTGGAAACCCTATAGCTATGCATTGGAGTGCGGCCGCCTGTGTTTCAAGGCTGGTTTCCATCATCACCGATGTCAAAACTGAATCTTCTTCAGCGGCTTGCAACATTTTCACGCTCATTGTTGCACAGGACGTCGATACAATCACTCGCAGACGAAACGGAGTCCTGACATTTGGTATGTTTTAGAGCGCAAGCACGCAGGTGAAGGCTGCCAAGCGACTTTGATGGTACCGCATCTTCGGAGCGCATTCAAAAAACGACGTTTTGTAGGGACCAAAAAAACTACATCGGAAACAAAGCTTCAGTTCTCAGGCTACAAGCCAGATGCGCATCGTGCCTGTAAGCAACACGGAAGGCTCCGAAGTCGAGCAGCGAAGGCGTCATCTGCGGGCAACATGGCGGGCAATGAGCGCAGGTCTGCGACTTCATTTCTTCGCAGTGCGTTAGAAAGTGCCCCCTCGCGGGACAAAATAAAACTACATCGGAAAGAAAACTTTTGTTCCTTGCCTACAAGCTACATCTGCAGCGTGGTTATTAGCAACCCAGAAGGTTCTGAAATCGAGGCATGAAATGATCGTTAGCGGGCTAACGATGCTCAGTGGGCATGGTAGGGAAAGAGTTAAGATCTGGTATAAAGCCACATGGTAATTAAGTTAGAGTGCAGTAATCGGCTGATGCATTACATCACTGCAGCTCTGGAGTACGGAACACAAGGACAGTCAAGAATTTCTGAAGCTAAACAACTTCAACTATAAACATGAAGTCAGTCACAAACACCCCCTAAAATATTAGTTACGCACAATCTAATCTGAAGTGGAACAGGCATATAGAAATAATGTGGGCAAAAGCACCGAGAAAACTTGGTTTTCTTAAATGCAGCTTGAAGATAGCCCCAAAAGAATGTCAGATTACAGCGTATAAATCTTTGGTTAGACCACTTCATGAATATGCTTCTGCCTTTTGGTCACCCTATCATCTATGCGATATAAAACTACTTCAGTCTGGTCAAAAAAAAAGCAATCAGATTTATTTATCACTGTTATGACTGTTTCCATCCCTTGCTGACAGGCGCATACATGACTGCATCATTCCCTTCCACAGGATTATACCTGGCACTTTATCTGTACAAGCACCAATTCAGTTCTCCAATACTTCTGCCTGCTCAACTTAGTTCCATTACAGGCATCAATTGATTCTTACAAATACCCGTTTTTTTACGGCACACTAGAGAAATGTGGAATTCACTGGATGGTTCCTTTCGTGCATTGCCGCATGACAAATTCTTCAATCAACTACAAAACCATATGTGATAGTGTGTTTATTTTTTTTGCTTTCCTTTGCACGCTTGCTGCTATACTGTGATCACTGTTTGTGTATGCACCCACTCCTGTAATGTCTTGCTCTGCGAGACAACAGTATATGTAAATAATAATAATAATAATAATAATAATAATAATAATAATAATAATAATAATAATAATAATAATAATAATAAACTACAAGCCAAACTACAAAAATGTTTTAACAAGTTTCTAATAGGACATAAGCATATTAAGCCCATTGTTTTCAGAACATAGTCTTATCATGGGTATGATGAAAAAGTTTCTTAGATGGACCTTTTTACTACTATGCTCTTCAAAATAGTTCTTTTGTGCAGTAATAACTTTTCCTCAGCACCTTTTACCTCAATTGTAAACTCCCCAGAAGTACTGCCACCCAGCAAACCAAAAACCTCTCAGAGACGTCTAGCTAGACGTCTCTGAGAGGTTTTTGGTTTGCTGGGTATCCAAGAATGAGAATCTCTTGCTTTTTTCTGGATGTCGTCCGTGGCTTTAAAATGGCATCCCCTAAGCTTGTGCTTCATCGCCAAGAAAAGGAAGTATGTAACTGCAGGCAGCCAAATCTCATAAGCAAAGAGGATGTTGGCTGTCTGTAGAGTTTCCACTCACCACAATGGGGATACCAGGACTATGCTGAAGTGTCCTTACTGTCTAACTTTCCTTATGAGCAAATTTCCACTCTTTATCATTATTATTTCATGTGACCTTTGACTCTTTCCTTGACCTTTTTTTTTTTCATCTGGACCATAATCCTTAATGCTCAAAGACACCAAGATGCACCTTAATTATTTCACCTTGACCACAGGCATGCCAAATCACATGCAAGGGCCCCCATTCCTGATCTAACAAATGTAATGCGTAAGTTAACATTAGTTAAATGTTCTAGAGAGTGCTAAATATAGGCAGTGTAACTGCACCTCTACACACAAACATAAAAACCCGTGCAACAGGGCTTCCAGTGTAGACACAGCAATGCCACTCAGTGCAGTGACATACAAAAATTCAGGGGGGCACTTTGTTGACCTAAAGTGCGGTGAGGCAAAAGCCTTAAGCGCGGTGTTGCTGCTTGTGTCACTGATGCGTTGTTTAAGATGTTAGGCTTCACCTCTAAGAGTAAAACGTGACAGCGTCTTGCAACATTGCCAGGGAGTCCATAGAACGCCATCGCCCATTCGGTTCTACGCCTTGCTCATCGGTAAATTGGTTTTTGAGGAAAGGAAATGTATCTGTCTCACATATCTCCGAGGGACACCTAAACCTCGCAGTAACGAGAAAGGAGGAAGATGAGAGCGAACTCACTAGATGCGCCTTTGTTCATTCCAAACCATCGAGCTGCCATGGCGGAGTGGTAGCATGCTCGGCGCGCACTCCGGAGACCGAGGTTTGATTCCCGAACTCGACCAATTTCTTACTTGGTTTTATTTATTTATCTGGCCT
Organism: Amblyomma mixtum; assembly: GCF_055824585.1. Classification (NCBI taxonomy): domain Eukaryota; kingdom Metazoa; phylum Arthropoda; class Arachnida; order Ixodida; family Ixodidae; genus Amblyomma; species Amblyomma mixtum. The sequence goes on from NC_143018.1 coordinate 77,861,371, forward strand.
GACTAGAAAGGTTAGTTAGGCTAACTGGGTGATTTAGCAATTATTTAAACTCGGTCCCACTTACTTGGAGCATCACTATACGATCCCTTGAATTGGTTGCATGGTTACTAGCCAAAGTACAATTGGCCCCGCTTGAAATTCGCCCACTGTGACGTCACGACCGTTTCGACCAATTGAAAAGCGTGACATTTCTGTCGACAACTGCTGCTTACAACGATGAGGCATTAAAGGCTTCCGCCTTAATACTCTTAATCCCACTTCATGCACATCACACTGCTGGTAACTTTCTTGTGCAACTAGAATATCCCTGTAAATTATCACAGCAAGAGCTGTACTTGCGACATGCCCCGATGCCGAAGCGTACGACTGCTCACAACGATCACATGGCCACCTCCCACATGCGTCTTTGCTGCCTTCGTCACCTTCGAGTGGGGGGGTGTGCGCTCACCCACGACCACGTGACCACCCCCTGCACGCCCCCCAGGCCCTTTGTGCAACCTTTCTTGTCACCGGATGGGACAGGTGGTCGTAAGGCATCACCAAATTCTTCGAAATGCCTCTGGCAGGCTGCACATATCGTGTGTTGCGTAAATCAGAGAAAACCGAAAAAAAATTATCTCGGCCTAACCGCACGTTTGTTCGGGCTCAAATTTCGCACAGAGGTTGCATTTGGTGATCAGTTTTGTTTTATACTGCATTTAGGTGGGGTACTTGCCTGACTCGGTCAGAATTTTTTGGAAATCCCCATCGTCTGTGGTGACGGCGAACCAAAACCGAAAGACATCGCAGCAATGGTACCCGTGGCGCCACCTCGCACTGACCGAAGAAACCCAGCTGTGCTTAGTTGATGAGCTGCTTTGAAACAGCGCAAGGCATCACTGAAAATGCCGTACACCGATCAAGAGAAGGCCATGGCCGTAAATTGGCTTTGCGAGTCCAAGTCCACCCCCCGCCCTCCCCAGTAGAGGGCTCATTTCTCTGGTGGGTGAGAGGTGGCGCCACGGGTACCACTGTTGTGAAGTCTCTCGGTTTTTGTTCACCGTCACCGCAGACGATGGGGATTTCCAAATAATTCTGACCGAATCAGGCAAGTACCCCACCTAAATGTAGTATAAAACAAAACTGACCACCAAATGCAACCTCTGTGCAAAACTTGAGCCCGAACAAATGTGCGGTTAGGCCGAGAGAATTTTTTTTCGATTTTTTCTGATTTACGCAAGAGTCGGTAGCTGGGAGCTGAGAGCCCGCAAACATGTGGCAGGTTGTAGCATGCAGCAGGCATGCTGACTGCAAAGGCGCTGCCCAATAACATCCAACGCCTGCATCCACACACTTCATAAACAAAAATAGACTGACAATGCTTGTGCCACGCTGCGTAGCTCAAGGCACGAGCATCTTCACTTCTCTGAAGCCACAGAGGCTGCGCATCTGCACAGACCTCAGAAGCACCGTATAAACGCATGTAAGAGCCGCACTTTTTTTTTTTCCAGATTCGAGGGCCAATTTTCAGGGTGCCCATACATGCAATGTGAGAACAAAAATTTTTTTTTTTTAAGTAAAAAAACACCAATCAGGGAATGAGCGGCATTTATTCTACGTTCACCCGTCACTCCCGGAGTCTCCAGCCTCAGAGCTGGTGCTGTGCTCCGGTGCATGTTCATCCCACAGGAAGTCGCGCAGCATGTCCATTGTCAACACATAGTCTTTGTTCCGCACTTCCAACACATAGCTACAGTGTACTAGACACAGCACAGCAGCTCTTCTTCTAGTTTGGGAAATTGCAAGGCTTGCCTCCGAAAGCCCGCTTTTTGCAGTTTGTGCTCCTCAATGTTTGGTTTGGTTTGGTTTATTAGGGTTTAACGTCCCAAAGCGACTCAGGCTATGAGGGACGCCGTAGTGAAGGGCTCCGGAAATTTCGACCACCTGGGGTTCTCTAACGTGCACTGATATCGCACAGCACACGGGCCTCTAGAATTTCGCCTCCACCGAAATTCGGCCACCGCCGCCGGGATCGAACCCGCGTCTTTCGGGTCGGCAGCCAAGCGCTGTAACCACTGAGCCACCGCGGCGGGTGCTCCTCAATGTATCTTTGTGGTTGCACCATCACCACTGTCTGACGCACTTCTCGGCCACACTGAATTTCCTTCCCACCACACGCTTGCCGTGTTCAAAAGCAAAATCTCAGATATGTAGCTATTAAGGTGCTCGCCCATACCATGCTGAAATTGCAATGCTTGGTGGCAGCACCAAGCCACAGCAACGGTCAACTAACACACTAACATGCTACCAAACTCCCGTGCCTACAAAAAGCTGGAGCTGGCGATACTGATGCCAATATCAATAGCGGGAGCTCGCGGCGGAGGAAAAAGTTGATGATGATGACCTGTGGCCTCGGGCATCATCTGTGGATGGCACCAGGAAGCTCCTGTGTGCATGCGTGGCCTCCGCGGTCAAGCGCACCGTTGCTCGCGGCACGAGCTGATCACGGCGGCCACAGTTCATGCATTTCAAAGGCTATTCCCGCGCGAGTCATGGAAAGTTTGGGCGCGGCCCTTACACGAATCTTTCTTTTTTTAATATTTCCTTCGGGAAAACAGGGTGTGACCCTTACACGCGTTTATACGGTAGTTGTAAGGAAAGGCGCAGCAGCAGTCTTATAGTGGGTGGATGCCTGGACTGTACCATGATGGAAGGAATAACGAGAGGTGAAAGCAGCAGACATTTTTTTTATTTGGAAAATGTTCATGTTTGCTCTCGTTGAATTTTGTGATTTGGGTAGCAAGCATAAACATAATATTTCCACTTTTATTAAGGCGGAAGCCTTTAATGCCTCATCGTTGTAAGCAGGAGTTGTCAACAGAAATGTCACGCTTTTCAATTGGTCGAAATGGTCGTGATGTCACAGTGCGCGAATTTCAAACGGGGCCAATTGTACTTTGGCTAGTAACCATGCAACCAATGAAAGGGATCGTATAGTGATGTTCCAAGTAAGTGGGAATGAGCTTAGTTAATTGCTTAATCACCCAATTAGCCTAATTAACCTTTCTAATCAGGCCAGATACATAAATAAAACCGAGTAGGAAACTGGTCGAGTTCGGGAATCGAACCCCGGTCTCCGGAGTGCGAGACCAGCATGCTAACCACTCCGCCACGCCAGCTCAATGGTTTGGAATGAACAAAGGCGCATCTAGTGAATACGGTGTCTTCGTTCAATCCCATCTTCCTCCCTTCCTGTTCCAGTGTTCAGCTGTCCACCGAGGTATGCGAGACAGATACAGTTCCTTTCCTCAAAAACCAATTTACCGACGAGCAAGGCAGAGAACCAAACAGGCGATGGCGTTTTGTGGACTCCCTGGCAGCGTTGCACAATGCTGTTGCGTTTCACTCTTAGAGGCGAAGCTTAACATGTTAACCACACATCAGAGGGACAAGCAGCAACACTGCGCTTAAGGCTTTCGCCTCACCGCACTTTGGGTCAACAAAGTGCCGCCCTGAATTTTTTGTGGCCATATACTAAGACACCACTTGATTAGTGGTCTCTTTGAATTCAATAAATGCCCCAGAATTACCACTACAAGGTTTCACATACCCCAAAAATGTTGCAAGCACACACACATGCATATACAAAAATGAACGCACCTTCAGGATTTGGGTCTGGCTTTGCTTTCTTTGCAGGCCCACCAGTTGGTCCATCTGCTGGTGGTCTCTTGGTCGCCTGTGCAGGAGGTCCCTAAGGATGAAGGAATCATTGTAAGTAGTGTAGGCCCTAAATTAACAGAGAAAAGATGGTGGTCTGCCCAAGCCGCTATCTTAAAGGAGCAACTACCTTCTGTTTTCAACACCAAAGCTACAGTCATGTTCTGAGATCCAACAGAAGTTCCCAACACAGGGGCAATGTCTCAGGTGATGTCTCTGAGAAGCTGGTGCCAAACATTAAAGGTGCAGTGAAGAGGAATCTGAACTCGTCTTTTCGCCGCGGGAACTCAATCCACACGTTCCGAGCACTCTTAGAATGTTTGACTTATTACCCTGTGTGGCCGATTTTCCTAATTAAATCGAATTAACATCTAGCTCCAGCCTTTTTTTTTTGTATTCTCCCCCGTACGGTGGGCGGAGTCGACCAACGCGTGGAGTGCCTTTCACCCAGTCCCGGGGCAGCTTGCCGCTCTGCCATTGGCGGAGTAATACATAGTAGTCCATAGTAGCAAATAGTCCGCGCGTATTTTTATTTCAGCGGGCTTATTTTGCGGCTATATTATCTGCGAATAAAACTATTTATTCAATGAAACCTAAAAAACAAAATAAAGGGAAAGCAAAGCCTCCACGGAGCTGGTTGAAAGCCACTCCAAGCGTTGGTCGACTCCGCCCACCATACGGGGAGAATTCAATAAATAAAGGCGGGAGCCGGATGTTAATTCGATTTAATTAGGGAAATCGGCCACACAGGGTAATAAGTCGCAGTTTTTAAGAATGCTCGGAACATGTAGACTGAGTTCGCGCGGCAAAAAGACGAGTTCAGATTCCTCTTCACTGCACTTTTAAGCAGAAAAATAAAATCAATTTCTACTATACAACCCAGTCCAACCAAAACTGTCCTTTGATTTTAGCAATCTTAATGCTTGGAACCCAACAAAGGAAATGTTTCAGCCTATTTCTGAGAAGTAACCTGAGGTGCATGCCTGAAAATGGTATTTGAACAACGAGACAACTCATTAACCATCAGGCATAGATCCTCTTCTCACCAGACTCAGGCAAGCAATTTGCACTGTTTTATGTTCGAAAGGAACTATAGTAACTTTTTACCAGAACTTCAAAAAATTCATTAAAAGGAGTCTTTACTTGCATAAACACTTTAGAAAAGGCAAAATCGGAACTACAGGCATTGGAAGCACATCAATCAGTGCTCCCGTCTGTCACTATATGCTCCAAGTAAAATCGACACAGACCTCCATAAGTTCTCAAAAGGACATGACTTCATAACTACTTCAGGCTGCAGCAATGCACTTTTTAAAAATTTTCGATATGTGCCGAAACTTCTCCCTACCGCTGGCCGTGACTGTTCTGTGTAGCCTTGTATCACAGCACTAGTAAATAGGGTGTAGCATATATGCCGGTGATCCCCACCTTATATCCCCAGCAGTAAATGCACCAGCTAACGCTACGCGGCCCAAGCAATCCTTGCTAAAATCTGTGGGTTCCTCATAGCATGCGGAGCTGAAATACTTCCGTGTCTAAGCCAGTGCTCTGAAAAATGCGCGTGGTGTCTGCAATATGCAAAAACTATCAGTGGGGGCCCTTTCAACTTGTGCACAGAATACCAGAGTGACAGTTTGCCAGTTTCACAGCAGAATCTTGCTTATGCCCTTGGGTGACACAAGTGCAAAGTGTAGACAAGCTTTTGATGCAGAGTTGCATCAATGAATTCTTTAAACAATGCTGCTATGCTTCAAGGCACAAGGTGTGCCTGATGGGTACCTTGTGGAAGCACAATATTGCCGCAAATCTTTGTAGCGTTTGTTTGTTGTGTTTATTTGTTCATGCTTCAAGGCTGCAGGCACGTCGCTTTATCACTTCGTTTGTGATGCAAGACGGGCCTAGATTTATCTCGATTGATCGCATCCAGACGGAGCAGATTCCACTCTAGGCCAGAATGTTCTAGTAACTTTCCAAGCTTTATCTCGAATGTTCGCTATCAGCTTTAAAAAGAGCACGGCCGACAGCGGCGGGCATTCTGTTCGACGACCACCGAGCACACTTGTTGCTACGCCGCCGCCGAGTGAATCAGTTCTTTGCGGGCGCAAGTCAGCCAAATAAAGAGTTCCGTTTCGAAGACATTCTCGCTGTGTTTCTGTTCGCCGGACTGTAGTCACCACTACGTGACAATATGTATGTAAGATGCAGTGACAGACAACACGGCATCTGCTTAAGCCACATAACCCAGTTTCATAGATATGACTGCGCAGACCCCAGATGGCTGGAAAACTTCATATCTGATCAACTTAAGTCTCAGAAGGTCTGCAGTGTGCAAGTGGCACACGTCACTGAACACCACAGTGCAGTGGGAAGCCAACCTTCTAGAAGTTTCCAAAGCTTCCAAGCATCTGCCACTGTGGATGCTCTGGCAAGACATGCCTAAGGAGCGTTTTTTTTTTATCCATGAGACACCAGCTAAGTTATACAATGCATGTAGACATAGCTGTCCTAGACTGATTGATGCATGTTTAAAGATGTAAGGATGCCAGCAACATTTGACAAACACTGTTCCCACTTCGAGTTATTGATCAATTCGCTCTCGCCCTACCATAAGCTTGCCGTCCCAGTTAGCTCAATTGGTAGAGCGACTGCTCCAGTGAAGCGGTGGTCCCGGGTTCAAACCCCGGACCAGGACGAATTGTTCTTTAACTACGAAGTTTCTGAGAAAGCTGTATAGCTTTCCTTTGAAGCCGTATGGCTGCGCTCGGGTGGATGTCAATGAGTAATTACTCCCTTATTACAAACGATGGAACACGGCAAGTGGCACAGACACTAACAAACGTGCATGCACTGCTTAGCTTTGCCCCACCGTTTGTGCTGGCGATCACATCCTCCACATACCAAGCAGACATCCATGCATTGGTGCCAGCTACTAGCTTCTCACACTGACGTGAGAAGTGGAAAAAAAATATGCTTTGACGTTTGAAACGAAAGGAATGTTCTCCAACACCAGAAACTTGAGCTCTTTTTTAATGATTACTCTTTTTCAATAGTTAGTACCTTTCATCAAGAGAGACGACCATTATTTTCTTGTTACTTGCAACAGCATTTTAAAAATGCTATCTAGCAGCCAACTAGCGGTGTGTGTACAGCTGTACTGTTGCTACATACTGATGTCATATTGTTGATGCAACTGTGGACATCACTCACCAAGAAAGACCACCTGTCTCATGGCTGTCGTTGCTGTCCACTGTGGTGTCTAAAAAGCTGCTGCTACAGAACTTTTGTTCATTGCCCTTTCAGAGCGCAAACAAAGAGCGTTGGTCAAAGCTGCCTTCATCGTCAAAGCAAGTGACCACTAAATAAGCATCCCTTCAACATGCATCAATGACAGGAAAATGCTGCATCTTAAAGGCTACCCACAGACCTGGTTTCTGTTTCCTGCTCTGATGAGCACGGTGACATCAGTTGGTTTGACACTTCTAAGAACAAACAGTTCAAGGTCAGCACTGATCTATGTCACGTGCCTCTCTCGAAACTGCGTCTTGCTCATGTTGAAATTGTTTCCATTTGAGCAACTTACAAACTAGGCCGACAAAGAATACTTTTTAACCAAATTCCTCAGCAGCTTCTTTAACTTACAACAAAGAAGGCAGTAGAGCTACCTTCTCACATCAGATGTTAAAACTTAATAAAAAAAAACCTGAACATGAACACCTCACGCAACTAAACTAAGCAAAGCCCCTGCAGTTATTCAGTATAGCTGATTTGAACATTTCCTGTTAAGTTTTTTAGTCTTTTTAAATAACAAAATATTGGTATACTTTTTAATGTCCAGCAGGTTTAGGGTGGAACTGGGCAAAAACAATTTTTTTATTTTTCAATTTCCATCCTCTCAATTCCCCTCCTAGTGCTGTGCGATAGGTACTAAAAAGCTACTGTACAGAAACTATAGAGAGCCTCAGGCATCAACAATATATGCTTTCAAGCTCAGTACTTCTTTCCTTTTTTTTACAATATCACAGGTTGCCACGTTCAGAACAATCTCTCACCATGCAACACAGACTTTTACTTTATCTCTGTGAGAGGTCATCAGAGCCAAGGCCAATTTGCTGTAAAATTCCAGAAATCAGATTCACAACTACAGTTCCACTGCCAAAGGTTATGTAAGACGAAGTGTACAGCCATTGTTTGAAAGAAAAAGAAAAAACGTGTATGCCACAGAGGCACACTTTGTTCTTTTCATAACTTATCATTTCTTTTTTCCTTTCCATTTTGCACCTCCAATATCAGACTGATTATTCATAATGTGTTCGTTTCTTAAATCAACGGACCCCTCAGGAACTTTTGCATTGAGTTCTGGGCTCCTGCTTACATGAAACTTGTATATTGTGTAACCAAGGTCAGTAAAAAAAAAAATGCAAATCCTTTTGAAAGCTCATACTGCCACACAAGCTGCCAATGCTTTTGGCATGTGTGTGGCAAGCCAAAGAAGCCATGTTCATCTACCATGCCAACATGGCACTTGAACATGACAGCAATAAAGCACACGAGTTATACCCCTGTCACACTAGCAAATTTAATGTCATTCGAATCGAATGACACTAGCACCTAGTGTCATTAATCAACTGCTACACAGGAACGCGTAATGTCATTAGGTTCGAACGACATTCACCATCGAATGAGTTAGGAGAACTCATTCGCAATCGATCTCGAACCGAATGCGTACTCTGGACACCAGATACGCAGCAGGAACAAGCGACGCGAAAAAAATAATTTGCACACTGCCAAACTTAGAAAGTGCGTTTATTTAGTTCTGCTGAAAAAAGTTAATGTTGGTGTGAATCTGTTCACACTAGAGGCTGTCGTGGATAGCTGTTACTCTCGGCCTCAGCAGCCTACCGCAGCGGCCGAGCGCGAAGCAGCGTCTTACCCGCGACCGTCGGTCATTTTGGGATGCGCGATTCTTGCTGGTTGGCGTGCCATGTTCGTTAAGCTCGAAGGTACTTAAAGACGTAACTGAGCAGTTCACCTTTTGGAAGTCATTTCCAAGCTCCGCGCGTCCGCGCGCCGCCATGTCAGCCATTTTGTTTGTTTACATTTATCAGATTTGTGATTGACTTTGTACTTGGCTTGGCTTTTGATGGCTAAAGTGGTGCAGAATGGCCGCAAATATTTTAAGGTTATAATACGGCACACAAATGTTCTCAGCCGCTTTTGAAACACTGCACAACAATTTCAAGCATCTTTTATGCGCGCTGATGTCGTTCAGTTGGACAATTTTATTTTTTCACTGATCATCGACGCCATCATTTTCAAATGACATTTTTTTCCGTGTAGCACCGAAAGAGACCAAATGACATTCGATGCATAGAATGCCATTAGGTTCCAATGACATTAAATTTGCTAGTGCGACAGGGGTATTAGGTGTTCTTCCCGAAAAGAAAGCCAGAACAGCTAGTTGCAGCTTACAATCTGCAACAAGCTCGTGCAATACTAGAGGGGAAAAGCAATTCTCATGAATTGCTACATCTCTCACAGGATGCCATTCCCCTCAGAATCAAAGAGTCTGCAGCAGCATTGTTATTTACCTGGACAGCAACGCCAAGCTTGGGCACTGGAGCTGGTTTCGGGGCAGGGCCGGGCGGTGGTTTGCCATCTGTGAGTTGCACTGCGCTTTTACTTTCTCAGTCAGGCAGCAGATCACAAGCTATGAGCAACAGGAGTCAGCATGTGAAAGCACTATTTCAGCATGCTTTCTGTGCTCTGTATACAGGGTCTGTTCTGAAAGTAGTAGGACTCATTTTTTTTAATAAAATTTATTCATGAGAGTAGTAAACACGACTGGAATTTTTCAAAGTAGCACCCTTCCGCACCTGCACGCTGCTGCTAATGAGTTTTCCAGTTTTCGTACGCCTCCAGGAACGCATGGACCAGAATGAGGTTTAGCTCCCTCGTCACGGCCTGTTGAACCGCCTCTACCAATCCATGATGTTTCCCCTCGGGCGTCGATTTTATTCTCGGGAATAGAAAAAAGTCTGCCGGGGCCAAGCCGGGGCTGTAGGGGGGCTGAGGCAGCGTTGCCGCCTTGTGCTGGACAAAAAATTGGGGTCCTCATTCACATGACGAAGAAGATCCTGGCAGATCGCTTTCCGGTTGGCCTTTCGCTCCTCTGACAACACTCCCCGCACCAACTTCGCGCACACTTTCCTCATGGCTAAGTTTTCTGTCACGATCTCAAAAACTTGGGTTTGAGGAATGCTCAAGTCATCAGCAATCATTCTGATACTCATCCTACGATCACTGTTCAGTAAATGTTTAACTCGCTACACATTTTCGTTGGTCTTGCTGGTCGAAGGGCGTCCGGAGTGGTCGTCGTCCTCCACTCTTTCCTTACCTTTTCGGAGCAGCTTGCGCCACTCAAAAAATACCTGGTCTACCCATGGCAGCATCACTGTAGGCCTCCTTAATCATGTCGTGAGTCTCTTTGCCCGTTTTACAAAGATTTGCACAAAATTTGATCGCGTATCGCTGATCCAGTAAACACTCCATGATTTTGCGTGACGAGACGTTTCGACAGGGGTTCACAGAACAAGCGACCTGCTCTCTTCAACGGCCGAGAGCCGACTGCCGATTTTTCCCAGCATACCCAATATCCCCCTTCAACGATCCTGCATGCGCAGACCGCCTCTCGTCCGCCCATTTGCCCAGGAAAAAACCAGTCCTACTACTTTCAGAACAGACCCTGTATAGTATAGCCCAGACAGGCCTACAGCTGCAAGAGCCAGTACAGCGGCCATCTCCCTGAGACAGCCGCATCAACGGCAGGAGTAGAAGAAAAAAGCGCTTCTGCACAAAACTGGGCAAAATGTAACAATCTGAATGCATGGCAGCTCTGCCATGCATTACCCACAATGACCAAACTGGTAAGCTCTCAACTATTCTTCTGACTGAGAGCTCCTAAGAATACACTGAGAGATGTATAGTTTCGCTGGGTTTCAAAGGAAAAACCCTGTGTCAAGAGTCTCCATACAGGATGTCCTGGATGCAGCCACCATCCACTGTTAAACAAGCCATATCCAGGGTTCTAGCATAGAAATTCTTGCACTGCAGAACCATACACATACTAGCGGTCATTGCAACAGGAGAAAGCTTATGTGTGACAAATAAAAAAAATGCACAAATAAATCAGGCTAAGTAACACGTTCTGCTGGGCGAGTTGGTTCATCTTGGTAATGTAAAGGCTTTTAGCGCAAAACGACTAAGAAAGGACGGGGACAGAACACAGACACAAAGGAGCGCTCCTTTGTGTCTGTTCTATCCCCGTCCTTTCTTGGTCGTTTTGCACTAAAAGCCTTTACATTACTAAATCAGGCTAGCTGCCACGTTACATGAACATTTCTTCAACTTCAGTACTGTGCACATGGCAAGATGCAGCCAACAGTACAGCCGCATTTCTTGTATGAAGAAGGGGTGTTTAGTGTTTGGCTTTCAAGTTATATATGCAAGACAGCAAAAAGCTGTCCTACATAGTACAGGGCCAAACACTACAGATAGCTGCACAAATTGCACAAACACTTCGTGTCAACAAAGCTACGAAAGGCATCCCGAATTCAAACCTGCACACATCTGCACTTGTGACAGCACAGTGAGATGCAGCTTCTTTAAATGCAGAAGATTTAGCCTCCATGGAAGCCTTGGATGCACATGACCAGGGCATCACATAGCTAATGTTAAAGGGACAGTGAGGAGAGCTCTATTAATATTTTTTTAAAGCAAAATCCGATAGTTCGGCATTTCATGGCTTTGTTGCCACTTGGCCGGCAGCAAAAGATGCATTTATTTCTAAGAAAGTTGGATTCGAAGTTGGAAAAGTTTTTCCCGCCGCTCTGAGTCAAACTTGTGATTCTCCTATGACGACACAGGACTAAGTGACGTGAAACATGACGTGCACATGACGTAACGCAGACTCCATGATTTCTGGCGGCCAGCAATGCGGCCTAGCAGCAGCCGAAAAGAAAGCTACCGCCAGCCACACATTGAAGGCATCTATCGGCTATTGCGGCCGTCGCTAATGTCGCTTCGTTTACGTTTGCACTGGCGTTTTGCCAGCGTTACGATGGATCCCGTTCTGGAAGTCGTCAACGAAGTTCTCGCAAATAGACACCTTTAGCATACCGCGCACCTTGTTACCGTGAGCGGAATACCGGGAGCCCGCCTACCGCCGGTGAGTAGGCGCTGATTGGTCCCGATGCTGCAGGCGCGCGCGTAGCTGCCGGGTACATGGCGCCACCTGGCGACGTCACGGAGATTTGCGCATGCATTGGCTGCGCCTCAGTGATTCGCGGCTTCTCGTGTCCTAGTGTTGCTAGAACCATTGGTTCTAGCAACACCTTTCTGTCCTATGACGTCATCACACTTGTACTTGCGAGTTTGGCCTGTGGTGGCGATACCTGTATTTTGGTTCTTGCTCTTTTCTACGTTACAAGAGCTTTGTTGTCAGTATGAGTGGCGTTTTTGCAATCAGGAGCTGGTATTCTGCCGATACAAGCCAACTTCAATTCCTCCTCAGTGTCCCTTTAAGCACTGCATGGTTGAACACACGCATGCCCATCGCCACAGAGAGCAATCAATGTGCTCCTCCCACTTGGGCCATTGATGAAATAAACCCCCGCACAAAATTAGCGTGAATATGAAGGAGCAGCTTTTGGACAGCACTGCACTGTCTGGGCCCTAAGCATGCAGTTTTGTGTAAGGAGGCTCACACAAACTGACTGCGCAATTCTGTGGGCACTGCTATAGAAGTCACACGTGTTTGAAGCCTTGCGCTTGAAGCCTTGAGCCAGTGTTTCCCGAGTGTGTCAACATATTACATAATCAAGTCGGGAGTCAGCTGATTAGTGGTCCTGGGCAGTATTCTATCTTTGCTCTTTCAACGAAATCAACATAAAATGTGACCCAAGCACAGCCTCCCAAAAAAATGCGAATGCAATAAAAAGCCCTTCAAGTGTATACAAGTTCTTGAATTACACTGGATTGGCAGAAAGAACAAACTATCTCTCAGAGAGACTTCATGCCAGCTCATAAGCATAAACTTGAAAGCAACACATTCACAATAAGGAATATCACTTCTTAGATGCCATATGCAATGCTGCCTAAACCAAACCTGAATCCAGTCTATCCGCTGACAAAAAATATATATACAAACAAGGAATATGTTGCTCTCTGGAAAAACAACAACATAAAAAGAAACTATTTCGAGTTATATAGCTTGAGCAGTGAAAGCAAATTTTCAACTTTGGAACTTGTATAAGTTGCACTTAAAATTCGCTCCCATTAAAATTCGGGTGTGAATTTTGAAGGTGCACCCCATACACGGACTAAAAAAACAAACAAACATATAACTATTTTTTTAATCACCACATAATCTCGTGTCAGGGCCGCGCCCCCCCATTACGAACTAAGTAATTGATAAAAAAAATACAGTTTACACATTTTTTTAAAATTCGTGTATGGGCTGCACCTTCAAAATTCACACCCAAATTTTTTTTTAAAAAGTGCAGCCCTTACATGGGTTTGTATGGCACCTAGTCCAAAACAGGGGGCGCGGCTCTTACACGAGATTATACGGTAGTAAGCAGCTCTGTTATAACCCTGCCACATAAAAACTTAAATGTGTTTCCAACAAAAGGTAAATTATCCAAGCTAACATTTTATGTGTCACTGAGAATAGTGCATGCATAGTAATAATCAAATGATTTACTATAAATATTGTTTCACACTCAAAAAAACACCTTAAAACTTGTATAAAAGGTTGCAACAATTCTGATAACTTACAGAGGAACGTTATCAAGAGCTAGGGTAGGCAGAAGCTGGTTTGGCTCATGGGCTCTAACATCCCAAAGCGACTCAGACTATGAGGGTCACCAGATATGTTCGACCACCTGGGGTTCTTTAACATGCACTGACATTGCACAGTACACAGGCCTGTAGCATTTTGCCTCCATCGAGGAGGCAAAATCCTTTCTCGTTTTTTTAATCACAATTCTGGATGTCCTTCACAAGAGTTGTCAAATGCAGCACATATTACACCTGTTCCTGTATTCTTTTTGCACAAAACAGACAGGTCTATTGCAGTCCAACCTTGCAACATTGAACATGGACATCGCGAATTATCGGCTATATTGAACTGTTCCTAAATGTTTTTGACAAACACGTGCAATTCTTTAACACTGAACGCAGTTGAATACATTCAACTGCCCACCGTCAAGCTGTGCCTGCTTGAAGGGCAGGTGGCAGGCTTTGCCTCACTACACAAGTGACAGGTGGTGGTGCAGCAAGCACTTGCGCCACGGTTCGCACCTTTATCCTGCATTATCATTAAACTATCCATCCTTTGCACTTGTGGATAGCACCCCGTAAGATACCGCAACGTGAATAGTTGGTAGCCAGGCAGTCAGCCTGCCGTATCCACTGATAGTGGCCCAGAACCAAAGGCATGGTCGGTGGTAGCAGTCTATAGTCGGATAGAACTCAAAGGTGCAGTGAAGAGGAATCTGAACTCGTCTTTTTGCCGTGGGAACTCGATCCACACGTTCCTAGCATTCTTGGAAACTTCGATTTATTGCCCTGTGTGGCCGATTTCCCTAATTAGATAGGATTAACGTCCGGCTCCCGCCTTTTTTTTTTAATTCTCCCCCGTACGGTGGGCGAAGTCGACCAACGCGTGGAGTGCCTTTCACCCAGTCCCGTGGCGGCTTCCCGCTCTGCCATTGGCGGAGTGATACGTAGTAGTCCATAGAAGCAAATAGTCCGCGCGTATTTTTATTTCTATGGGCTTATTTTGCGGCTATGCTACCTGCATATGAAACCATTTATTCATGAAAACCTAGAAAACAAAATAAAGCGAAAGGAAAGCCTCCACGGAGCTGACTGAAAGGCACTCCACGCGTTGGTCGACTCCGCCCACTGTACGGGGTGAATTAAAAAAATAAAGGCGGGAGCCGGATGTTAATTCGATTTAATTAGGGAAATCGGCCACATAGGGCAATAAGTCGAAGTTTCTAAGAATGCTGGGAACGTGTAGATCGAGTTCTCGCTGCAAAAAGACGAGTTCAGATTCCTCTTCACTGCACCTTTAAGTCTGGAGTGATTCAGGATGGCCGAACAGAATTCCTCCGTGACGAAAAACAGAACATTGTTAAAGCTTTTTTTTGTTACCTAAGCAAAAAGCTAATCACGAGACGATATTGTATGGTCAACAATTTTGATGCCTCTGACTTTTTTCATACAGTCTTAAAAAGGTGACTTTGTAATTACTGTAATCGGCAATTCAGCAGTGTCTGTTTGAAAGCTAGTTGGTTCATGGTTGTCGGCTTTTATGGATGTGGTGAAAACGGCAATAGCTTTCATTCTGGTGCCCCGGTATGTGCTGGTGGCGTTGTGCAGGGAAGCCAACCTAAGTGGCACTTGGCGTTCGGCTTTCCGTGGTCTCTGGAATTGCCGCAAGCAACTTCGTAATGCCGCTAAAACTCACAGGCCGAGTTGCTTTGGGATGTTAAATCCCATCAAACCAAACTTCAGAAATGGTCTCTCTCTGCTCTCTAGTAAGGAGGGATCGAGTTGCTATCCTTTCACTGACTGAATTTTGCTTCCCTCGTGTACATTTTTGGCAAAATTTTCTCTCATGAATTTCAACTATATCAAACTATTTTAAGAACTTTTGTGCTCATTCACAGAAATTTGGCTGTACTTAAAGGGAGACACTGGTATTGAAAAAAAAAAATTTATTAATGAAGTCACAGCTATGAAATCTTCAGGGAATATGTATTTTTGTGTGCTGATTCTAAATATGTCATTTAATTTCATGTAAAACAATTCCTTGAGCACTTATGCACCTTTTATGCTAGTATTTTGTGGAGAGTTTTGAAGAAAATTTGCTGCGGGAAACTCGCTGAAATGTATGCCATTGAGTTCTCTTGACACCAAGGAATGCAATAAGGGTGAAGTTGTCTTCCTGCCTATCACAGAACTTAAGTTATGGGGTTTTGAAGTTGTCGCTCCAGAAATGAGAAGGAAAGTGTGTATTCCTGTTTCTGAAGTGGCAGCTTCAGTACCCTATTACTCAAGTTCTATGAGAGCCAGGATGATAATTTTACCCTTATTGCATTCCTTGGTGTCAAGAGAACCCAATGGCATACATTTCAGCGAGTTTCCTGCAGAAAATTTTCTTCAAAACTCTCCCCAAAATACTTGCATAAAAAGTGCATAAGTGCTCAAGGAATTGTTTTACATGAAATTAAATGACATATCTAGAATCAGCACACAAAAATACATGTGACCTGAAAATTTCATAACTGTGACTAAATTAATAAAATTTTCTTTTCAAGACCAGTGTCCTCCCTTAACTTTAAAAAAATGTTTACAGAGCACCTTCTCTGCTCAGAGACAGTCCAAGCTGCCAAACCAGTCACCAACAAGCAGAGAAGGCGCTCTCGTTAGCCATTGTGCTTTGCACAGCACTGTTTCGGAAGAAATTTGTGCAAATGATACCAAAAAAAAATGGTAGAATATTTAACATAACAGGTCTATGATGCCTATAAAATAGGTAAGTCAGTTTCGAAGCACCCCAACACGGGACAATACCGTTTTTTCGAGTCGGCATCCTTAACTGAGGAGGTCTCAGGTTTGGAGGAAGTCTCTGCAAAGAGAGTAAAGAAACATGCCAACATGCTGTTGTGACAATACAGTCCTCAGCAGTCAACGATATATGGCAGCTCTAAACAGAATAAGCATATATCATCTGCAACATCTCAACCGGTCTTTACTGCACTACGTTCAGCTTACCGTATTTACTCGCATAATAGGTGCACTCACGTAATAGGTGCACCCCTAGTTTGGTCGCGAAAAATCAGATTTTTTTATTTCCGCGCATAATAGGCGCACCCCGAACTTGACACTGTGATCAATACTGTATTTACACGATTGCAAGCCGTCGCCTCGCCGCCCCGCACCCCCAATCTTTATTTTAAGAAAGTTTTTGCTTTCTTATTTTTCTTTAACTGCAAAGTTTCTGAGAAAGCTGTATAGCTTTCCTTTGTAGCCGTTTGGCTGCGCTCGGGTGGATGCCAATGAGTAATTACTCCCTTATTAGCAAATAAGCAAAAACTACCGTCAACTCAACAACAGCAGGCACACATTACTCCATTCGTTACATCCAAAACTGAATTCCTGACATAAAAAAAACAACCTAAGCTCCACACCCCAACCTTCCCAAAGTTCAACATGTTGAACAACGTAGTGCCTGCACGATATAACTGGCTTATGGACGACAACAACAGTTTATGGCCAAAGCCTAAAATGACAATGTTTTATTTCGTCCTGGAATGTGCTTGCATGCTAACATAAAACAAAAGCAAACTGCATGAAGGTGACAAAGCATACAGCAGATAAAGGGGCTCTGAAATAATTTATATGGGCATATTCTAGTGCAAAACAGATCTGTAGGGGTGGTCTTCGTGGTTATTCAAGTCAAATTTGAAAGCTTTGCGTGGACCCTATCATTTAGAAATAATTTTTAAAAATCACTGCAGCAGTAGCTTGCAATCGATTAGGGCGACACGCATCACCGTGCGTCCCCTACCTCGATGACATCGGTGGGCAGATGGTTTGGTTGGTTTGGTTTTATGGGGTTTAACGTCCCAAAGCGACTCAGGCTATGAGGGACGCAGTAGTGAAGGGCTCCGCAAATTTCGACCACCTGGGGTTCATCAACGTGCACTGGCATCGCACAGTACACGGGCCTCTAGAATTCAGTGGGGTGAGCCTGAAGGCTTGGCCTTCTGCCCACTGACTTCATAGGCGTAGGGGGGGGGGGGGGGGGGGGGCGGGGGGGCGTGCAGTGAGATGCGCCGCCCTAATCAACAGCGAGCTACTGTGACAGAGATTTTAAAAATTATTTCTAGACTACAGGGTGCACGGAGAGCTTTCAAATGTGACTCTAATGCCCACAAAGACCACCGCTACATAACTGTTGGCCAATAGGCCCATCGAAAACATTTCAGGGTCCCTTTTCAACATTCCCCCAGTTGTTCAACCTGCGGCAAGGAGACCTGGCTTCGTCCGGAAAAAAAGTCAAACACAAAGGCCGAAGGACAACAAAGCTTACCGCAACAGCCAGCTTCAAGGCAGTGACCAAATCCTTGTGCCGTTTGCCAGCCAGGTGCTGTAAAACAGTAATAAAAAAAAACGTCAAAATAAGCCAAGAGTTACATTAACTGAAGGACATTAACCCTTTGAAGGTTTTTGCCGTATACAGTAGAACCCCGCTGTTACGTTCCTCACTGCTGCGTTTTCCCGGCTGTTACGTCGTTTTCTTCGGGTCCCGGCATAGCTTCCATAGGATCCAATGTATTGGGAACCCCGCTGTTACGTCGTAGCCGAGGAAACGATCCCGCATGATACGTCGCAACCGGGCTCCCCGAACCCGCCCGGGCAATGCGCGCCAACCGGCATTTTGGTTTTTGACGAGTCTTGGCCAGGCTTGGCTACGGAACTGGCTGCAAGAAGCCGCACGCGAGTTGGAGAGGCCGCCGCTAGATGGCTATCTGCCTTGCACGCAGAACGCCGCGATCTTTATCGCGGGAGGTGGTGAGGAGGAGGCGGGCGGCTGTGGTCGTTAATCAGCGTGTCTTTTCTTTCACTCTTTCTTTTTATCTTTTAACTCTCCTCTATCTGCAAGTGACAGCGGTGGTGGCTCGGCTGGAGCCAGTCGGCAGGCCCGTGCAATTTCCTTTTCATCCTTCTCTCATTCGCAACATCTTTATCGTGCTTTGATAGCGTTGCGTAAGCGAAAGGCGCTTCCCCTTGAGGAAAAGCTGGCAGTACTAAACGCAGTCGACAGGCAGTCAGGGCGGCCTACGCGGAGCAGCGCGGCGAGCAGCCTACGAACATTTCAGTGCTTGACGCTGTGCACAACGTCGCTTCAGCGTGGACTGCAGTGAGCGCGTGAACTGCACAGCACTGCTGCGTGCGTGCGGTGTGGCCGCACCGCAAAGCGATGCTGACAGCAATGCGGCCTTTGCTATTGAGAAACGCGTTGTTCTTTCCAGCGAGCGAAAGAAACTGCAATCCACCATTCTCGATTTTTTAAAGTCCTAGGGTCAATTTGCGGAAATTAATTGTTTCAAGTCAAAGCTGCACTGTTTTCATTAATTTTCGGTGCTTTCGGTGCTTTCCTCACTGTTGCGTTTTCCCGGCTGTTACGTTTTTTTTTTCCCGGTCCGGTGAAAAACGTATGAACGGGGTTCTACTGTATGTACGGCGGCGGTTTTCTGTCCCGCAAGGTCTTTGCCGTACGGTTTCGATCTTCCGTTTGAAATTTTGCGCCAAAAGAACGATGCGTGCTCACTGGGGGGTGCTGCCACCTCTTAGGACTTACAAGAAGTGTTTGAATTTTGTGCTGCCTTCTTACGGAGATAAGCAGAACTTATGCCTAGCTTTAGCGCGGCGGCACAGACTGCGGCAACACCCCTTTTGTAGTTTTGGTTCCGCCGCGTGATCGCAACGGAGTCGAGCGAAATTTGAGTTTTCTTTTTGTCAGCAATATCTTGCAGGGGCTGCCGAAGTTGATTTCTATCTTTATTGGCGCTGCTCGGAGTCGCGCGAAACGTGTTTTCTCTTTGTGGGCACTGTTTTGCAGAGGCGGCGAAAGTTGATTTCTATCTTTATTGGCGCTGCTCTTAGCTTGCTTATCACCGTTGCTATTCTATTCTATTGAACATTTTCCAGTTGTGAGTGATGCTGTCACCAAAGTACTGTTCCTAATTTTTTTTTACGATTTATTCTCGATTATATACATTTTGTAGATTCAAGACCCGCAATAAAGTAATTTGACCACCTGGGACAGCTTTCTTGAAAATAATTCGACCCTCAAAGGGTTAAAGTAAAACCCTGTCGGCCAGAAATAGATTTGCATAAATTCTGCGTACTAATTTTGTTAGTTCTGGATGATAGGAATTATTTTCGTGACCCTGCGAGATTCATATGATTGAGATTATGAGAAATGCAGTTTTCCGAAAATAGATTTTTCGGCGATTTTTTTCGCGTCCAAGATCCGTGTCCCCCCTTAACAATAAATAATGAGAGGCAACGAGAGCAATGTTCAAGAGTGCATCAAGTGAACCCAGCTGACACAACACTTCAGTAACGTATGTTGCTGGGCAAGTTGGTTCTGCATATTTGAAAAAAAAACATGGTGCTACAAGTACTATCGGGCCGGAATGAAACGCGAACACGGGAACGCGTGGCCTGTGGCTAATTTTGGTACAGCGCGCGCCGTCTAGCAGCGTCCGCGATAAGCTGCTGACGTGTGCACTGGGTTGGTGGCTTCTTCCCTATGCAGCCCTTGCTTGACTTGCCGAGTTTGGCAATCCCCGTCTAGCACCGGCATGGCCCCAGCCACATCGCTTTAAATCCGACGTCATGACTCCGGTCCCGGCTAGCAGGATGACGATGTGGTTTTTGCTCCTCCTAACTACCGCGTTACTTTTCAGTGCAATGATGAAGCTTGACTGCCCAATGAGGTCGGTTATGATCGTGCAAGCGATATCTGCTTCGGCAGGATGTCGAAGGCTCAGGTCGATCTTTCTTGTATGTATGCTAAAAAAAAAAAATGCGACAATTTTAGTTAAACGTTCTGAAATGTCGCAGAGGCTATGACGGATGCCGTAGTAGAGGGCTAATTTTAATTTAGACCACTTAGGTTTCTTTAAAGTGCGCTTACATCGCACAGCGTACGGGTGGTTTTGTATCTCGTCTTAATTGACATACGACCGTCGCCACCTGGATCGAGCCCGCGACATTGGAAATGGACATTGGAGCACGCGACATTGGACTTGCCAAAGCCACTGAGGTGCCGTAAAAAAAAAGTTTCCCAATTTAATTTAGTTTTTATTGACTCTTAATTAATTCACTCTTCTATTCACAGCACAACTGAAATTGCACAAGCAAGTGAATTGCACAAATATTGCACAAATTAAGTTTTACTGAAATGTATGTGATGCAAAAATTAAACACAGACATCACGCCGAAGCGGCCGTCACTAGCACGTTCGTGACAGAGGTCATCCGGCAGTCTAATGGCCAAGAGATCGCGCTGAGAGATAACACGGTCATCAAAGAAAGAAAAAACCGCAACGTCATCCCGCTCGCCCAGATCGTGGACTGGCGAGTGTCGGTATCGAGGCAACACGGCTAGCGCCATGCTGGAGCTAGACGGGGATTGCGAAACCACGGCAAGTCGAGCGAAGGCTGCACTTCTGGGCACAATAGCTGCACACAGGGCGGCTGGGGAAGAAGCCACCAACCCAGTGCACACGTCAGCAGCTTATCGCGGACGCTGCTAGACGGCGCGCGCTGTACCAAAATTAGCCACAGGCCACGCGTTCCCGTGTTCGCGTTTCATTCCGGCCCGATAGTACAGTCAAGCCCACTTATAACAATATTCAAGTGCCATGGAAATACCATTGTTATATCCAATAATTGTTATAACAGGGTTGTGCTGTAAAAAGAAAAGATGACAAACTTCACCGCATTTATTGGCAGTAAATACCCGGAGGGGTTTGATTGTTCTAATGCCTGTAAAAGCTTGTTCATTTGAACTTCAGGGAACCGGAACAAAGGTTAACCGTTCACCGACGACCAAAGCACCGCCATCACTGCGCCACTGGGAGCTTCGCGCACCTCCACGTCACAGGAATCAAGCAGTCTTTCCGGAAGATATTCTTATGGGAAATTCAAGAAGCATGCAGAACTAAGGGTGCGGTGACAGCTGACAAGAGAAAAACCGCGCTGGCTGCATGAGCGCGCACTGCACCGACTGATTGGGGGTACGCACGGTGCGCGTAGCCAATGCAGCAATGCAGCAGCTCTCCTGACACGATGACGCCTGCCTCTTTTGCTTTCGTGGCGTTGCTGCGCCAGCTTAGTCCACTGGTCGGCCCCACACGTGCGCGCTTTTGTGTTGTAAGCATGGTTTTGCTGGTGTGGTTGTAGCATTTCCTTCTTTCTTTTTCTACAATGGTTGACACTCAATTACCAGATTTAATTGTTATAACCAATAATGTGCCTTGACAGCATTGCTATAAGCAGTTTACCGTACAACACGTGGCAAAGCTGATGGTGCCATGATTGACCATTGTTATATCCGATATATTGTTATAACCAATATTGTTATAAGTGGGCTTGACTGTACATGCACAAAAAGACGAGGAGACGAAGCCTTCGTCTGTTTGTGCGTGCACTTATAGCACCATGTCTTTTTCAAAAAGACACAACACGTTGCCCTTTTGTGCCAGTGGTGGCTCAGATTTCGGCTTGCACAGTACGAGTGCAATGGGCACTCATGGCAGTACAATAGCTATAAAGAAGGTAAGCAAACTTCCTCCCTCTTCAAACTGATTCCTAGCCGTCTCTTACTGCAATGCTAAGTCTCTTACTGCAATGTCTTACTGCGTGTACTGTACATGTGTCGAGCTTGAGTGCACGCGTGCATGTCCAGTAGGTGTGTTAAAGGTGCACTGAAGAGGAATCTGAACTTGCCTTTTTGCCGCAGGAACTCAATCTGCACGTTTCGAGCATTCTTACAAACTTCGGCTTATTGGCCTGTGTGGCCGATTTCCCTAATTAAATCGAATTAACGTCCGACTCCAGACTTTATTTTTCGAATTCTCCCCGTACGGTGGGCGATGTCGACCAACGCGTGGAGTGCCTTTCAGTCAGCTCCGTGGAGGCTTTGCTTTCGTTTTATTTTGTTTTTTAGGTTCCCGTGAATAAATAAATAGTTTCATTCGCAGATAATATAGCCACAAAATAAGCCTGCAGAAATAAAAATACGCGTGGACTATTTGCTACTACGGACTACTACGTATTACTCCGCCGATGGCAGAGCGGCAAGCCGCCACGGGACTGGGTGAAAGGCACTCCACGTGTTGGTCGACTCCGCCCACCGTACGGGGAAAATTAAAAAAAAAAGGCGGGAGCCGGATGTGAATTTGATTTAATTAGGGAAATCGGCCACACAGGGAAATAAATCATGGTTTCTAAGAATGCTCGGAACATGTAGACTGAGTTCCCGCGGCAAAAAGACGAGTTCAGATTCCTCTTCAGTGCACCTTTAATTTACGGTTTATAAAGGCGTTACGATGCCCAGCTGTCATGCGTCTGGCTGCCAGTCGTGCACAGAAGTTTACGTGAAAGCCATGTTTATGTCTTCGAGCATTAGACAAAAAGCAACAGCAATCTGGCCTGCAATATCTTAGATGCTGGCGCGATGGATTAAAAGCGAAATACTGCCACTTTCCACATCGAATTCCGCAGGTATTTTGTGAGCGTTGTACACTTTGGTCAGCCCGAGTTTCACCGCAGTTGAATAAAAACTTTAGTTGGTAGAATGAGCTCAAACGTACGTGTCTGTCTCTACCTACTTTGTCTGTGTTCTCGTAATTCTAATCAGCGCAGTACTAGAATAATTAAGGGGGGATGTAAGGATCAAATCGCAAGAATCGCGAAAAAAGTCAATTTTTGAAAAGTACACTTTTTGGCATGTCCAACTGTTTCTATGTTGTACTGAAATATTTCACGCAAAAATAAACTTTAAGCACACCAAATAAATATATTTGTCGGCATCTACACATAGACAGTGTGTGCTAGCTTAGAACTTCCAGGCTTGTTTTCTCGAAAGTTTGTTTAGAGCTTAATACCTTGTTCGTGGAAAGCAAAACAAAACAAAACAAAAGGGGTAAAGATCCATGCACCACAGCAATGGGTGCATGGATCTTTACCCCTTTTGTTTTGTCGTGATCACTGAAATGTGGTCCGCATCAAGACAGTCTAAGATTTACCATTTAGGCTCGCATGTTTTTATTACAAGGTAACTAGAGCATGATACATACTAATCATACAAGGTGCACATTGTGTCCTTTAAAAAAAGCAGAGAAATTTTTTTTTAAAAACTGAAAGAGTCTTGATTAACACAACACTTCTTAGTAAATATTAGAAGCATTTACAGACCTGTAGCCTGTTTTTTTTTTTCATGTTAGGCTTTCCACAAGCAAGCAACGTGGGGACATCATATAAACAATGATTAAAGGGAACCTACTGAAGCTGTCATTGTGGAACTTTATATCTGATTGTTTGATGCTATTTTAAGCCAGTCTGCCAAATTTCATCACTCTAAGCCAAAAAATAGAAAAGTTGCCTTCGATCCCCTCATCCCCCCTTAACTCTTTCGCTACCGCGCCATAGGCGATCGTTCGCATATGATCGATTCCAATCGCCCGCGCAAAAAAGCTAATTTTGGAGCGTTGTGGACGTGCTCCGCCATCTCGTTAGCGAGCTCAACAACTGCTCTTTCGATTGCAGCCTTGGTTTCAGTGTTTTGACATGAGGGGGCGCCGTGAAAAATAAAACTTTGAACGGCCGCAGCACCGTCAGCCGGAGAAAATGGCGTCCGCGTCGCCGCGCGCTCCTCGGAAGCGAAAGCTGACACCGAGCACGTCGGCCGGTTTCAGTTTCGTTTTTTGCGACGAAAGCAGCGGTTATTAGTCGGGCAACAATATACAAACGTTGGATTTCGGTTTCGGCAGCAAGACTTCGCCTCGGGAGCCTGGAACGTCAGCGCGTACTTGCATGTAAGTTCTGTTTTCGTTCGCTGTGTGTTTTCTGCGGTGCTTACGGTTTGTAATTGATGACAGTGGTTTATTTTTGTGCTTCAGGGTCTTGACAACGTATGGCGAAGACAGTTTGCCAAATGCTCAAGGTCGCGTCGCGTTTTTCAACCAAGACGACAGCTAGGTGTCCATATCGGCACATCGCTGCGGAGCGGCGCTCGGAGATTCGCTCGAGTTCTCGACTTTTTTTTGATGCTCTTCACGGCGGAAATGATGAAGATCGTGTGCGGAAACACTAATAAGTATGCATGGATGAAGATTTTCAGCAAATTCGGCGTGACGGCTCATGGGAAGACGTGCATCTGTTGGAGATTCTGATGTTCATTGGAATCATCATATACATTGGAATTGTTGACCTGCCACGACTGTATCTCTACTGAAATACCAGAATAATCTATTCTGGCTCTCTGCCATCAAAAATCTTTTCTCAAAATTGGTTTTTCGCTTTTTTTGTTTTTGTTTTTTTGCACGTAACGGACCCGGATGATTCAGTGGCGGCAGCTTCTATTGGCAACACTTGAAAAGTGTCCTGGCTTTTGAACCACATCGATAAAACTTATTTCATCGATCCTGATGTTTTAGAGCGTGCCTAAAATGCCAAATTTTATCAGCTGGCTTTCAGGGAGCAGCTCATTCAAGAAATCTTCGGGTATGATGAGGGAAAAGAAGTCCACGCCCCCAATCCTCTCATAGAATCCATTCAACACCAACCGAAAAGAATGAAAAAAAGAAGAAACTACAAGCTCGGCTATCAGAGAACAAGGGAGGAACAAAGATAAAACCTTATGTGAAGCACTTGTCAGTCTACCTCTACTTCACATCTTCACCTCTGACTGCTCTTCACAGTGGCACCACAGTCATGACCCCTGACTTGACAAGCCATGGAAAGTGCAGTAAATTTTTCTCATAGCTGAAACTGTGAATAATGACAGCTATAAACATGTGCAACAGTTTGTATATTCCAGTTTTCCTCTAATCAAGTTCGGGCTTAGTGCAGCCGGTAATTTCTGTTTTTGCTATTTACTTTTTTTGTGTTTTTAGCAAATTTCACAAATAAATGTTCATTTACTTTTGCACACACAACTCTGGTGTTTGTTTCATTCAGAAGTGTAACTAATAAGCTACAATTTCATGCATTGCAATATGTGCTGGGTGTATTAGTTCTTGAGAAAAAAAATTTTCTTTCAATACGCTCCAAATTGTGCATTTTTCCGCGGTAGCGAAAGAGTTAAGGGGGGGTCACTGGTCTTGAAAAGAAAATTTTATTAATTTAGTCATAGTTATGAAATTTTCAGGGCACATGTATTTTTGTGCGCTGATTCTAGATATGTCATTTAATTTCATGTAAAACAATTTCTTGAGCACTTATACACTTTTTATGCAAGTATTTTGTGGAGAGTTTTGAAGAAAATTTGCCGCAGGAAGCTTGCTGAAATGTACGCCATTGGGTTCTCTTGACACCAAGGAATACAATAAGGGTAAAATTATCATCCTGGCTCTCATAGAACTTGAGTAATAGGGTACTGAAGCTGCCACTTCAGAAACAGGAATACACACTTTCCTTCTCATTTCTGAAGCGACAACTTCAAAACCCCATAACTTAAGTTCTATGATAGGCAGGAAGACAACTTCACCCTTATTGTATTCCTTGGTGTCAAGAGAACCCAATGGCATACATTTCAGCAAGTTTCCCGCAGCAAATTTTCTTCAAAACTCTCCGCAAAATACTAGCATAAAAAGTGCATAAGTGCTCAAGGAATTGTTTTACATGAAATTAAATGACATATCTAGAATAAGCACACAAAAATACATATTCCCCGGAGATTTCGTAACTGTGACTTCATTAAGAAAAATTTTTTTTTCAAGACCAGTGTCCCCCCTTAAGTGTTGTAAGCATTTCCGAACCAAAGGAATCTCTGGTTCGTTTAACACCCGTTGAAAGCAAAGTTAGCTGCCAAAGCTCAGGCAGGTTAGCTGCTGGCCTTGTGGCTGACCCAAGGACGGCTACCAGAGCTAATAAAAGTGACAAGGCCATCTCACCTGCATGAGCTGGGGCACCGAGCTCAATGTTATGCTGCAGACGTCACACGCCGGCCTTTCTGCTGGCGGAAGGGAATCTGCAAAAGCAAGAAGATGGCACAATGACTTCCAATCCTCAAGACACAACCAGCAGATGCCCATTTTCAGCCTGCCCCACTTTTAAGGGGTCACGAGTGTCTTAAAACTTACCGTTTTATTTAGAACCTCATGAAATTCTGCGCACAGATGTGTTTTTCTCTTCCGATTCCAAATATGTAATCGTAACTGAGCTGGTGGTCTTAGATCAAAAGTTATCTTAAATTCTAGAGTGTAGTTAGGTAATTTGTTACGCAGCTTTAATGAACTTTCTCACTGCATTTTGTTGCTTTTAATTACACAAACTGATAGCCAGTGAATTCCCATACCCAATGACATTCTTACTTTGTTTTGTTTAGGCCACATATAAATCATCATCATCATCATCAGCCTGACTATACCCACTGCAGGGCAAAGGCCTCTCCAACTTTACTCTCAACATCGTATATCAGGATGACATGCCTTTAGAGAAAAACGAAGAATGTCACCGGCTATGGGAACTCTCCGGCTATCAATTCATGTAAATAAAACCAACATAATGGAGTGAAAAAGTTCATTAAAGCTGCGTAAGAAATTACCTAGTTACATTCTAGACTTTGTAAGATTAAGACCACCAGCTCAGTTATGACTATACATTTGGAATCAGAAGAGAAAAACGCATCTGTGCACAAAATTTCATGAGATTATAGCCATAAATAAAAAAGTTAGTTTTAAGACCCTCATCCCCCCTTAACTGCACACAAGCCGTGTGGACTGGGCACAGGGTAAGCCTGACAAAAGTAACTCACTATGCAGAATGAACACATCACGAGTGGCAAGATCAAGGTTATCTTTTTTTATCTCTGCTCTAAATTGCCATGCTCAAGCACTGTTAAGGAGAAAGAAAGAAAGGAATTCTGCGCAGCTTGCTAAACAACTCTGCCACATCAATGCTAAGACCAGCGCTTTCATCAAAAGGGCTGCATGCTCTCTAAATCAGTACCCACATATACAGGTGTGCTCAAGTAGTGCACATGAATACGAGAAACCATGCAATAACAATTTCCATCACGGAACCTTGTCTTGGCGGAAATTTAAACCCATTTCAGCCTTTTCCAGGTAGCGAGTCCCAACAGAAGAGAGAGAAAAAGCAGAAAAAAAAACCTTTAGCCATTTCTAGTCAGTCAGGCTACACAACAAATCTGCGCAAGTGCCACAGCTGTGAAAAATCTCTCTTCATCCCTCCATTTAATTGAATTGAATTGAATCGGCTTTTTATTTGCAGGAAACAATACAGATGAATCCCTGCGGGTGGCGTAAGGCTAAAGGCTATCACCGCATATCCATAGAACAGGTATCGTAAAATGCTACAGACGCCTTTCTGAACTACACCATTTAAGAACAGTGTGCTAGTCTTTCAAAGTAACGTCCAACTCAAGCAGGCGTAGAACACGCCTTTCAACTCAAGAACTTAGAATTGCATATTCCTTTGTGACTAGCCTAACAGTTTGGTTTATGGGGTTTAATGTCCCAAAGCTACTCAGGCTAAGAAGGACGCCGTAGTGAAGGGCTCCGGAAATTTCAACCACCTGGGGTTCTTTAACGTGCACTGACATCGCACAACTACCCGGGCCTCTAGAATTTCACCTCCATCGAAATTCGGCCGCCGCGGCCGGGATCGAACCCGCGCATTTCGGGTCAGCAGCCGAGCACCATAACCACTGAGCCACCACGGCGGCTAGCCCAACGAGCAATGTTTTCAGTCGTCCACTTCCAAAACAACTACCGTATTTACTCGCATAATAGGCGCACTTTTTTTCCAGAAAATCCGGCTCAAAGTTTGGGGTGCGCCTATTACGCGGGGTAAAATTTCCGGAAATTTTTCGACTCGCAAAATTGAACACACCGCGTAAACGCACTCGTGTACGGGCCGCACCCCGTTTTCGCGAAGAAAATGTTAAAAAAAAAAAGGTCCGTGTAAGGGCCGCATCGAAACTTTCGGAATGCACGCGTCGAGGCCTCCGCGATCGGCTCCAGCTGCGCGCAACGGGCGCTTGATCGCGGAGGCCACACACGCGCACAGGAGCTTCCAGACGCCGCCCAAGGCCAAGCTCATCATCATCGTTTTCCTCCGCCGCGAGCTTTCGCTATCTATATCGCCATCAGCATCTCCAGCTCGTTTTTTTTTTTGTTGTTGTTGTTGTTGCTGTCAAGTGCCGGGATTTGCGGTAGCGCGATAGTTATCGTGGTTTATGGCTTTGCCGCGGAGCGTTTATGTTTTAGCTCGACGGGCAAGCACCTTAACAGCTACACGGCTGGGAGTTTGCTCTCGAACGCGGCAAGCGTGCCGCGGCAAGCGTGCCGCAGATCGGAAAATACGACGTGGCCGAGAAGTGCGGCAGTTGCGACTGCGGCGTCCCTAAATTTTCGTACGCGACTCCAAGCGCCGAGGTTTTCGCGGGCCTAAGTCGGGAACGTTTCCGGCTGGAGATGAAGCTTTCCAAACAGACGTTTAAAGTGAGCATCCCTGAAAACTGTGTGCGGCTGTTCTACGCGATGTTGTTGTACGTGCTGTGGGTCCGCAGCAGCTGCGACGGCAGCAGCACTAGTAGGGACTAGTAGTCAGTTCAGCAAAAACTTTGTTAAAATAAAGATTGGGAAGCGGGGGGTGGCGAGGCGTCGGCTTGCAATCGTGTAAATACAGTATTGATCACAGTGCCAAGTTCGGGGTGCGCCTATTATGCGCGGAAATAAAAAAATCCGATTTTTCGCGCCCTAACTAGGGGTGCGCCTATTATGCGAGTGCGCCTATTACGCGAGTAAATACGGTACAGCAGAATCTCAGTGATACAAATCTCACAAGGTCGTAAAGAAATTCA
The DNA here is from genome assembly GCF_055824585.1 of Amblyomma mixtum. Lineage (NCBI taxonomy): Eukaryota > Metazoa > Arthropoda > Arachnida > Ixodida > Ixodidae > Amblyomma > Amblyomma mixtum. The sequence goes on from NC_143018.1 coordinate 77,890,765, forward strand.
TACCATCTGAAATGTTGTACAGTCAAGCCCACTTATAACAATATTCAAGTGCCATGGAAATACCATTGTTATAACCAATAATTGTTATAACAGGGTTGTGCCGAAAAAAAAGAAAGGATGACAAACTTCAGAGCATTTATTGACAGTAAATACCCAGAGGGGTTTGATTGTTCTAATGCCTGTAAAAGCTCGTTAAATCGAACTTCAGGGAACTGGAACAATGTTCACCGTTCACCGATGACCAAAGCACCGCCACTGCTGCGCCACCGGGAGCTTTGCGCACCTCCACGTCACAGGAATCAAGCCGGCTTTCTGGAAGATATTCTTATGGGAAATTCAAGAAGCATGCAGAACCAAGGGTGCGGTGACAGCTGACAAGAGAAAACCGCGCTGGCTGCATGCACGCACGCTGCACTGACTGATTAGGGGTACGCATGGCGTGCGTAGCCAATGCAGCAATGCAGCAGCTCTCCTGACGAGATGACGCCTGCCTCTTTTGCTTTCGTGGCGTTGCTGCGCCAGCTTAGTCCATTGGTCAGCCCCCCACATGCGCGCTTTTGTGTTGTAAGCATGGTTTTACTGGTGTGGTTGTAGCATTTCTTTTCTTTTTCTGTAATGGTTGACACTCAATTACCTGATTTAATTGTTATAACCAATAATGTGCCTTGACAGCATTGCTATAAGCAGTTTATTTTACCATAGAACACGTGGCAAAGCTGATGGTGCCATGACTGACCATTGTTATATCCGATATATTGTTATAAGTGGACTTGACTGTACTATCATCCAAACGAACAAAATTAGTATGCACAAGCATACAAAACGCATCAATGCAGATCTGTTTATAGCTGACGGGATTTATTCACAGCTGTGCAGCCACAGCTCATTTCTCTCTGTGCATACAGCGTGACTGGCGATCGTGACGTCTGCGATGCTCGTGGCAATCGTGATCGCCGCTCACTGCTCGTGGTGCGTACTGCACGGTTAGCGAAAACAGCATTGGTGATGTCAGGTCAGCACTTCGTGCCCGAGAGTGCGGTCGCGGCTTGCACGTTCGTATCATCCGTAGTGGTACAGGATAGAGCTGGGAACATTCGGAATTCCGCACATTGTGCGCAATGCACTCCGGCCAGGGAATTTTAAAAATTCGTATAATCACAAAACTCTTACCAACCGTGTTTGTATCACCGAGATTCTACTGCATAGTCGAGACCGGATATATCGAACCCGGATATTTTTAACAACTCTTGCTTCTAAGTTACAGATAAGCTTGTCTATTACCATCTTTTATATACCAAATTATCGATATATCAAATTATTTCAAGATTCTCTTAGAGATCGATATATCCAGGTTTACCAATATCCCTGAAGAGAAAAGTATACAACACCTGTATCTTATCGGTACTCACCTATGGGGCAGAAACATGGAGGCTAACAAAGAGGGTTCAGCTTAAGTTAAGGACAACGCAGCGAGCTATGGAAAGAAAAATGATGCGTGTAACGTTAAGAGATCGGAAGCGGGCAGAGTGGGTGAGAGAACAAATGCGCGTTAATGATATCCTAGTTGAAATCAAGAGGAAGAAGTGGGCTTGGGCAGGGCATGTAATGCGAAGGCAAGATAACCGCTGGTCTTTAAGGGTAACGAAGTGGATTCCAAGAGAAGGCAAGCGTAGCAGGGGGCGGCAGAAAGTTAGGTAGGTGGATGAGATTAAGAAATTTGCGGGAATATGGTGGCCGCAGCTGGCGAAGGACAGGGTTAAGTGGAGAGACGTGGGAGAGGCCTTTGCCCTGCAGTGTGCGTAGTCAGGCTGATGATGATGATGATACCCAGGTTTGATTGTACAGCGCCATATTCTTACTAATGTGGCAGCTCAAAACAGTCGGACAAGTAGTGCCACCAAACACACCAGCCGATACATTGCTTGAAAAGTTCAGTGCACATATGTATTTATACACCCACTTGGATCAGGGGGTCCAGGAGTCTTGGCAGGAGTCACTGGAGGTGTCGGCGGCTGGCGGTTCTTTCCGGGAAAGTCCATTGCTGAAGGGTCCAGGCCGAGGCTGGCACAACGTGCCTTGTGTTTGGACCCCCCGAGATGCATCTGCATTTGAGTCTTGCTGACAGCCGACACGTTGCACAGGTAACATGTGCTGGGCTGGAATTCAGCAGCTGCGCAGAAAAAAAAAAGAGCCCTGCACTGAACTACACCGACTCCAGACAATTATCCAGTATAAGAAAGATCTCCCAAGAAACTTTGGTTTCCCACGTTCCTGTGCTTGCACCTAGTGGGTGCATTGACAAACCACCCCTGTTGTCCAAGGCACATGAATGTGACAAAACCTAGTGTGAACAAAACCCAGGTCCACACTTGAACTGAACATACTGTCACGTAGTGGTGACTGCAGTCCGGCGAACAGGGCAAACAACGAGGATGTCTTCGAAGCGGAACTCTTCATTTGGGCTGACTTGCGCCCGCAAAGAACTGAATCACTCGGCAGCGGCGTAGCAACAAGCGTGCTCGGCGGTCGTCGAACAGAATGACCGCCGCTGTCAGCCGTGCTCTTTTTAAAGCTGATAGCGAACATTCGAGATAAAGCTTGGAAAGTTACTAGAACATTCTGGAACAAAGTAGAATCTGCTCCGCCTGGATGCGATCAATCGAGATAAATCTAGGCGCGTCTTGCGCCACAAACGAAGCGATAAAGCGGCGTGTCAGCAGCCTTGAAGCATGGACAAACAAACATTACAAACAAACGCTACAAAGATTCGCGGCAATATTAATGTATCACTAGGTCATGCATTCTAACAGCATGAACAAAGGGCACTGCCCACTGCCCATTTTCAAATAAAATGTCACTAGTGTGCAATACGATATACCATGCACAGGCCAGGAAATCAAGTACCAACAAAAACAGGCCCCATCATTAACCCTTTCCGGTCAGGTGTAGTTTCCCGACTAACTACTGCACCGGTTAATATTAAGGCGAAAGCCTTTAATGCCTCATACTGTCGTTAGCAGACGCGTCGGCAGCCGTGTCGGCAAATCTGTCCGCCTTTCGGCGTCACTGCTTAAAAAGAAACTGCGCCGAGGGTGGGAATTGAACCAGGGCCTTTGGCACTTGACGCGGAGACGCTACCACTCCGCCACGAAGGCTCAAAGTTCGAGCATGAATAAAGGCGCATCTAGTGAATGCATGGGCTTCATAAATAAAATAAAAGGAATAAAGTCAAGAAAAGAAAAAATAAAAGTAAGAAAATAAACCAAAATAAAAACAACATAAAAATGAGATATGAAAATAAAAAACAATAAAAATAAGAAAAGGAGTGAAAATAACAAATAAAAAGATGTGAAAAATAAAAAAAGTAAATAAAAACAAGTAGTGCGCCAGGAAACACTCTCGCCTTGCAGTACTTTAGAGCCAAAGTGCCCCCTGAATTTTTTGGGGGGGGCCTTCTAGACCCTCATAAAGAAAGGGAGTGCCACGAAATGATTTGGTAGTAAACATTAATTGAAAGCATTTTCTTCAAGTTGTGCTAGGGCTTCAGTGGAACTTCTTTGAAATGTGGAACCTCTCGAAGCACTCTCCTGGGTGCAGGCCAGGCTCCCTCGCACACATCTTGCAAAAGAATACAGTCTCCCTTCTACCTCCTTTTGTCAATCCTTGCTGCTGTGGCCTTCAAGCCTCCCTTCAAGTCATTAGACAACTTCCCATAAAACAGGCCTGCCGGAATGAAACTCATACCGCAAGTTTTCGACACCAATTCAAAGCCTCAAAACCTCGCAATCAAAAAATATTTTTCCAGTGCTATCGCACTATCATCAATCGAGAGAAAAGTCCGATGACCAATCTGCAGGATACAACAAATTTAACCAGATGCCACGTGAATTTACCTCCACAAATAGTAGACAAAACGTTGTGTCCAGCCATGCCAGACAACTGGCTGAACGGGTACTGTTCTGCTGTCGGGCAATGCCTGACAGATGACCGCAAAGGGCTAACCCTGGCGTCGGCTATTAACCCCTTAACCGTTTTGTTCTTCCCTTCAGCGTTTCGGACGAGCAGCGCTCGTGTGTGGGTTAGATGGCAGTTTGCTCGACAGATGGCAGCACTGACCTGTTAATTTCGTTTTCTTCTACCGCATAAACGTTTTCTTCGAATGCCAACCTTGGTTTTCAAAATAGCATCCGGCGAAGGCGACAGTGTTTTGCTGAGCAGTCTTCTAGGAAAAGACGCTTTTCTTCGTCGTCATCTTCTTCAGACGATGGTGATTCAGACACCGAAGTGTGCATTGTTTCAGGGAGCGAGGACGATACTGATGACGTTGTGCTGATCAGTTCTTCCCATGAAGAAGACAACAGCTCAGAAGCGAACATCGCGAGCGTGCGTCGCTGGATGAAGATCGATGTCAGCAACATCCCTACGCGACCCCCTCGGTTTCCTTTTCTCGCAGCTCCCAGTTAGACCACTATAAGCTCGCCTGATGACTTGCTTGAATATATTTATCGCTTATTACCAGCAGGAAGCTGGTTTTCTGTATTGCGAGATATAATAAACTTGAATATGCTAATTTGACTTCGTGTTCGCTTCAAATATTTTTTAAAGATCAAATGCATACTTTTTATTGCAATAATAATCAATATCAGGAATAAAAAAATAAGCAGTTTTGTTCAGAAATTCATTGATATAACAAAACGGTGAAGGGGTTAATATAAAGGTCTACTAAAACATCTCAAGCAGTCCATAGGACAGGTAGACAGAATGGGCAGGGCAGCCATGGCAGTAAAAAAACACACAAAATAAAAATATTGTTGTAAGATTCCTTCCTTCAGTTTATAAGGCAAACTCACTGCAAGACCATAAAAAGTGAAATTGAATTCAAAAGAAAGCAACACGTCTGATACAGCTGTCGTGCTTTTCCAGTCATGGCTAGAAAAAAAAAAAAAAAGACTCCATTCCTAATACCGTGCTATGGCGTGGTATCCAGTGTCCTTCAAAAGAAAATTTTGCGTCACATAGCAAATATTGATCCTGGCTTGACCACCGCCGATAGTTTTGCTGACTACAATATTATCCGAATTCATCACTTTTATGAGTATCGCATCTTGAAGTCATTTCTCTTTTCCACAAAAGAGTTCCAAACTTTTTTTAAACGTGTATCTTCATTGACACTCCACGAACACAATGTTGCTACTCGTAACACCGACCCTTGGCTCGTTCCTCACTTTCGCACCAATTATAAATTGCAGTCCATAAAACACAATCTACCTGTTATATTAAATCGCCATAAAGATATGAATAACTTTTCGCGCAAAAAGCTACACGAATACTTCAGTAAATTGTAATTGCCTTCTGCCTCGCATTTTGTAGTTATATAACTCTGTATAAGTGTCCTCTTTTGTGTGCTTTGTATATATGTATGTACTTTTTATATGTGCATACTCTGTTTAATTTTTGTACTGTATAGTATTTCTCCGTATGTACTGCCTGTCGCTGCTGTGCAAACGTCCCCGGGACTCAGTCAAGGCCCAGTCGGTCCTTTTAGCCCGGAGAACGTTCCAGTGTATAACTGGAGAATAAATTGAATTGAATTGAAAATTGAATTGAATTTCAGACCCAAGGATACACATGGGCAGTGAGAGATGCTGTGGTGGAGAGCTCCACATTGATTTCCATCAACCAGGGGTTCACTAATGCAACACACAGGAATTTAAAAAATTTTGCCCCCATCAAAGTATGGCCACTGTAGCTGGAATTCGATCCCCAGACTTCGTGCTTGGCAGCAGAGCTCCTTAGCCACTGAGCCACCACAGCAAGTCCACCCCGGACACTAATCCCCTCTTTCAATGCAAGCATTACTACCACTTGGTCCGAGACAAGACAAAGGCTCCCGTACCAGCAAAAACAGCCTGGCTCTCAGCCAAAGCAGAACACTGTGCAAAACACTCACCACAGCCCATAATGCTACCCAGTTTCCTTTGCTTACAGCATGCACATGTGGATGGTGAACATTACCGTATTTTCCGGTGTATAAGATGTGGCTTTTTTTTCAAAAATCTTGCTGGTGCGTCCTATACAAGGGCGAGTCTTATAAGCGAATTTTTCGTTTTTTTTTTTTTGCGAGTTCAGAAATTACTCAGGTTAATGTTCAAGCTTTTTTCACCAAAAACATATCGCTACCAATGAGGAGGTTGTAACACGGTTAATACTTCAATACGGGGACCGCCATGCGCAACTTTTTTAGGTGAACTTTAATCATGAAACGGCGGGGATGACGACTTCCGGGTTCATAAACATGCGCCGTTTCAGAGGCCCCAAGCAAAAGTAGTGTGAAATGCCAAAAGATGGAGACAATCACACTCCTCGCCATTGTCGAGACAAGTTAAAGGTGCACTGAAGAGGATTCTGAACTTGTCTTTTTGCCGCGAGAACTCGATCTACACGTTCCAAGCATTCTTAGAAACTGCAACTTATTGCCCTGTATGGCCGATTTCCCTAATTAAATCGAATTAACGTCCGGCTCCCGCCCTTTTTTTTTAATTCTGCCTCGTACGATGGGCGGAGTCGACCAACGCGTGAAGTTCCTTTCAGCCAGCACCGTGGAGGCTTTGCTTTCGCTTTATTTTGTTTTTTAGGTTTCCATGAATAAATAGTTTCATTCGCAGATAATATAGCCGCAAAATAACCCCGCAGAAATAAAAATACGCGCGGACTATTTGCTGCTACGGACTACTACGTATTACTCCGCCGATGGCAGAGCGGCTAGCCGCCACGGGACTGGGTGAAAGGCACTCCACGCGTTGGTCGACTCCGCCCACCGTAGGAGGCAGAATTAAAAAAAAAAAGGGCGGGAGCCGGCCGTTAATTCGATTTAATTTGGGAAATCGGCCATACAGGGCAATAAGTCGCAGTTTCTAAGAATGCTAGGAACGTGTAGATCGAGTTCCCGCGGCAAAAAGACAAGTTCAGATTCCTCTTCAGTGCACCTTTAAGAGAAGCCGGCGTTTTTTTTTTATTCACCCTTTGCAACTTTGTTTGCTCCGTGCACGTAGTACGTATGTAGTGCGGAGAGAATGTTTCAGCCGCGTTGCCTCCAAATGGGCTAACTTTTTGATAGCGCATGCAAAGGTTAAGACTGCAAAGGTTTTAAGTAAAGATAAAATGTTGTTATGGACATAAGAAGACTTCTTTCGCTTTTTTTTTCCTTTTTTGCTAAAACGTGGGCGGGTATAGCGTGGGTGTTGCCTTTTTCGATCACTTAGCGTTGCTTGACAACTTCTCACAGGTACAGTGCATTTCGCGATGGTCGCACAGCTAGCCTTACTAGCCTAACTGGGTAAATTTGGGTGCGTCTTATATACCAACTTTTTCAATGACAGCCTGCATATCTGGCGGATGCGTCCGATACAAGGGTGCGTCTTATACACCGGAAAATACGGTAAAAAGAAAAGAAAGTTTCCATGCAAGCAGTATGTAGCGCGCTCTTACCAACTGCTTCCAGGCTGCCAAATTTCTCAAGCCTTTCCACCAGCTTGAGATGCTTGCGTCCCTTCAAATGCTCCTCCTCAGTTTCCTCAAATGTTTCCTGGCACATGTCGCAGGTGTATGATGGCTCCTGAAATCATCGAAGACACAAGACCTCGCCCTACCTCTTGCACCAATGCACGAGAATGAGACCATCAGATGTGGTCTCAAGATCTGCCAAAGTTTAAGGGACAGTGAGGAGAGCTCTATTAATATTTTTTTAATAGCAAAATCTGATAGCTCGGCATTTCATGGCTTTGTTGCCACTTGGCCGGCAGCAAAAGATGCATTTATTTCTAAGAAATTTGGATTCGAAGTTGAAAAAGTTTTTCCCGCCGCTCTGATTCAAACTTGGCATCCTCCTATGACGACACAGGACTAAGTGACGTGAAACATGACGTGCACATGACGTAACGCAGACTCCGTGATTTCTGACGGCCAGCAGAGCGGCCTAGCAGCAGCCGAAAAGAAAGCTACCGCCGGCCGCACGTTGAAGGCATCTATCGGCTATTTCGGCCGTCGCTACCGACGCTTCATTTGCGTTTACACCAGCGTTTTGCCAGCGCTACGACAGATCCCGTTCTCGAAGTCGTGAACGAAGTTCTCGCAAATAGACACCTTTAGCATACCGTGTACCTTGTTACCGTTAGCGGAATACCGGGAGCCCGCCTACAGTCGGTGAGCAGGCGCTGATTGGTCCCGATGCTGCAGGCACGCGCGTAGCTGCCGGGTACGTGGCGCCATCTGGCGACGTCAAGGAGATTTACGCATGCATTCACTGCGCCTCAGTGACTCGTGGCTTCTCGTGTCCCAGCGTTACTAGAAGCATTGGTTCTAGCAACACTGCTTTGTCCTATGACGTCATCACGCCTGTACTTGCGAGTTTGGCCTGTGGCGGCGATACCTGTATTTTGGTTCTTGCTCTTTTCTACGTTACAAGAGCTTTGTTGTCAGTGGCGTTTTTGTAATCAGGAGCTGGTATTCTGTCGATACAAGCCAACCTCAATTTCTCCTCAGTGTCCCTTTCAAGGTACATTAAAATTCCAGAATAGGTCGGACAAAGTTAGCAAAGAGTAATATGCATACACTTTTGATTTCAGCAGCACTGCTGTCCTCTGCCTGTGGATCTGCAAGCTCCTGGTTTACATCTTCGGAAGCAGCTCCAGTTTCCTCTTCCTCTTTCACGGCTCCTGCCTCTGCACTGGCAGCTGCAGCGTCTTCAGTCTTCATTTCCTCATGGCTAGCTTGCAAGGGCCTAAAAGAGAACATGCACAGTTAAGTTTAAGCTGCACAAAATGTCAGGTTAGAGAAAAATTAAAGGACACTTAACCTTCGCCTTTAAGAGTGGAACACGCCAGCGTGTTGCAGGTGGTGGTATAAATGAACGCATTTTTCGTTTTTTTTTAATCAGTTAACTCCCCTTGAATCAGTTAACTCCTACAAATACCTAGATGTTCATATCTCACGTAACTAATGGCATAGACACATCGAACATGTCGCAAACAACGCCAACAGGACTCTTGGATACTTGCACCGAAATTTCTCTACCGCGCCTCTGCCGATAAAACTAACCCTTTATAAAACATTAGTACGACCAAAGTTACAATATGCATCTGCAGTTTGGGATCCTAATATAGTCACACTGATAAACACACTAGAACCCATTCAAAATCGTGCAGAACGTTTGGTTTGGTTTGGTTTATGGGGTTTAACGTCCCAAAGCGACTAAGGCTATGAGAGACGCCGTAGTGGAGGGCTCCGGAAATTTCGACCACCTGGGGTTCTTTAACGTGCACTGACATCGCACAGTACACGGCCCTCTAGAATTTCTCCTCCAAAGAAATTCCAGCCGCCGCGGCCGGGATCGAACCCGCGTCTTTCGGGTCAGCAGCCGAGCACCATAACCGCTGAGCCACCGCGGCGGCTGTGCAGAACGTTTCATCTTACCTAACTATTCCCGTTACGCCAGCATTACTTCTATGAAAAACACACTTGCCTTACCAGACCTTTCTTCGCGCCGTTAAAGGATCTCTGTTAAAGGATCATCTTTTTTCGAGCCCTTCATACATTTCATCCCGTTCCGATCATATATTTAAAGTCGGTGTTCCATTTTTGAGAACAAAATTGTGTCACGATTCTTTTATTCCTAAATCCAGCGTTGACTGGAACGACCTTCCTCCCTCCATTGCTGCCATTACCGATGTTGAGAACTTCAAGAAAACTGTATTTTCTGCCATCATATAACTTCAGTTTTGTATGACTATGCACTATTTTTTTGTACCACTCCTTTCTGTAATGCCTTCGGGCCCACAAAGTATGTGAAATAAATAAATAACTAAATTGTTTCAATTAATTAATTGATCACTACACGCTAAATTTTCTCAATTACCATCATCAAGCATTGGCTATTCATTGAGCATTTTGACACCTTCGAACCCCCTTTTTCCAACTGTTTTCATTTCTTTAATAAATTAATTACAATGATTTCATTAACTCGTCACCACCTATCACACACCAATCAATCATCAGTCACTAGAACCACAAATACCATGATACGATTTTTCTTACACAGCCCCCCGATTATTTCCGACAAGCGGTGCCGACCACCCCTACTATGCCGACAGCTTCCCAACCAAACGACCTGTATACACTGTTAACTCTTTCCTTACCACGGCACTAGGCGTCGATCGCCGACGAGCGAAGTTTTTGAGAGCGAATTTTAAAAATACCACTGCGCCCTGGACTTGTGGCGCCATCTCGGTGATTGTATACAAAGTAGAGTTTCCGTTTATGCACGGTTCACATTTTTACCGCGTGGCGGCGATTTTTAAAGGGCGCGTGGGTGCGAAGGTTGACGCGCACTTGAGCGGAGTGATGGCGTCGACATCCAAAACCGCGCGCGCTCGAAAGATCGCAGTTTTGCTCGATCCCGACGACCCGGCAAGTGATCTTTTAGACACATCGAGCACAGATGACTCGGACATCGATGTTGCGTCGTCGGAGTTCAGCTCAGATGAGGAAGACGCAGCCGATCAGCCGGGAACATCAGCTTTCATTAATTATTTGTGATTGCTAATTTTTATTACCCATTTTGTTATTACTGTATTTCTTTCGTAATGTGCTTTTGTACTGTGCATTTAACACGCGCGTTTTGGTATATAGTATTGTGCTATAAGTTAATCTTTTCCTTGAAAAAAAAAAAAATTTAAGTAGGACCAATCAAGAACTTGAGTTATTTCACTATGCGTCTTGTAATTTTTCCTAACTCAAAGAGTACTGAGTGTATGGGTATCATTTTATAAAGAAATGTTGCCTATTGATATACCCACAATTTGTATATTTTGGAATTTCGGTAAAAAATTTTTTGCCAGAGATATTACTCCTTACTCAGAAACTTTTTGCATTTTTTTGTTTTTTTTGTTCATGAATATTTTTTTTGTAAATCAATTTTCGTGTATTTCTTAAAATAAATACTGCTTGAAAGCACGTTCATTTACCTTCACTTTTATGTACCGCATGGCACTGTACATTTAGTAGCTGTTGCACAAAGAATGCGTAACTAAACCATACAAAAAACAGCCAATTTCCCCGTGGTAAGGAAAGAGTTAAGAAATAAGCACTCAACATGAGCCAACGGGCAGGGATACTGGAGTGCAGACCAAGACTGACCTCTTTCTTTTGCCTGATAGAAAAAAAAAAAAAAACTCTAAATGGGAGCTAAATGGGACTTCAGAATTGTGCACTCTGCAATGGCCACAAGGAAAATAACTCAAAGACAGGGATCAAGGTCAGTCCTATACCAACTTAAACTTCTTTGACAATGGAGCGGAAGCTACGCATCCAAAACACACCCTCTCTTCCTGTGCAGCAGAATACTTATTTATTTATTTTCTATTTGCAAATACTATTGGCTGTGGGGCCCTTACAGTGGTGGGGCGTGACACTTGAAAAGTAACATGTTTCGTCGATTATATAAAAATACAAAGTTCATCTTCATCTATACAATCATAGTTCTTGCAGCGCAATGTTTCACTTTTTGTACAGAAGCAGTGTTAATAAATATTCACTTGAAAGTTATTTCACACAAAAAAGGAAAATAACAAAAACATTTCTACATTCTCAGCCTTCACCTTAGGCGAGTCGATTAGGCATATGACACTGAAAAAAAACTTCTTAGTGCGAAATGGAGATAGCTTTTTCGAAAGTTGTTAATGCACTGGTCTGTAAGAGAGATGCTGGTAAATTATTCCATTCTGCTATCATCCTCGGAAAATAAGAATTAGCATACACATTAATGCGTGGGTTCGGGGTTTGGTAACAGTATTCATTGCTTGCTCTGAGATGTGTAAGTTGTCTTCGAACCAAGTAATTGCAGCTATTGATATTGAAAGAATTTCTTGAAAGCTGAAATAAAAATTTTAGTCTGATCACTCGGCAACGTTCGGCTAGAGGTGGCAAATTGAGAAGACACAGCATCTCTGTTACAGAATCAGTACGCGCATATCTGGACATTATGAATCAAGCTGCTCTTCATATAGTCCCCGTCTGTAGCTATTAGTTTTCTTTTAAAACATTATATTGTCAATATTTATTATTTCAGGCATACTCCCAATACAGTTGCCAACTCACAACATTATAACGTCAAGAAAAAAGTTTTCTCGATTACAACTAATCTGCTAGACCCGTCTTGCTACAAGAAACTTCCACAAATGGTGCCAGCTAAACAGTGACGGATTGAAGCTACCACAGAAAGAGCAACATGCCAGGTGGCCAGGTGCACCATCGTGCAGCCAAATTATTTGACAGAAAGACACAGTTAAAGGTGCACTGAAGAGGAATCTGAACTCTTCTTTTTGCCGCGGGAACTCCATCCACACGTTCCGAGCATTCTTAGAAACTTCGACTTATTGCCCTGTGTGGCCGATTTCCCTAATTAAATCGAATTAACATCCGGCTCCCGCCTTTATTTTTTCAATTCTCCCCGTACAGTGGGCGGAGTCGACCAACGCATGGAGGGCCTTTCAGCCAGCTCCATGGAGGCTTTGCTTTCGATTTATTTTGTTTTTTAGGTTTCCGTGAATAAATAGTTTCATTCGCAGATTATATAGCCGCAAAATAAGCCTGAAGAAATAAAAATACGCACGGGCTATTTGCTTCTACGGATTACTACGTATTACTCCGTCGATGGCAGAGCGGCAAGCCGCCACGGGACTGGGTGAAAGGCACTCCACGTGTTGGTCGACTCCGCCCACCGTACGGGGAGAATTCAAAAGAAAGGCGGGAACCGGACATTAATTCAACTTAATTAGGGAAATCGGCCACACAGGGCAATAAATCGAAGTTTCTAAGAATGCTCGGAACGTGTAGATCGAGTTCCCGCGGCAAAAAGACATGTTCAGATTCCTCTTCACTGCACCTTTAAGGGCACTCCGCCATTGTACCCTTCCCTTCATTGCTAAGAAAAGCGGCCACCAAATGTAGCTCAGTACAGAACGGGGTAGTATTGTTGAAAAGGGTAACAGTTCCAATTTTGGACCCCAATTTTGACCAATACAATTTTTTATGCCCCACACATCTTTTTCTTCTCAAAGAAACAATTAGTCCATAGAAAAAAACAATCACCTATACATTAACGATATCAATCAAAGCACTGACAGCGATCTATGTCTATGCATTCACACTAGCAAAAAACTTCAGAAATTGCAGCACAGTAATACCTTCAAAGGGTAGCATGCGCGTAGACTAAGAACTGCCTTTTAAGAAAAAAAAACTCAATATCATCATCAGCCTTACCACACCAACTACAGGGCAAAGGCCTCTCCCATTAGCCCTGTCCTTTGCCAGTTGCGGCCACCGTATCCCCGCAAACTTCGCAATCTCATCCGCCTACCCAACTTTCTGCCGCCCCCCGCTAAGCTTGCCTTCTCTTGGAATCCATTCCTATCACCCTTAATGACCATCAGGCCTTCACTTCATGTGCCCTGAAATTCAGAACTCTCTCGAAGACTTTGTCTGGTCTCAGTTGAGAAGAATCAGCTTGTTCCCAATAATTAACCCCAGAAATTTAACCTGGTCATCACACGACAAAAGAGGAGGAGGCCCGTGCCATGATAAATCTTGCTCAAGCACCACTTACTTCCTTTTGCCTTTGCCCATTTTTCATTCAGACACAAAATGCTAAAACATACAAAACAGATCAACACAGTGATTGACAATCAACCCAAAGCCACAATTTTTGAACTTGCAACCTGTGTGAATGCCAGACCAAACGTATATATCATCGCGAATTAAGGCATCTTTCTGATCCATTTCTTTTTGGCAATGCCTATTCTGCTGGCCGCTGGGAGCATTACTGGGTGAATTCTCCCAGCACTAGCTTCTAGCAGCTGCTCTAAGCGAATTGAGAGCACGCGTACTCATGCGTGCGTGCGCCTCAGCCCCATGATCATTTTTTGTTTTTAATTAAATTTTTATATGTTATGGGCAAATGTTTCACACAAAGGAATGAATCTTAGTTTTGCAGGAAACACTGTAGTTTTCTTGTGGGAAAACCAAATATTACGAGAGGTGGAAAACACTGAGTAAAGCAGAAATTTGGGCAAGTTGGTACGTATTCATTTTTGAAACAGTGCAACACAGATGGGACGTGGAAACTGAGGGGTAAAGACAAACAGGCGCTGACTAACAACTGGGTTTATTGAAAAAAACACCAAATATATCGACAAAGTTAGGAAAGATTAATCGCCACCATAGTCAACTCATGCCACATGTGACGCCAGATACCCAATCTCCCCTTCAGAAAGGGCGACCGATGGGCAACTAATGCACGTTGCGCCCTTCTCACGTTAAAGAAAAGCTTCAATAACTTCTCGCGTCATCTTATCACTATGGCGGAACACGATGTTGGTGTTCTTATAGTCGGGGGAACATTTGCATTTCTTGCAACGGAATGCACATTTAGAGAGAGGGTCTCCTTCTGATTTTCTTTTTTCGTAATCTTTTTCGTGTTGACATTTGCACTTTCTGCAGTGGACCGCCACGTGTGACAGGGGGTCTTTTTTTCTTGTGTTCTCATGTTCCATGAGTCTCTTGTTGATGCATCTTCCTGTTTGGCCAATATATGTGGCGCCACACGAGAAGGGAATTTGGTATACTACCCCTACCTCGCAAGGTACATAAGGGGAAACATGGCGCACCTGACAAGCCCTTTTGTTTCCCTCCTGCCTCTGCCTTACCTGTTTGCACATCCTGCCTAATTTCTTCGGGGCAAAAGTGGTGTTTTGCAAAAGTGGAAAACACCACTTCTGCAATTCTGCAAAATCACAAGATTGCTGTTGTTTCACAGTTTAAAACAATATAATGCATCACTTCACTGTTGCTCTAGAATTATCGAATATAAAAATCCTTGCAGGAAAGTTCTAAAGAAAACCAGCGATGATGTTTTCTTAGAAAAATCGAATCGAAGTTGGCCATTTTCTCAATTTTTCAATTACAGAAAATTTGAACAACCAACAAAGAAAAAAATTAGGGCAACACTAAACTCCACCTTTAAGGGTATGACGCGACAGCCTTAACGGGTCCCATCAGACTCCACTTGATCTCGTCAGCATATTACCCAATCACGTGCTCTACTAATGTTACCAGGTCACATGACACAATAACGTCACGCGACACAGGCATACAGTCGTTCACGTACGCTCGCCCCTCACCAACATGCACTTTGCTACTCGCTTAATACTACTCCCTTAATTAGTGCCTCTCTACCACACACACACTCACTAGCATACAACTGTAAGCCATTAAATTACGCGAGACACCACACGACATATATTAAAACCTCGCTGCATCTAAGCCATACGAATGTGCCTGCGTGGCCTAGGGGGTAGCACATGACTCACAATGCAAAGGTCAGGGGTTCAATTCCCCAATAATTGCCCCAATTTTCTGTTCAGCACTATTAACTTCCTTTATACACTTACATGCCGTAATGACGTTCGATATAACACAACCTTGTATTCACAATTTATGTGAAGTTTTATACATTTTTACCTTAGTTTTGCCAGTGCAGAGCAAGCGTGCTGCACTTCCGTCTCAGTTTTGCAAAAGTGCCTGTAAACACAAGCGGTCGAGTCCCATGAGCAGCATTTCAGCGACTATTCATAAATCCCCAGTGCATGTACATGCAACAACTTTTCTTTTAGTAAAACGACGATTTCCTGCTTGAAAATGCTTCACTTGGTTCGAGATTTTGGCGGATGTCGACAGCACTCAGCTAGCTGTAATTTGGTGGCGACGCCAAGGCGAGTAAAAGAATAGGCCTGCACTCAACTATTCCTTTTGGAAGGAGCCAGTGCCAAGCTGCACAGAACTTGACGGCACTAACCAAATCAAAGAGACTTATTACTTCAAAAAGAAGGTGGCAACTTTGGCGCCGCACCATCAGGGAAGGCAATGGTCTCGGCATGGTCAATGGCAATGGCAATATTACCACGCATAGAGAGAGGAAGTGGGCTATACAAGTCAATGCCGACAACGGCGAATGGCACAGCAGGGCATAGTAGATGGTGATGATGGATTTTCATAGTGCAAGGGCATCTGCAGCCAAAGAGCACCATGGCACACGGTGTTTTCTACTCAAGGCGGGGTCAATGACTCATTTCCCAAGCATTTCACCCTGAAGAAGCCGAACACCAGGCAGGGGAAAGCTTGTACCCATTAATTCACCGGTGGGTACCTGGAGGCACTGGGGAGTACCGCAAGTTTACGTAAACAAAAAAGCGATGGTCGTACTCGCAGTTGTGACAAATGGTTTGTACCAAACCGGCGTACCGATTATCTCTGTCAGTCCCTACAGTACCTGCTTCCATTTCTTCTCAACGATTATGAAAATAAGGATGTATATTTCGAGACCTACAGTAAAAAAACAACTGCGACAATATTTTGTAACCCACTAAACAACCTGTGTACAATAATCATGCTAACTTTGTATTAGAGTACGACTGATATATGGGAATTCCGCAATGTTTTCTGATGTTCAGGGTGAATTGAGACAAAATGCCGATTACCTGGAATTCTCATAAACGATTGTTTTGTTAATTATTGTACTCTATAGTTGTTCGAATGATTGTTTGAAGATGTGTACTCACACTGTAATTTAGTCTGTAACCACTGCTGCCTTGTATGGGCCCCCAGGCACCTTTCAAGCTGTCGTAGAACAGCTTTTTCGCCTGGGGGCCTTCAACCTCGAGTTGAAAAATAGATGAATTGAATTGATTTGAATTGAACCCCGCACCTCCTGCAAGTGAGGTGGATGCTCAGACGACTAGGCCGCTGCTGCGGTTTAGGGCATAGTAGAGGCTGCAGATGACCGGCAGGAAGTGACCGACACTGGCAAAGCTGGCAAGAGGCGACGTATTTAGCACCACTTGAGGAAAGGCCAGAAGAAACTGCTTTTCACGTGATCATAGGTTTTGTAAGAGCCTAAGTGACTGCCCGCAGCGTCATCGTCGAAGGTGCCCAAGATACAGAAGCAAAGCGAACATGTCACCACTGGAACTCAGCAGGCGCCGTTAGGGCAGGAAACTCAGCGACAGAGCACACTATTCTTGAGATTGAACTTGTGAAGCTGCCTATGCAGCCTGGTGTTAGGAGGGTCGGAAGCACCGCTGAGGCGGTCGATTTTGGAGCAACAATACGCATCAGTATGCTGACGTGATGGAAGGGCATTGAAATCTTCAGAAGCAATATAAGGCAGTGATGTGCAGAACAGCTGACAACAATGCAGCGTCACAGTGGCAGGAAAAAGATGGAGTAGAAAAATCGCACAAAGACTCCGGAAGCAGGCAGTGAGAAAGAGTATTGGCGTCTCGGTGCATGCGACCAGACTTGTCGCAACTTCCAAAGTGTATTCTTGGAGATGAAGAACCCAGCAGCCAAATTTCAAGAACCTCTAGACAAATTTTTGAGGCTAGACAACCAGCATAAAGCGTGGTGATCTGTAGAGACCAGGAAGTGGTGGCCATAAAGGTAGAGACAGAATTAATGAACTGGCCAAACAACGGCAAGACATTCTTGATCAGTGATGGTGTAGTTACGTTCTGCAGGTGTTGGAGTGCGGCCTGGTGAATGCAATTACTTTCTCGCGAGAAGTACTATCATGCCGCAGAAGGACGACGCCAAGGCTAAGGCCACTAGAGTCAGTGTGCAGAATCATGGGAGCAGCATCATCAAAACGGTCAAGGACAGGGTCGGAGGTGACAGCACGCTTGAGGGTTTGAAAAGCACTTTCGCGCTGCTCAGACTGGACAAAAGCACAGCAAGCAGTGAGAAGCTGATGCAGTGACGGGCAACGATAGCGAGATTTCTGATAAACAGATGAAAATAGGAGCAGCACAGGCCAAGGAAACTGCGCAGTTCTTTAGGCTACTGGGGACTAGAAAAGTTCAGGACGAAGACAAGCTTGTCAGGGTCGGGTCGAATGCCGTCTCAGCTGACAAGGTGTCCTAGGATCTTGATTTCCTTCCAGGCGAAATAACACGTTTTGTATTCAGCTGAAGGCCAGCGGAAGCAAGGCACATGAGCACTTCATCGCAGGCCGCGTAAGTGGTCACAAAAAGTCTACGAGAAATTAACAATATTGTCTAGGCAGCATTAGCAGGCCATTCCATTTCAGGCCACAGAGGACTGTGTCAATCATGCGTTCAAAAATAGCAGGAGCATTAGAGAGTCCAAATGACATAACACTGAATTCATAAAGCCTGTCCGGAGCAGCGAACACGGTTTTTTCCTTGCCTGCTTCTTGCATGGGAATCTGCTGGTAACCAGAACAAAGACCTAGGAAGGAGAAGTATTCAACTCCCTGGAGAGAGTCGAGGGAGTCATCAATCCGGGGTATAGGGTAAACGTCTTCACGAGTTATTTTGTTCAGGGCACAGTAATCAACACAAAACCGCACTGACCCATCCTTCTTTACCAAGACCACCAGGGAGGACGAAGGACTGGATGAGGGGAGAATGTCTCGGCGGAGCATGTCCCTCGCACTGTTCTCTACGACTTTTAGTTCGAATAAAGAAACGTGGTATGGGCGGTGGCTAATAACAAAGGTACAAAGGTAAGGTAACAGTGGCAGAGCATAGTGTATTCGTCGTATTTTCCCGTTTTCGGTTGTTTACTGGATGTTTCTATTGCACTGATCTGTGCACCATGTTTAAATTATTCGTAACGACGACTTGGGTTTTCCCGCGTTGAACTCACACTGATACCGCGAAAACGTTACCGCGTTCAGGAATTGCTGGGTAAGTGTTGTACTTGGCATTCGAGGGAAAAGGCAAGAAATTAATTTATGCTTTGAGCAAATGCAGCGGGAATGAAACAAACTAGATGCAGCATCATTATTCTCTCTCTAGATTTTCTGAGAGCAGGATGCATTCCTTCCAGGACTGTGGCAAGCAGTAGGTCAACTGCACACATATTTCCCTCTGGTGCAAAGTAAGGAGTGCAAACATTATAAGAACCACAAGTCGCCGCTACGAATAATTCAAACAAGGTGCACAGATCAGTGCAATAGAAACATGCAGTAAACAATCGAAAACGGGAAAATACGACGAACACACTCTTAGAGCGGAGGAGAACGCGCAACGCTGAGAGGAGGGTTATGCAACGCCAACGAGAAAAAGAGCCCCCAATCGGAGGAATGTGCCGCGCGAAATACAGCCGGGCGATTCACCCCGCTGCCGGCAGAATAGACACTGCCTGACTTTTCTTTAGACTGCAGGTTCGCGAGATGAGGGAGAGGGATGCTTATAGTTCAGACTACTTATTTTTCAGTAACTAGCGTTGTTTTTATGCATCAACACGGTATCTGCATCCGCAAAACGAAACCTACGTCTGGTCAAAAGGCACATCATCGTCCCAGTTCTTTGATTCCGTGTCGTCTGCTGTGAAGTCGACGTCTTCACCTGTTACAAGAGAAAAAAAAAAACGCGAATTAACGACGTAACCAAGGCGGAACAGACAGGCTAACAGAATAACCCAACAAAACACGATTAGGCCTAAATGTAGACCGCAAAGTTATCGCGTACAAGCAATTTACGGGCTTACGGGGTACGCACTATGAATTAGGGTGGCCGGGGTGTATGTTAAAAAAGTGAGCTTCCTTGCATACGCAAAGACCAAAACCAAGGGGCATACAGCAAACTCACCGGCCTCGCAGTCCCCTACCGCTGATGCCTCAGACACAACCTCGGTCGACATAGCGCACAAAAACTGCCAGCTCCAGGAAACAGTGGCGACCAAACTGTAACAGTGCAACGAAAAGGTGCAATAAAAATTAAGCAAGCCTCAATTCTGCACTTAACTAGATAGCAACTCTCCGCTACTGCACCAAACACTGAACGCGCGCAAAACGTGACTACAGTAACGTGACAAGGTACCTAGCATGAGCCTAGGCACACCAGCCCCCTAGTGTCCCTAGCGCGTCAAAACAAGAGCGTCAGTTTCATAAACCTAGAGAACCTTGTAGAGAACGTAGCGCTTGACAGTCCCTAGGCACAAAAAGTGGTCGTTTGCAGGTATTCGCCTCGGAATTTGTGCACTTAGCAATGGTTCAGCGAGGCGTTCTGGTCGGACACTCGTCAAACTCGTCTGCGCTTTCGGACGCACGCAGTCTGGCAACATTGGTACTGTAGGCTGGCGGCCTTCTTTAAATGCCAGCCGGATCCATACCGGCACACCAGCCCCCTAGTATCCCTAGCGCGTCAAAACTAATAAGCATTGTTTGTAAATATACCAAAAAAATTATTATTTCAGCTAGACAAACAACACAAACAAATGTAGACAAGGGAAGGAAATTACCCCTAAGGACAGGGATTTCTAAAAGCGGCCGGGCGGAGTCAAACCTAGGGAGGACTCGGATGGGTTGAACCGCACAAACAAAAAAGAAGGCTGCTTATTTTCTCGTTTTACCCGGCTCGCGTGTTGACAGGTAGAGTTTGGGTGTGTATTTTATAGAAAAATGTTTTGCGGCAAGGAGAAATTGGCATTTTACGCACTCGCTTTAAGACATCATGACCCATGAGCACGAAGTAGACAGAACGATACTGATGGGGACGGGAAGAGCGTCGATATCAAATCCCTGTACAGATTTTTTGCGCGAACCAGAATATAAGTACTCATTTTAAAACCGGACTGTAAAAAAACGCACGGAGGCATAAACTTCCTGCATAAAGCCTAGTAATCGCGGGCGTTCAGCAAAATTGGAAGAAACTTCTAAGTTCGGAAGTAGAGTGTCAGTCGCTGGACGCCTTGTTCGATCGCACCCGCTACAACTGAACACATTTATTGAAGGCATTTCTCCCATTTCTCGGATACATGATCTCCATCACATGACGGTCGGCGTCGCTCTCCTCCTGCTCCCCTCTTTCTCTGCCGCCCTCTCTCCAGTCCCGTCTCCGTTTTCACACGGCCGCTCTGATCGCTTGATCACGCGCGCGCGCCGATCCAGGTGGCCGTGGTTCTCACCTTCTAGCTCTCGTGATATCGCCTAGCTGGCGCTAGGCGTCCGGAGATAGTGGGAGACTCGAATGCTTACACGACCGGGCCCCCAAACATTGCGTCCTCGCAATGGCGTAGACCCTGTCGCTGCTGCGTATTATTCGGTAATATAATCTTCGAGCCACTTAGGCGGTTTCCTTAGGCGCGTTCGGCGATCTGAACAGTCTTCCGGTGCCTCTTCGAGTTTTCTTGAGCGCGGCGAGTCTTGCGTGAACGATTCTTGTGCTTCCGGTAGTTCAGGTTATGGTGTCACCGCGCTGTCTTGCGCATGGTAGAGCTTCAGTTGTCTAGCTGTGGCAAGTCGGGTATCTTCGTAGCCGTTTTCTTCCTTAGCGGTGGTAAACGTGTCTTGGTTTACATCAAGAATTCTGTATGGCCCGTCGTAGAGAGGTCCCAGCTTGGCATCTCTTGCTCCTTACCATATACTTCGTCACCTATTTCGAAATTGGATAGGCGGTGTTTATAGCGTCGTGCGTCCGTTTCATTTTGCGTAGATAGGCCGTTAATGTGGCATTGGCTTGCGCACGTTTTGCTTCGATCTCGTCAGTTGGGTCCTGCGGGATGTTCATTTCGTTGTCCAGTTGCTTGCGTGGGACGTAGTTGAAAAGTAGTTCGAATGGAGAGAATTTTATTCCTAAGTGACGTTGGTTGTTCACTTGAAATGTTGTTTCTCTCATGTATTCGCTCCAGTGGTCGATGTCGCCGTTCACGTTTTTTTTTGCAGTGCGGACAAGGTTTTGCCGTTTGCTCTTTCGACAAGACCGTTTGTTTCCGGAGCGTAAGGTACTGTCAGGCCGTGCGTGATGCTCTTCTCGGCAAAGTATCTCTTTGCTGCTCTCGACGTGAAAACTTTGTCGTTGTCCGTTATCACGGTCTTCGGTGTTCCAAACGTGAGAACGATGTCTTCCTCGACAAAACGTAGTACATGTTCCGTTGATTTATCAGGTGCGGCCAAGGGCGTCCGCAGAATTTGTTGCAGGGGGGGGGGGGCCCGTTGGTGCCCCGGGGGGGGGGGGGGGGGGGGGGGGGTATGTTCGTAGCAGAAAGGCGCTATTTGCGGAGTAAATTTATTTATTTATATATAAATAAAAATTAAACAAAATGCACACATGAAAGAAAAATTACAAACAGCAAATTAAAGCGCGGCTAGGAGAGGTACATTGGAGTTTATCAACGAAGAAACAACTAAAATTAATAAAAATGCAAAAAGATGCTATATCACTTCGTGGAGAAGAGTGCTCAGTCTTGCTGCATACGGGTTCTCGACTCACCCGGATTGATGACCAGCACACAGCACAATATGTTCACAAACACGCAACTACAGTCACTCAGTCAGTCTTCCTTGAACAGCAACTGTAGGCGCCTCGGATTTTTCTGGGCGAATTGCGTAATTACACGTGTGATAAATTCACTTCTGTGCTTCATTACACGCTCTCGGTGCACACTCATCATACACATTGATTGGAAAAACTGTTGAACGCGTGCGTTGAAAACAAAAGATGACTATATATACAACGAAAACTTATTTACAAGATAAATGCACGCTCGCAGCTTCATACACCTCGCTCCATCTTGCTTGCGCATCCGCACAGTCGAGCAACCGCACACACACTGCTCTCCGCTCGTCGTTTTCTCGTCCGCTGTCTTGGTTGTTCTCAGCTTCGCTGACAACCGGCCACTAAAAACACCCAAGCACAAACACAGAGGCGCGCACACGTGCAAGGGCTTACTTGCCGCAGTATCCCCGAATGCGCACTTTGGGGGTGAAAGGAACGCCGCGCAACTTCCGAGGGGAAGGGACACTCGCCACTCCGGTCGGAAAATTTGTTTTTGTGTTTTTATGGGGTTCAGAGCCCCAAAACGACTCAGGCTATGAGGGATGGAGTAGTACAGAGTTCCGGGTAATGTCGACCACCTGGGTCTCTTTACCATGCACTGACACGCACAGTACATGGGCGCTGTTGTGATTTGAGGCCCAGCCAGAGGTGACAGGCGAGCCAGGCAGGCGCCATCGGGCTGCGTTGACCAAAGGCGCTGGTTTTCGCAGAAGACGCAAAGAACGCTGGTGTGGGGGCGCCTCGGAAGACTGCGTCGCCGTGAACAAAAGCAGCTAATCCCCTTTGCCGGAGATTCTGAAAGCGGCGCTTCTACCGAACTGCGCTACCCGTGGATCGGAGGAGACAGCGAGCGGCGGCGGCGCCAACTCATCGCCCGCTTGCCCCTGAGCAGCCCGACAAAGCGGGGGTGGACACGGCTGATTTTACCTTCCCTCCTTAAGAATTCATCGGTGACCGGCGTAACGATAGGCGAAAACAAGATGCCCCGTGCACTGTCTGCCTCCGTGTCGCTATCTCTCTAGAGATCAAAGAAACAGACACCCATCTCAAGGCGGCTCGAAACACATGCTCGCCGGTGCCGCTGTATGTCTGGAACAGGTCGCCCTTCAGTAGAGCTAACGATGGCGTGGTTTGAAAACGGCGGAACGACGCACGCCCGGACGCGGCATTTCGCAGATGTGACCATGCGGGGCTGCTTTTACCCTTTTGACTGAGCGCACCACCGCCCCTGGCGTGCGGCCATCACTCACGGTTCGAGTGAGTGATTTTCCAGGGGGGTGCAGCCGCCCCCCCTTGCCCCCCCCTCCGGACGCCCATGGGTGCGGCACGTGTTACGATGAATCGCGTTGTCACGTCAACAGCGGTTATAAAATATTTGTTGGAGTCCTGGGAATTGATGGGTCCAACGTGGTCCATTGCGATGGTTTCGAATGGGTTGTAGGATGGCATACGGGGGTTTAGTGAACCAGCTTGCACTCCCGTCAGCGAGTTGAATCTTTGGCAGGTTTCGCATCCTCTCACGTAGTTTTCAACTTCGTTCTTCATGTTTTCCCAGAAGTAGCGTCGTTGTACGAGGGGGTACCCAAAAGAAACCGGACTTATTTTTGTTTGAACTCATTTGTTCACATTTTCAGCACAGACCTTCAATATCCTTCAAAGTACTCTCCACTTACAATGATACGTTTGTCGAATCTTTCATTCCATTTTTCAAAACATTGTTTAAATTCATCTTTTGTTATGCTTGACAGTCCCTCCGTCGTTTTTTTCTTCACCTCAGCAACATCAGCGAAGCGCTTTCCATTCTCCTGTTTTTTCCTTCTACGAAACAAAGAAAGTAGCACGTGGCAAGGTCGGGTGAGTATGAGGGTTGAGGAACAGAGGTCATGCCATTTTTGGTCTGAATTTGTCGTAGAGACAGGGCTGTGTGAGCAGGGGCACTGCCATGGTGGAAAAACCAGTCACCCGTCTGCCACAAATCAGGCCGCTTCCACCGAACACCAATCTTTTCAAAACATCCAAGCAGAAAGAAGCCTGGTTAACTGTCTGACCCTGCGGAAAAAATTCTGAATGGACGACTCCTCTCACGTCGAAAAAAACAAATCAGCATTGTTTTGAGGTTTGATTTTACCTGACGAGCTTTCTTGAGGCGAGGTGAATTTGAAGTTTTCCATTGGCATGACCCCAAGCAACCACAGATATCCGTCGGACGTACGAGCTAGATCCGAACGTCCTTTGCCGAGATCGGACGTCCATCGGACGTACGAACACAATCCGATTTCGGATATCCGTATTCGTACATCCACCGGACGTACGGACAGTGTCCACTTTTGTATATCCGCATGAGAGACGAGGTGGACGTCCGAAGGATGTAAGGTCGAGTATTTTCCCAGGCCATGAGTATGGACGTTTTTTATTTCACAGAAAATTCGAGTCTTCCGTGTATGTATACTGTTTTATTGGCATCAGTTGGAGAGTTTGACGCGAAGACGTTTGTAAATTGGTACGATTCCACTCCTACCTGCAGTGCAAGAGCCGCCAACGAGCTAAATTTATCTAAGAGGAGAAGCAGGTGTTGCAGAATTTTGCAAGAACTCAATGACTAGTTTTATATTTATAAAACTTCTCCAAATTAGAGGAGTTGCGCGACATGTCCACTGTTTTGATAGCTAAACTTGCCATTGAAACCATTCGTAAGCATCAAAACTCCCGTGCATTCTGCTATCACCATCATCATAGATGTCAGTTCGCGGTCAGACCAATCCAATCCATCAGTACGGCTCCGTAGCGCTGTTGTTGATTTGTCGCGTAGTGTTGTCGCGCAGATCTTTATAGCTCTGTTATTATAAAATGTGGCTTTGTTCGGTCTGTGGACGAAAGTTGTATGTAACTTAAGCAATTCGAAAGATACGGGAAGCGCCTGAAGTTCTTCCGGAACACTGGAATCCCGTACTGCGTCGACCTTGGTGTAAAGAAGGCTTAGTGCACATGTGATTGCCTACGAAGGTATGTATCCAGTACACTTCTTGGAACTTTGCTTCTAGGACAATGCAGCATGCTCATATAACATTCGTTCACAGGACAGTGGGAGCAGTAAGCGCGAGGAGATGGCTTCCACAAGTGTGTGCTGTTCTCACACTTTCGGATGCCTACATCACACAGCTGCGGGAGCCCTCAACTCGCGCGACTAATTCCCACTCCTCTTCAAAGTTGCGGGACGGAGTGTTTGCGCATCTTGTTAATTTTTAAGGCATCGCTATGTTCACTGTGCCTATATAAAGAGTGACAACGCGCGAAAGGCAGACCACAGGAAGCACGTGAAGTCGCAGTGGTTCGCAACGGAAGCTTTGCGGCTTTCTGTGCATTGTCTTTTATACTTGCAGCATTAAACACTTCCATTAATTGGTTCCAATGTTTTTACTTGGGCTACTACATTGTGCCATTTGTTTCACATGACTGATGTTTGTCGCGTTCTTTTTTATTTCAGAAATCCTGTGGGTGGGAAGATTACGGATGTGTGTCCCAAGCTTGCCACATTTGAAGAGTCACATTTAAGAAATTTTCCGAATATAACCCATTGCTCTGCTGATGTATCATCAACCACAATAAAATATGCGTGCTATGCATCAAATTATTTTTGGTTTTATTGCATCGCGCGGAGTGAAAAAAGCACGCATGCACCATGTATGCGAATATTCGAGAAAGATCCGCCAATGGACGTACTCAACTGGACGTCCGTCGGCGGGCGAACCGTATACCTTTGGCCACCTTTCGGACGGCCGACGGACGTCTACCGGCTCTTTGCGGATGTTCAGCGGACGTACAGAACATCCGAAACAGACCTCTGTCGGCCGTCCGAAGGATATCGGTGGTTGCTTGGGACTGTTGCTTTGATTCAGGATTTAATTCAGGAACACTTGAGTTGTCCCCATAGCATCGTCCTTGAACGTCTTTCTGAATATTTCAAGAGTTTCCGTTGCACTTTTTTCGAGAAAAAATCAGAATTTCACCGGCGCACGCTGTTCACGAAAATCAGCCATTGCAAAAACGACACTCACACAAAACAGACGTCACTCTAAAACTCTGCCTAAACTAGTCTGACCTCCTTCAGCGACGGCACTCGGCTTACTGACTCTGGAATGTTCGTTCTATGCACTCCTAGCGGCAAAACGCGGTACCACAGAAGCTGTACCGATTCAAAAAATTATTCCGGTTTCTTTTGGGTACCCCCTCGTATTTTAGACAGTGTCCAAGTAACATCGCCATGACCATCGTTGTCGTGGTACAATTGGAGTACATCTTGTTTCAGCGATTCGGGTATTATAATGCCATGAATCTCCTTTTCTCCGTTATTCGTCACGTGTACTAGTCTATCGTTGACAAGCTTGTACTGTGACTTGCTTTCCTGCGACTGCTGCGTTTGCGGAATGAGTGATGCAAGTTTCGGATCGGTTCGTTGCGCTTTGTTTAGTCGATCATCCTCGGCTATGAGAATGAAAACTCCGTGCGTGTCTTCAGGCGTTCTTGATAAGGCGTCGGCCACTACGTTTGTCTTCCTGATGTATGGCGGATGCTGAAGTTTCAGGTCAAGCACAATGCGTGCAAAACGTCTGTTCAAATTTTTATTTGACATAATGTGCGAGACAGCCCAGTTGTCAGTGTAGATGTCGAAGTGCTCGAGTCCTTGTAAGTAATGGTGAAACTTGTCGGTAACGGCCCAATGCACTGCAATTGCTTCAAGCTCTGTTGAGTGCTTGTGCTTATCCGATTCCGGCACTTTCTTGCTTGCATATTCGATTATGCGTGTTTCGTTTCCGTGTTTTTGGGACAAGACTGCACCAAATGCCGTGTATGAAGCGTCGACATGCACTTCGGTTGGAAGCGATGGGTCGAAGGTAGCTAGTATGGGTGCTCTGATCAAACATTCCTTAAGTTTGTCCATGGCTTCTTGACATGGACCTGGAGTACATAATAAATTCTTGTTGCTAGAAAGGTGTTGCAAGCCTGGGCTCGACCAAAAATTGAAAGCCTATGCGGTACAAACGTCTGAGCATAACGCTCAACGGCCGCAACTCGCGAAACCCATGCGTTCACTATAGACGCGCCTTTATACATGCTGAAACCCTCGAGCCTTCGTGGCGGACTTGCCAATGCCCGCCACGAAGGCTCATGGTTTGAGCATGAATAAAGGCGCATCTAGTGAACACATGGGTTTCATAAATAAAATAGAAAAATAAAGATAACAAAAGAAACAAAATAAAAATGAAATAAACATAAGAAAAGAAACAAAAATAAAAAAGAATAAAATGACAAATAAAACCAAAAAAAGCGCCAGGAAAAGCTTTCGCCTTGCAGCGCTTTAGAGAGCCAAAGTGGCCCCTGATTTTTTTTTTCATTATTGTAGCGTTTGTGAGCGCAGCTCTTTGGCGCCCGTTTCGCGGCGTCGCCATCGCCGTTGCCCGTTCGGCGTTCATTGTGTTCATTGGCATTGGCGTTGATATTTTACACTGCGATCATTTTAAGGAAAGGAAGTGCGCAAACTGGCTCCCTGGGTCAGTGGATGCCTGAATCGCGCTGTTGTTGATGCGGCCGTGCGAGCCGTTGCCTAGCAACCGTCGCGGTGGACACCCGAATCACACCGTACAGGAAGGGAGGAAGTGACAGTGAAAGAAGACAAATAGGGGCCGTAGTTAAGAAAATAAAAATTTTAATTGAGGAAAGAAAATTGCTGAGGCTCAGCTTGGCTAAGCCTTGGGAATGCGAAGCACCCCACGACGACGGCGCGAGGTGGAGGCCGGCTCTCTCATCCGATGTCACGTGGTGTGACGTCACGTGGCGTGACGGCTAGGGGTCCCACGGCGACGGCGCGAGGTGGAGGCCGGTTCTCTCATCCGATGTCACGTGGTGTGACGTCACGGTGTCACGTGGTGTGACGTCACGGTGTCACGTGGTGTGACGGCTAGGGGTCCCACGGCGACGGCGCGAGGTGGAGGCCGGCTCTCTCATCCATAGAGTTTCTTACTATTACCTAGAGGGAAAGCTGGTGGCGCTGCACTTCAGCCACCATGGACGCTCAAAGCATCATGGGGCGGTGAGCTACTTGTTGCGGCACAGTCGTAATTTTTCGGGAACACGGAGTGTCATTACTAAGATGTTTCACTCCGAAAGCGCTGTTCGTGTGTGCGCAGACGACTTTCGCGCGAACGCAGTGTGCAAAATCCATAGTAGTGAAAACGCAACAGCACACGACGCCAATAAAAGGTTTCACTTTTCTGAAATGCCATTAAAAACCTCTTATAGTGTTTAAGCGACAACATTTTTTTTTGAAAACATATTTACTTTTAAAAGTGCGCCCGTTAATTACGAAATATTAGTTTTTATAGTGTTCTTTACTTGGCCAATAGGAGAGTGAGTCGTCTCTTATTTTGGGCAAACTTTGCAGTTAAATGCTTTTCTGCTCGTTTGTTGCAATCATTAGACAAGATATTGAATATTAGGACGTTTGTAGTTATCAAACAGCTTAATTTTTCTATTATTTTTTGGCCAAAAGTTGCTGTTCCGCAACAAGTAGCTCACCGCCCCATGATGCTTTGAGCGTCCATGATGGCTGAAGTTCAGCGCCGCCAGCTTTCCCTCTAGGTAATAGTAAGAAACTATATGCTCTCATCCGATGTCACGTGGTGTGACGTCACGGTGTCACGTGGTTTCACGGCTAGGGGTCCCACGGCGACGGCGTGAGTGGTAGCTCTAGCAATATGCTTCGCATAAAAATTACGCAGTTCATTGGTCAAACCACAACCAATTTTAAGGCGAAAGCCTTTAATGGCTCAACGGCCTTACTTTCCGAGCCCGTGACATAACACACGCGGAGGGGGTCGCCATTGCTTTGGCTGCATCTCATTTCAATTCAAAAACAATTATTTCCGACTCGCGAGGGGCATGTCGGAACGTCGAGCAGGGCTGGGTACCGTATCTAGCCTACCGCATTCTCCAAAACAGCGTCTATACCGGGGACCCCGCTCACCGGCGTATCGTTTGGGCTCCTGCTCACATGGGCCTTGAGGGAAATGAGGCAGCTGACGCCGCCGCCCGCGCGCTCTCTCACCGGACATTCCCCTCCGACCCCGACGATCAGGAACTCGAATTCTCTCCAGCTTACTCGTTTAAAGACATTTCTTTACTTTATCAATCTGGCCATAGTCTTTATCCCCGCCCGTGTAAAGGTCTCTCAAAGGCGGAGGAGCGGCCTTTGCTGTGCCCGGCAGCTCTAAAACACTTTGACCCTTCTTTCTCTGGCAGCTGTCCGCACTGTGCGGAGAAGTCTTCGGACATCTACCACATGGTGTGGGCCTGCCCCTCCAACCCTGCTATCCCCCCTCACCCCAACCCAACCCGGGAGGACTGGGAGGCGACCCTGCTCGGCTGCTCTGACCTGCAGGCCCAACGGGCCTTGGTCGCGCGAGCCCGGGCAGCGGCCGACGCCACTGGGGTCCCGAACTAGGGACCTCCACCTAGTACTTGTGAGGGCTGGCCCCCTTTGGGTCAGCTCATACCTCACCTCCCGAAGTTTATCTGTAAATAAATGTTTTCCACCACCACCACCAGCTCGCGGTGTCCGTCCGTGCGCTGGAATCGTACCAACTATGGCCTCTCCTCCGCGCAGCGGCGCAACCTCCTACGTAATTTCCTTTCCTCGAATTCATTTTCTTTATTACGGGTACCCTCTTTTTCTTCTTTCACTCCCACTTCCTCCCTTCCTCTACAAACGGATGACGGGTGTCCACCGAGATATGCGAGAGAGTTACATTTCTTTTCCTCAAAAAACAATTTACCGTCGAGCAATGCGTAGAGCCGAATGGGCGATGGCGTTTTATGGACTCCCTGGCAGCGTTGCAAGACGCTGTCGCGTTCCACTCTTAACCACACATCAGTGACACAAACAGCAGCACAGCTCTTTATGTCAACAAAGTGCCCCCTGAATTTTTTTTCCAAACAATTGAGCACTACTTTCATCAATTGAAGAGACACAACATTCGCCTGCCTCGAACTGCACAAGGAGCCGTAGCTGTTAGCCTCCACTGGCAAGTGTTCACTAGCAGGGCGAAAAAGAGCTCAAGGTAAGACAGCAAATTTATGTTCCGCCTTTGCGAAAACATTTTGCCCCCTCCTCTGCATTCAATTCCAGGCTTCCGCACAATGC
Source organism: Amblyomma mixtum (assembly GCF_055824585.1). NCBI lineage: Eukaryota > Metazoa > Arthropoda > Arachnida > Ixodida > Ixodidae > Amblyomma > Amblyomma mixtum. Next base: position 77,921,374 of record NC_143018.1, read on the forward strand.
TTCGCATGTAATTCTTATTCTAACAAAAAGGAATGCTGTATCATTGAGGCATATCAATAAAATTATCAACGTTGTTTCTATAAAAGAGAGTGGCAGAATCTACAAAAATAGGCCACATTTGATGCCCGCTATGGTGGCTCAGTGGTTCGGTCGCTCGGCTACTGAGCCGGAGCCGCCGGGTACGTACCTTGGCACGGCGGCTGCGTTTAGATGGAGGCGAAACGCATGGCGCCCCATGTGCTGTGCAATGTCAGTGCAAGTTAAAGATCCGCAAGTGGTCGAAATTATTTCGGAGCCCCCATTCCCATATTCCCCACTCCACTCAAAAGGACTGGGAGGCGACCCTGGGCCCGCATTACGGAACTTCAAAAACCTGTCAAAAGTTATTGACAGTGACGTCAAAATGACGAAACGATGTGACGTCGACGCATGACGCAAAATTGACGCAACGAGGAATCAGCCAATTACAGCAGAGCGGCGCCCCGGAAGCGTTTGCCTGCACGACGAGGGACCGTCTGCTAAATTTTTGCTAAAAGAGTAAAGAAATGCGCAGCAATAAAAATAATTATTATTTTATTTTGCCAAAAAATGATGTTTAAAGCTAAAAAATATTAAGAAAAGCAAGAAGCGCAAGAAGTTAGGCTATTAAATTTCCTGGTGGGTAACTTTTGCTGCCGCGGGGGTGCGCAGACGGCGGTAAAACGTCAACAAGCCGCTTTGCACGTGAACAGCTGTTCCACGCCTTGATAATGTTTTCTTACGTGGCGACGAAAATCAAGGTACTGTGCGGTTGTTCTAAGTGCGAAAAAATCGACGAAGCCAACTTGTTAAAGGGAAGCTGAAGAGATTTGCGAATTCATTAGGATGCTCACGTATGGATGTGGCAACCTTAAAAATCATGCGGGTGAAATTTTTTTTTGCAGATTAATCACTTAGGAGCAACGTAATCGCCGTTTAAAATTGCCCGGTAGCTCCGCCCCCTGCTGTCCGCCGAGCGCTGCTGATGACACTGACGATGCGAGCCGAAACCGGAAACCGTGGGGTGGTGACGTAAACGTTGGTGTTCCGTCGCCACGTAGCCTCCGCGACCGTGCTTGTTTCTGCGTGCGTGCCATCATAAGCTGCTTCGAGCTGCCGTGTGTTTCTTTATTTGTCCGTTTTTATGTTTGTGGTGCGTGGTGGTGACGTACAGAAACGTGTGCACCATCGAATGAAGCGGTGAACCAGCATGCCGGCGTTCTGCGCAGCCTTCGGCTGCACTAACACCAGCGGCCGCGACGATGTGGTCTTCCATTATTTCCCGCAAAATAAGAAGCTTTCCGCGAGGTGGGTCGCTGCTGTGAAGCGAAGGGATTTCAAGCCCTCAAAGACTACAGTGCTATGCTCTGATCACTTTCGTGATGAAGACTATAACCAGAGCCTGTCAAGGGCGTCCGCAGAATTTTTTGCAGGGGGGGGCCCCGTTGGTGCCCCGGGGGGGGGGGGGGGGGGGGGTATGTTCGTAGCAAAAAGGCGCTATTTGCGGAGTAAATTTATTTATTTATATATGTCGTGTCCGGTCGCTGTGTTGAATGCAGCGAAAGACGCACACGGTACTTTTAGACTTCGTTTATTTAAAGCCGATGAGGGTGCGACCAGCGTCGACCGAGGCAGGAGCCGAACTGGCCGCCCGAAGAAAGGAGGGAGCTGAGAAGCGTCCACGGGAGGGAGTGGCTTCCCAGAACAGGAGGAGGGTGCGGGGGCGCACCGTGGGGGGGCATCTGGTGACAGCGTGCGACGAGGGGCAACTGTCGTGGTCGTTAGGAGGAGGATTGAGTGGTCGTTAGGAGGGGAATGCGAGTGGTCGTTAGGAGGGGGCGCACACACACAAAAGCAATACGGGGACACAACACTTCCTTCCCCCTTAGAAAGTTGCCTGGTATCGTGCAGGGGGTCGGCGCTCACGCGTGGAGGCGCGCTGGCTTTGTGCGCTCGGGGGAGAAACCCTTGTAGGCTGGCTGTTGTTCGCTGTGTCTCCTGGGTCTGTCCTGGGCGAAGTCTCTTCTTCCGGGAAGAGGTGCCAGGCTATGTGGGAAAATGGTGCACGTGTTCTCTCCGCTGGCGGACAGCTCTCAGACGGCGTCGTAAATCTACGCAGCTGGTTGAGATGTCGGCGTGCTACTGTGCCATGTATGTTGACGAGCCAAGAGCGCAGGCCTATGCGTCTGACAATTGTAGCTTCCTCCCAGCGTGGCTTTTTCAGAAACTGTCGGGCGAGGACGCGCTGCCCCTCATTAAGCGTGCCGCAGCGCGGAATTGCTTTTTCTTCCCGGAACGTCTCTGCCTTTGGCTCGGGGAGGATGGCTGTGAGCTGGGTTCGCATTTCACGCTCGAACATCATTTTCGAGGGGGTCTCGCCTGTTGTGCTCTGAACCGTCGTGTGCTGCTTGAAGAGAAAGCGCGCAAGGCGGCGCTGCAGCGAGCCTGTCTGATCTCTTTCAAGGGCGCGTTTTAGCTCGGCTACGTAGCGCTCGGCTTGTCCGTTTGTCGCTGGGTGGTAGGGGGCCGATGTAGCTGATGAGATCCCGTTGTCGCGATAAAACTTGAGGATCTCCGCAGACACAAATGGTGTTCCGTTGTCCGACACTACCTTGCGCGGCAGGCCGAACGTTGCAAATAGTGATCGGAGGTTGTCAATGACTGCTGCCGAAGTCGTCTGTCCCATTTGCCTTATCTCAAGCCACTTTGTGTAGGCATCTACGACCACAAGGAAAGTGCAGCCCTCAATTGGTCCTGCAAAATCAATGTGCAGTGTGTGCCATGGTGTGTCTGGCTTTTCCCATTCTGGGACAGGAGCTTTCGGCGGGGCGCTCCGGCTGCTCTGGCAAGGCTTGCATTCTCGCACCACTGTTTCGATGTCGTTGTCAATGCCAGGCCACCACATGTAGCTTCTGGCACACTTTTTCATTGCAACGATGCCCCGATGTCCGGCGTGGATGAGAGACATAGCTTGTGCGCGTAGTTCTCTCGGCATCACAACTCGGGACCCAAATATGATGCAGCCGCGATGGGTGCTCAACTCTGTAGCTCGCCTGCGGTAAGCGTCGAAGTTGTCCCCTTTGAGTTTATGCACGTTGCCTTGTTGAACAGCTGTGTAAACTAGCCGGAGAGCTGCGCACTTCTGCGTAGATGCTGCAACTGTGCCTGCTGTAAGCGGAGGTTCTGGCAGTGCTTCGAACATCAGAACGTCTCCTGGTGGAAATGGTTCGTCAACAGTTGCGTCTAGTGGCAGACGGCTTAGCGCATCGGCGTTTTGATGTTTACCGCATATCATCACGCCTAGTGGAGAAAACCAGTTTCTCCCTAGAAGGCTTGATCCTGTGCCCTTCACAACAAGCAGAGGTAGCGTATGGGTCTGGCCGTTGTAGTTAACCTGCACGTTGGCAGAGCCCAATAGTGGCAGATTCTGTCCTGACCACGTTCGCAGGTGCGTGTCGTCTTGTTGCAGGGCGGGTGCGTCAGATGGCCATGAAGTTCGGAACGTGTCCTCACTGATCAGAGTACAGGCTGCGCCGGAGTCCACCTCGAACTTAATCAGCTGGTGATGTACGCTTACTTCTGTAAAAATCTTCGGTCGCGTGCCGAGATTCATGGTGTTCAGGTCGTACAACACAGATGGTGTTGCTGATGTTGTTCCATGGAGATCAGATAGCGGCGTATTCTCTGAGGCGTTGACGCTGTGATTAGGCTGGGAAGGTGACTTTATCTTGGCAAGTCTCCGTTTCGTAATGCATGCTCTTTCGATATGCCCACGCTTGTGGCAAAAATTACACGTGGCTGACTGGAATCGACATCCCTGGGGGTTGTGTTGGTCGTCACACCGCCAGCAGCGTTGTGCCTTTTTGACCGATTTTACAACAACAGAAGGCTTGCGCACCTGGTTGCTTGTCTGGTGTACCGGCTCGGTGTTCCGGCGAATCCCTCTCTGCTGGTGACCGGCGCTCTCCGCTCGAACGGCGATGTCGTAAGCTTTGCTGAATGTGAGGTCCTTCTCAGCGAACAGGCGCTGCTGCAGTGACTCGTCACTCAGTCCGCACACAAATCTGTCGCGTAACATCACGTCCAAGGGAAGCATGGTGGTGTTAGCAGAAGAAGCTGCGTCTCCCTCCTGCCCGGTAGCTGTTGTCGACAGCGTTCCAAAATTGCAGTCGGCAGCGAGCTTCTTGAGCGCGGCTACGTAGGCGCTCACAGTTTCTCCTCCCAGTTGATCTCGTCGTTGGAAGCGAGCCCGGCTGTAGACCTCGGATGGCCTTGGGTCGTAGTGCTTTTGCAGCGCTTTTACGATGTCGTCGTAAGACACTGCCGCTGGTGTGCTTGGCTGAATAAGGGCGCAGACAGTATCGTAGGTCTGCTCCCCGCACAGCGTCAGCAGGTTGGCCCTCTTCAAGGCTGGGTCTGTGATGTTGTTAGCTTCAAAGTAGAACTGAAGGCGTCCAACCCACGATGACCACGATGAGCCGTTGAACTCTGGTATCTGATTGGGAAACCCTCGCGTAGCCATGGCTTGTCAATAGCGTTGCGTAGCGCGGGTCGAATCCACTTTCTCGTCGCCACTGTCGTGTCCGGTCGCTGTGTTGAATGCAGCGAAAGACGCACACGGTACTTTTAGACTTCGTTTATTTAAAGCCGATGAGGGTGCGACCAGCGTCGACCGAGGCAGGAGCCGAACTGGCCGCCCGAAGAAAGGAGGGAGCTGAGAAGCGTCCACGGGAGGGAGTGGCTTCCCAGAACAGGAGGAGGGTGCGGGGGCGCACCGTGGGGGGGCATCTGGTGACAGCGTGCGACGAGGGGCAACTGTCGTGGTCGTTAGGAGGAGGATTGAGTGGTCGTTAGGAGGGGAATGCGAGTGGTCGTTAGGAGGGGGCGCACACACACAAAAGCAATACGGGGACACAACAATATATAAATAAAAATTAAACAAAATGCACACATGAAAGAAAAATTACAAACAGCAAATTAAAGCGCGGCTAGGAGAGGTACATTGGAGTTTATCAACGAAGAAACAACTAAAATTAATAAAAAATGCAAAAAGATGCTATATCACTTCGTGGAGAAGAGTGCTCAGTCTTCATGCATACGGGTTCTCGACTCACCCGGATTGATGACCAGCACACAGCACAATATGTTCGCAAACACGCAACTACAGTCACTCAGTCAGCCTTCCTTGAACAGCAACTGTAGGCGCCTCGGATTTTTCTGGGCGAATTGCGTAATTACACGTGTGATAAATTCACTTCTGTGCTTCATTACACGCTCTCGGTGCACACTCATCATACACATTGATTGGAAAAACTGTTGAACGCGTACGTTGAAAACAAAAGATGACTATATATACAACGAAAACTTATTTACAAGATAAATGCACGCTCGCAGCTTCATACACCTCGCTCCATCTTGCTTGCGCATCCGCACAGTCGAGCAACCCCACACACACTGCTCGCCGCTCGTCGTTTTCTCGTCCGCTGTCTTGGTTGTTCTCAGCTTCGCTGACAACCGGCCACTAAAAACACCCAAGCACAAACACAGAGGCGCGCACACGTGCGAGGGCTTACTTGCCGCAGTATCCCCGAATGCGCACTTTGGGGGTGAAAGGAACGCCGCGCAACTTCCGAGGGGAAGGGACACTCGCCACTCCGGTCGGAAAATTTGTTTTTGTGTTTTTATGGGGTTCAGAGCCCCAAAACGACTCAGGCTATGAGGGATGGAGTAGTACAGAGTTCCGGGTAATGTCGACCACCTGGGTCTCTTTACCATGCACTGACACGCACAGTACATGGGCGCTGTTGTGATTTGAGGCCCAGCCAGAGGTGACAGGCGAGCCAGGCAGGCGCCATCGGGCTGCGTTGACCAAAGGCGCTGGTTTTCACAGAAGACGCAAAGAACGCTGGTGTGGGGGCGCCTCGGGAGACTGCGTCGCCGTGAACAAAAGCAGCTAATCCCCTTTGCCGGAGATTCTGAAAGCGGCGCTTCTACCGAACTGCGCTACTCGTGGATCGGAGGAGACAGCGAGCGGCGGCGGCGCCAACTCATCGCCCGCTTGCCCCTGAGCAGCCCGACAAAGCGGGGGTGGACACGGCTGATTTGTCCTTCCCTCCTTAAGAATTCATCGGTGACCGGCGTAACGACATAGGCGAAAACAAGATGCCCTGTGCACTGTCTGCCTCCGTGTCGCTATCTCTCTAGAGATCAAAGAAACAGACACCCATCTCAAGGCGGCTCGAAACACATGCTCGCCGGTGCCGCTGTATGTCTGGAACAGGTCGCCCTTCAGTAGAGCTAACGATGGCGTGGTTTGAAAACGGCGGAACGACGCACGCCCGGACGCGGCATTTCGCAGATGTGACCATGCGGGGCTGCTTTTACCCTTTTGACTGAGCGCACCACCGCCCCTGGTGTGCGGCCATCACTCACGGTTCGAGTGAGTGATTTTCCAGGGGGGTGCAACCGCCCCCCCTTGCCCCCCCCTCCGGACGCCCATGGAGCCTGTCGATAATGCGTTCATTGGGCCTGTCAACAAAGTCAGCTCGACTGAAACCCGGGGCAATACAGTCTGTCTTCGCGCACAGGAGCTCGTCACCGCCATCGAGGCCAGCTTTCGCGAAAAGGAGGAAGCTCGAGGTAAGAATTTGTGTATTTACTCTATGAGAATTTGACTGCGCGAACCGGTGTTCTGTGTAGTGTATGGCGCGTTATTTCGTGGATGCAAGACTTTCGGTAGTAGTGAGATGAACGGCGCTGGAATGAGAACGTCAGGACGGCAGCAAACTGCAGCTTACAAAATAAGTGCTTAGCTTTTATGCTTGCACGCATGCATCATGCATCTCGTACAGCATTACTCATATCATAGCTCGGCCCTAAATTTTTTGGCTGAATAAAAATCTTAAACTGCTACGAATACTGCAAGAGCTGGAGCGACGCGAAGTGCGCCTCACAACTGGAGACTGCGCACCGCGCATGAGCAGAGAACTTCGTTTGGTAAGCGAGCACGTGAAAAGACGTTATATGCAGCCTCTTCAATTATGTTGGAGCTCACATATTCTAGGATTCATGCGTAGCCCTCAGTGGCGAGAACATAGGGAGTAATACGCGGCACATTTTTCTTCGTGCTCGGAGCGCCGAGAAAACTCTTTGCAGATGTTTCTGGTATACGGGCGCGCGGCGGTTCGTTTTCAATTTGGTTTCGCCTGGGCCTGGCTGATAGCAGCCTCGTCAGCGCCCAATGTGCGCAGTCATGGCGCTTGCAGTCCGGCCCCAAAGCGTACACTTTTTTTTTTTTTTTAGCGATCTACGTCGGACGCGCCCGCTGGCGCTGTGTTAGCGCGTGAAGTTGCCTACCAGGGTGTAAGTTTTTAAAGAGATATTTTTTGCTTGGCTATAGTATTTGCAGGAGGTGCTCCAAATCCGCAAATACAACATAATATGAAAATAAAAATTTAATTAAGATATGCAGTTTAGTGAGCTAATGGAAGCCTTCTGCCTATTACTGGTGCCTTCCATATCCCCCAATATAGCCCCAGGGATAAAATTAGTACATGGTTAGTTACCCATTTTTTAAAATAAATTTTGGACCATCTAAAGAAACACCTGGTATATAATAAATGACCTCACTTTGCACGGAGCTCGCCAATCAACAAAATGGTTTATGAAATAAACCAGAAGATTTTACTCATACTGGAGCACACTTTTGTTCTGTTTGCAACAATAACATCATATGGCTTATGCCTTTCAGGTTCTTGCCGGACTGCTGCAAGATCAAGACTGCACACCAGACGATAGTGCAAATCAAGAGTGCATGGAAAATGACATCACACCTGGAGGCTGCACACCAGACAGTCAAGAATGCACACCAAACACCAATACAAATCAGGACTGTGCAACAAGTCGAATGCCACTGGCAGATGCTGCTGAGGACCCTGCACTGAACTTTTGTAAAAGTGCTGACAAGTCTGTTCAAGTTCTAATGCAGCCAATACCAGTAAAGTGTTCTGCCAGGAATACATTTATAATAACACATGTAGTCGTAAAAAATTGCCGAGTGCAGCATGGCTTCATACATTAATAATAATATATAATTGTGCGCCACGTGTGCTACGCCAGCCTTGCGATTCGGCCTGCTCGGTTGCAGCCCGAGGCCATCGAGTTAGTGAAAAAAATCACTTGTCGCTTGATCTGAGAACAGCACGATAAAGGCGGCCGCAAACGGATGGAGATATTCCTACAAGGGCTTGCAGTATGAAGCAACTCGCCTAAACAAGGATTTTAATTTACTGCCAGATACCATCTTGGCACGCAGAACGGAAGGCGCACGTTTGTCACCTCGACGAGTTCTGCCGCAAAGCGCCGCGAACTTCTGTTTTACGCGTGTGTTATGAACCGAGCCGGCACGCAGCGACCGTGAAGCGATGCCAGCATAAAATTTGCGTGCAAAAAGAGCCTGATAACTTCTTGCGCATGTCAGTGGTCTGTGTGGATTACAAGCAGATTTGCGGCAGCACCGACAAGCGGCAAGACAACAGTGCCGACGATCGCATCCCGCTTACATTGCATTAGGAAAATTTCGTGGAGCAGTGCTATACAACATTTGCTCGCTTCAAAATTAATTTATTGTATCTCTGAATGAAGTTTGGCTAGCAAAGTATGCTTACGAAAGGACATTTCCAACACGTGGAGATGCTGACACTTCGCTTTCGTTCAAGCCAAAAGCACCGCTTGCGCCAGCATCGTTGCTTCCTTGGAGCGGTTTGCTCTTTGTGATTGGTTCGTACATGCAGGGGATGACGCCAAGATCCTCCTGGTAATCTTCGATGTGTTCCATTGTGATATAAGCATCAAACCAACAGCCCGAACCACCGCGCGACGCGCTTCATGTATTACATCGGCGGTGACCGAGCCGGGCTCACCGAGCCAACGCCAGTGTTCACGTCACGAGGCGCCCAACCAATCACAGGCGGCAACGAGGCGCGCGAGCTGGCCCGAGGCTGCTGCTGCACTTTTCGCCAAAATAAAATAGGTTTACGCTTTCCTCTGCCTAATTTCGATGAGAAATTCGAATTCCGAGGGTGGAAAACTGTAAAGTGCATCTCTTCACCCAATTTTTTTGGGAAACCTTTCAGCATCCCTTTAAGGTATGTCAAGTAAAACTCTAGTTTGGGCGAGTTGGTTCATGATGAAATAAAAACTGGTATGGCGCAAGAAACGGGGACACAGAAGGCACACAAAACACAGGACTGTCTGTGTTGTTCGGCTCTTACGATCGATGAAAAAAGTGTCAAAGCGTGAAGCGTTGTATGTGATGTGTGGTCGTCTGTTTCTTTTTCCTCGACCGGTAAACAGAAGGCGACCACGAAGTGCGGTTTGCAGGGCAAAATAAAGTTCTTTGCCAGCATAAGCATGTTTTATTTGTATGTAGCTGTGGCACAGAGGTGTCGTCGGCTGCCGAAGCTTGCATGAAAGCCGCCGGTCGCAAATAACCGCTGTGCACACAGCACCCGCCGCTGCACCGACAGCGCATTCGCACGCAAACCTCCAAATTCATCGGCGAGTTCGTCGCATAGCCACACCGCAGTCTGCCTCTCCAGTCGAAAAAGGCGTCGGAACAGCTCGTCCGGCAAGTCAAACGCGTCTTCGTGCGCCCTCCTTCGCCGTTGCTCGCGTCGCCGCAGCCGCCTCAGCCACATACGACGCCGCTGCTGCCGCCGCCATTTTCTGTCAAAAACGGAACGGTCCAATTTTGACCGCCTCGAAGCCGTCAAAAAAAATCGTCAAAATGCGCCTGCATAATTAGGCGTGCAACGTCACCACTTCTGTCATGTCCGTGACGTAAACGCCAGCCACCCATGACGCAAGAAAGCAACATGGCCGCCGGACACAGCCGACCAATAGGAGCGCGACTACGGCGGGGCTTTTTGACGAGTTTTTGACGCGTTTTTGACAAGTTTTTGATTTGACAGTTCCGTAATACGGCCCCTGATCAGCAACTCCGGACAAGAGGAACAACGAGCTCTGGTAGAACGGGCTCGAGGAGCGGCTTCGATCCACGACTTCCCTGACTAAGGACGACGCCTAGTTTAGTGGAGCCCACGGGCTTCACCTTCACTACACCTCCACTACGGCACTCTTTTGTTGCGAAAGTAACACTACGCTAGTCGCCGAGCCATTTCGCGGAACACTGGAATGGCCAAGCTGCGCATGCGCGAGGAGCGGGTGACGTCACACAGCGCACAGCTGGAGCTCCGTGGCCGCCGCTGCTAAAGCCCCTAAGTAAACTGGGCTTTAGCCGCTGCGCGCTCTCCGTCGCCTCGCCGACAGTCTCCCTCTCTCCCACTCTGATGCGCAGTAGCGATTGCGCATCGCCATCTGCGTGGTTTGTGGTGCATATGCAAAATTCAGGAGCACTTTGACTGCCTAAAGTGCGTAGAGGCGAAAGCGTTCTCCGCACCACTTTCGCTGCTTCTGTGGCACTGCTGGCGTCACATATAATTGAGTACTAATTTCTAAGTGATGACAAATCACTAATTAATGGTTAATTATTGATTAATGCCTGAATACTAATTAACTGTTAATTACTGACGCATAAGCTTCGCCTTTAGGAGTGGAACGCGACAGCGTGTTGTAGCGCTGCCAGGGAGTCCACGGAACGCCACCACCCGTTCGGCGCGGGGGAACGCCGGTGGCAGGCAGCGCGAGCGGTCGCACGCCACGTCGGCTCTACCAATGATCGCTGTTATTTGCGGTCCTCAACTCTTTCCCGTATAAAGCTTGGCACCATCGTCTTCGGCAACCTAAGCGGCATCCGTGGACACCACATTTGCCAAGGTGCGCTGAATTTTGTTCCATTTTCAGTGCTTTGAAGACCTCGCCCCATCTCTGCGGCGCTAAGCCTGACGGTGGCAAGGCCTGCGCCGGCAGCGTTCGGGGTTTCCTCTGGGATTCCTCGGCAATGGCGGTCCAAGGCCAAGTCACCGGATACGATCCCACCTCCATAGGGATCGTTAACATGGAAACCGTTCAACATGAAGAGCCTCTTCCCAGCGAGGAGGAATACCTCCAAGACATGGTCCGCGTATGGCGCGGACGCAGGAAGACTAAGGCCTCCAGGGACGCCAACACGAACGCCGGCCAGCAACGGGTGGCGGGACGCTCTGCACATGTGCAGGGCGAGAACGCGCAACATGCAGCTGTGCAACAAGCAAAACAGCCCCGGTGGCGGCCGCAACACACGCCCCGCATCGGGAAAGGCGAAATCATTGTGGTGCTTAAGCCCCGAGAAACCATCGACCTGAAGGCCACCTTAGGTCCTGGACAAGCCGGCGCTGCCGTTCGCAGCATCCTCGGGGACGCCGCAAGTGTGGGGCTTGCAGTGTGGCCCGTGTGGGAGCAAAATGTGCTCGTGTGCACACTGAAATCAGTGGAAGCTGCGGAGAAGCTGCTCCGGGACGTCATGCTGCCGGTCGGAGGCCGCACGCTGCTATTCCGGGGCCACCCTAAGCTCTCCGGCGAATTCTGCAAGGGCGTCATCACCATCTCCCCGGACGAGACATCTGAGACTGTCAAGAAAAAACTCAGTGAGGACCCCAACGTAGTATCCGTGCGCAAACTGGGCAAAACGCAGGTTGCTGTGGTCACCTTTGTGGGGACAAGGGTGCCGCGGACCGTGCTTTATAGTTGCGAGCGTCTCCCCGTCCGCTTCTATAAGAAAACGATCCCTGCCTGCCCTCGCTGTGGCACGGTGGGGCATCGGGCCGACGCCTGCCCGCGGCCGCAGCCTGGACGCTGTGAACGCTGCGGGGCTCAGGTTGCTGCTGCTCCTGACGGTGGCCCAGCTGAACATCAATGCTCCCCGTGCTGCCTCATCTGCGGAGGCAGCCATCCCACCGGAGCGCCTGGCTGCGCGGGCAAGTACCGCAAGGTCGTGAAGCCGGGACGCCCACCCACCCCAAAGCAGAAGCAGACGCCGGGACCCAAAAAGGCCCAGACGCCCACGGCCGGACCCAAGCAGGCTCCGGGGCCCAAGCCTGAACCCAAGAAGGACCAGTCGGGGCCGCCAAAATTTGTGAAGTCCGGGAACCCGACGAGGTCACCGGTCCTGAAAGCCGAGGATTTCCCACCTCTGGTACCGCGCCAAAATCAGGTGAGCAGTTGGAGTGGGTTAGTCTCTGGGCCTACCCCCCCCTCCCTCCCCCACCGAATCCGCCCTACAGCGGCAGGTAGAGGAGCTCAGGCGCCAAAATCAAATTCTCGCCCGCAAAATTCAAGAATTAGAAGCTAAGCAGGCCGGGCAGTCCGAGCCCATGCAGAACGCTGAGCCCGAGGATAGTGATGACGGATCCTCAGTATCATCTTGCCTAACTAGCGTCTCGCGGCAAACCGCGGACACGGTGGTCGATTCGGCCCCCGCGGACGCCGGCCGCTTCGAGGCCCTGGAGCGTAAAGCCGAGCAGTTGGAGGAGCGGGTGGCAGCGCTCCCGAACCAAATTATGATTGCGGTCCGCGAGTCCTTTCAGGACATGTTCATGTCCGCATTTGCTGCAATGCTTCCCGACATTGCGGGCCAGGTGACTGACTCTGTCCTTAAGGCGGTGCAGCCCTGGGTCAGCTCCCAAATAAAAAATTCTCTCTCCTGCGACTCCCCGCAGCTAAAACGTAAAATAGCTCCTCAACAGGCAGCGGAAGAAAGCGGTTCCGGGCCGATAGCCGCGGCGTTGATGCAACCCCTACCTGGGGCTGCGCCGGCCCCCGAACCGAGTGGCTACCCAGCACTGTAAAATAAAAACATCAATATGGCTGGCAAACCTTCTCAGAAAGCTAAAAAATTAGACCAATTCGAAATCATTCAATGGAACTGCAGGGGTTTCAGAGCCTGCAAAAAACGGTCACATCTCCAGCTCTACCTGCAGTCCCTTGGTGACATGCCGGCGCTTCTTGCTTTGCAAGAGCCCGGCAATGATGCTAAATTCTCTGGGTATAGCTCGTTTCAGGGGGGCCCCTCAACCTGCATCCTGGTGCATAAAGCATACACCGCGATTCAGGTCGATCTTGATCTGGAGACTGAGCAAGAATACACCATGGTGAGGGTTCTGCCTCTCAGGCGCCGCGACCCGTCAATACATGTGCTTAATGTGTATTGCCCCCCGCATAAGCCGCGTGTTACTTTCAGCGAAATTTTCTATCGTGCTCTCAAGTCGGCTGACAATGAACCTCTGGTGATCATTGGGGATTTCAACGCACCCAGTCTACACTGGGGCTATCACTTCGAGAAATCCAGGGGACGCAAGCTGGCGGAGCTCATCTCCACCCTTCGTCTTACGTTGCTCACGGATCCGTCTTGCCCCACACGTGTGGGCAACTCGGTCACCCGTGACACGTGTCCAGACTTATCTCTGGTTAGGAACACTACAAACGCCACATGGGAGAACCTGGGGGATACCCTGGGCAGCGACCACTGCCTTCTCCGCATCACGCTTTTGGCGAAGGCAGCCCGTAAAAAATGGGGCCAGGCGAAAATAACCAATTGGCACCAATTTCGAATTCAGGACGTCCCTCCGGTACTATTCTCCGACGGCTATGCGGAGTGGGCAACACAGGTCACCAACATACAGAAACAACACACGCAAACACTTCACACCACCGACGAGATCCCCGCAGTGGACAATCACCTCCTGCATCTGTGGGAGGCGCGCCGGAGCTTAACAAAACGATGGAAGAAACACAAGACGAATCGCAAGCTTAGAGCTCGTATTGCACAACTTACGGAGCAGGCTGCGGCATATGCCGCCCAGCTCACAGACACCAATTGGATAGAACGCTGCAACTCGGCAGCGCGTCAGATGAGCTCGAAGGGGACTTGGCGTCTCTTGCGCAGCCTCATCGACCCTTCTCAAACGAAAGGGGAGACGCAAAAACAGCTCCGGCGGGCTCTGCACGGGTACCAAGGTACGACGGCGCAACTTGCGGACACTTTGTGCGACAGGTATCTCTGCCGCACAAACGACCCGGTTGGGCCCGAGTACACGTACTCCGGCAAGCCAAATCAGGATTTAGACGCCCCTTTTGAGTTGCATGACCTTAAGGCGGCCCTGGCTAAAATGCGTCGAGGTGGGGCACCGGGTCGGGATCGCATAACAGTGAAACTGTTGGCGAACCTCTCCGACTGTGCATATCTCCATTTGCTACAATACATAAATCAGATCTGGGATGGGTGTCCGCTCCCACTCGAATGGAAAACATCGCTTGTAACGTTCATCCCCAAAGCAGGTAAAGCCGTGACTACGGACAACTTGAGACCCATCTCATTAACCTCGTGTGTGGGAAAGCTCATGGAGACGATGGTTCGGGATCGCCTCTCTCCATACATGGAGGGTAAGGGCCTCTTTGCAGACACTATGTTCGGGTTCCGCCCGCACATGTCTGCACAGGATGTCCTACTCCAACTACACAGGGACATAATACGACCCACAGCCATGCAACAAAACGACGAGGCCATTCTCGCCCTCGATCTTAAGGGGGCGTTTGACAATGTTAAACATGGCACCATACTCTCTAACTTGAACACCACTAACTGCGGGGCGAAGGTCTTCGCCTATGTCAGAGACTTCCTCTCTGCGCGTCAGGCACTCCTCCGGATCGAGGACGAGGAATACGGCCCGTACTCTATGGGTACACGAGGTACACCACAGGGGGCGGTGTTATCACCGCTCCTTTTCAACATCGCCATGATGCACCTTCCCGGCCGACTGGCTCAGGTGGATGGCACAAAACACGCACTCTACGCAGACGACATTACAATCTGGACCACCGAGGGGAGCCTTGGGGAGATAGAGGACCGCCTTCAGCAGGCCGCCTCCATAGTCGAAGCATATGCTGCCGACTGTGGTCTCCAATGTGCTCCCGCCAAATCAGAGCTTCTACACGTCAGGACAAACCACAAGGACAACACGTCTCTACACATATCTCTGTCAGGCGGTCCCATCAGAGAAGTGGCGGAGCTCCGGATCCTGGGTCTGTTCATCAATAACAAACTTAGGCCGGACTCTACTATAGCGAAACTCAAGAGCATAGGTGAACAGGTAGGGCGCATGATCCGCCGTGTTTCCAACAAGCGGGGTGGTCTGCGGGGCAGGGACGCGCTACGGCTCGCCTATGCCTTCGTGACCAGCCGGATCCTCTACGCCGTGCCGTACCTACGCACCACCAAACAACAAGACGAGCGCATTGACGCCATCATCAGGAAGGCAACAAAGCGAGCACTGGACCTCCCGGTGGCTACCTCCAACGCCAAACTGAAGGCGTTGGGAGTGGTAAACTCCTATCAGGAGTTGCGGGAGGCCCACCTCGTGAACCAATATACGCGGCTATCGCAGACGGTGCCTGGGCGCCGCCTGCTAAACCACTTACACATCCAACACACATGCATACCAGAGGGGACGGAGAACATCCCGGTGCTGTGGCGCCACATGCTCTTGGTCGCTCCGCTCCCGCGTAACATGGACATGGCTTCACATGAAGGCAGACGACAAGCGCGGGTTCGCACGCTTGAGAGGCAATATGGCTATAAAGAGGGCGTCTATTACGTGGACATCACAGGGCCGTCGCCCGCGGGATTCTTCACGGCTGCCGTAGTCCACCGGGGAATGAATGTCGATGGGCTATCTTTTCGGGCCCCAAATTCAACACGAGCGGAGGAAGTCGCAATAGCTCTCGCTGCCGCCGATCCAAAATCGAAAACGGTTATCACAGACTCTCGCCGGGCCTGTGAACATTATCTTGCAGGCGAAATATCACCTCTGGCCTCGCAAATTCTAAGACGCGCTCTCGCCGATCCAACTCGCACAAAAGTGATCTGGGCTCCTGGCCACCAGGGTCTACGAGGCAATGAGGCCGCTGATGCGGCCGCCCGAGCGCTCACACACCGGGCTCCTCATCCTAGCTCTCATGGCTCAGAAGCTCATAAACCGCTTCTGCGGTTCCGCGAAATCCTAATTTATTATTGCGACAGCCACCGTCTCTACCCGGCACCTGCCAAGGGGCTGAGTAAGGCGGAGGAGCGAACTCTGCGGCGCCTGCAGACAGGAACTCTTCTCTGTCCTGCAATAGCAAAACACTTCGATCCGAACACAGATGGGCGCTGCCCGCACTGTGGAGAGATCTGCGATATCTTTCACATGGTGTGGGCATGTACTCAGAATCCTCACCTTCCCCCCTCCCCCACCCCCACCCGAGAGGCATGGGAGACTGCCCTCCTCAACTGCTCCACACTGGAGTCCCAAAGGGCTCTGGTCAAGCGGGCGCGAGACGAGGCTTCGTCATGCGGTGTCCCGGACGTCCCGGACTAAGGATACCGACCATGCAGGAGGGTTTTTTTTCCTACAAAACTACTAATCTTTCCAACAGTTCACCGCCTGTGTCTTGGCCACTCCCCCGTAGTGGGTATGTGGCATTTTATTTGAGGCCAACCAGTCAACCAACAACAACAATTTCGACCACCTGGGGATCTTTAACGGGCACTGACATCGCACAGCACACGGGCGCCTTTGGCGATCCGCCTACATCGAAACGCAGCCGCCGCGGTCGGGTTCGAACCCGGGTACTCCGGCTCGGTAGATGAGCGCCTTGACAACCGAGCCACCGCAGCGGGTCAGACAAGTGCAGTCCTGTAATTTTAGAGTGCAGCTGTTTGGCGGCCGTTTCTGCGTTTCGCGACGTTGTCGTCGTCGTTGCCGTCGCCGTTGTCCGTTGTAACCAGCAGTGAACACCTTAGTCGCTGGGAAACGAAAGGAGCGGGAGCTTAGAAAGCCGGGGGTAAAAGTGGTGAATTGGTTTCTGAGGAAACGAAATGGCGCAGTATCTGTCACATATCTCCGTGGACTCGAACCGGAGGGAAGGCCCTCTTGGAAAAGCGGACACCTCAATCATGCTTTGAGCTACGTGGCGGTAGTGACAGATGTGCGCTGCATGCGCTGGCATTGGCAACGTTGTGCCAGAAACGCAGCGCTGAAGCCATAGGTCGTCGGCGTTCGTTGGCGTTTTTTTTTCTTTAACCCTCAAGCTCTCTTTGATTAAAGTTTTTCACCACCACCACCACCACCACCGTTCGGCGCGATGCCTTGCCCTTTGAACGCAACGCTTTTTGAGGAAAGGAAATGGCGCAGTAATTCTCTGTCATCTCGGTGGACACCTGAACCGCAGCGTAGTGGAAGGGAGGAAGTGGGAGTGAAAGAAGACAAAGAGGGCCCGTAATGAAGAAAATGAAAATTGTATTTGAGGAAATGAAATTACGCAGTAAATGTCTCACATATCTCGGTGGACACCCATCCAAATTCAGGGGGGGGGGACACTTTTTGACCTAAAGTGTGGTCACTGATGTGTGGTTAAGATGTTAAGCTTTGCCTCTAATGTTGAATTCCAATGGCAGATCGGGATCAAGTTTTTCTGCTCGGTTTGGATCAGTCGTATTCCAATGGTAAGATGGGAGCGCGTGTTGTATGTTCCAATGGCAGATCGGTATCAGGCGTAAATCCCGGATCGCTCCGTGGAGCAGCGATTCTTGATCTGCCGAAATCGGCGGATTTGACCGGAACCTCGCGTGACGTTTTCTTTTCCGCTGCGTCTGCTTCCTGTCGCGACCGGCAGCAGCCGCTTCGCTCCTGTCCTCCATGGAGGAAGGAAATTTTTCCTTCCTCCAAGCTGTCGTCGCTACGTGGTGAGCCGGGCGAGCCGGGACAGACGGGCACTTTCCAGTCAACAGTGGACGGCAATGATCTTGCTTCGAGCCGTGCGGCACTAATTTTGCTTCATGGAAGTGACAGTTCCGACTCGGGCACTGAAAGCTCAGAGTCCAGCAGTGAAGATTCATCTGAAACGGACAGCGAGTGTGAAGCTGCCGGCCTGTATATGCCTGCCGCCGGCGTCAGAAAAATGCGCTAATATTCTTTGTTCGCGTTCATAACAAGCCCTGGAGTAGAGGAATGTAAAAAATGAATCATTTTTGAGGATCGTTGGCCAATACCGAGTTGCTGGTAGAAGTGATAACTGCGATACAAGCAAATTTCTTCCTGATGCCCAGTGCGGCTGGCCTGCTGTCTGCTTTGCTCCGCTGTTGGAGGCGTCGCAGAAATCGATCATGTCTTTGATTTATTATGAGACGAGGAACACAGTAAAACGGTGACGCGAGTAGCACCTTTACTACAGCGCTGGCCAATTCCGAAGCGCCCTCAGCTGCGGCATCGATGAAAAACAGTTAGGCTTAGCGCCGACTACGGCAGCCAGGGAGAAACGTTGGCCGGGGGGCAGCACAGTTCGTCGCTCGGCGTGTCCGCGGGCGGCGTCGTTGCCGAAAGCTCGACTGTCTCGCTGATTGGTTCAGCGGCATGCGTCTCGCAGTCGCAAGGCTGGAAAATCGAGCAGCGAGCAACTTGCCTGCGCGACGTCCGCCACTTCTTTCGTGAACGGTAGGGACAGGGTCACTGGCTCTCCGAAGACCGCGGTCGCATACTCGCGTGTTCACGGAGAGTGGACCATTCTGTACATACGCTTTGGTTTTGGTTTTACATTACGGCCTTCGTACTACCTCCTTTTTGTTTCGCCGAGACGGCGTCTGTCAACGCGGAGATCGCGCCTCGCGCAACTCCTGTTGCACTCGAACACGAAGCTAGTAGGGCGTCCGCTCCGGCGGCGCGCCTAGTTTCCGCGGCTAGCCGCTGCGGCGCTGGCGTCGCGCTCCCGAGGGCGCACTGGCATTCCAATCGCAAACTGGGAGGTGGCAAATCTACGCGCTCCGACGCGATCCGTACGCGATCCGACGGAGCGGTCTCGATCTGCCATTGGAATTCAGCATTAGAGTGGAACGCGACAGCGCCTTGCAACGCTGCCAGGGAGTCCTAGAACGCCATCGCCCATTCGGTTCTACGCCTCACTCGTCGGTAAATTGGTTTTTGAGGAAAGGAAATGTATCTGTCTGTCATATCTCGGTGGACACCTAAACCTCGCCGGAAAGGAAGGGAGGAGTATGGGAGTGAGCGAAGACACCGTATTCACTAGACGCGCCTTTGTTCATTCCAAACCTTCGAGCTGGCATGGCGAAGTGGAGCATGCTCGTCTCTCACGCCGAAGACCGGGGTTCGATTCCCGAGCTCGACGAATTTCCTACTCGGATTTAATTGTTTATGTGGCCTGACTAGAAATGTTAATTAGGCTAATTGGGTAATTAAGCAATTATCTAAGCTCAGTCCCACTTACTTGGAGCATCACTATACGATACCTTCAATTGGTTGCATGGTTACTAGCCTAAGTACAACTGGCCCCGTTTGAATTTCGCGCACTGTGACGTCACGACCGTTTTGACCAATTGAAAAGCATGACATTTCTGTCGACAACTGCTGCTTACAACGATGAGACATTAAAGGCTTTCGCCTTAAAATTGGCAGTGTCTCAGCTCTGCTATGCCAGGATATACGTAGCCTGAGGTGAAGGCGAGGTGTCCACATCTCGGTGAACACCTGAACCAGAGGGAAGGCGCATGACTGCCTTCTTGGAACAGTGTACACCTCAACAATGTTTTAAGGAAAGTGAAAGCCAACTTGACGACAGCCGATAGTGCGCATGGGCGAAACCAGAGAGGTGCAGCAGGGGGGAGGAGCATGACGTCAAAGTTCGCCGCCGCCGCCGCACGAGAAGCCGCGCCGGCGCCGCGCGTGAATGCGCATGCGCCGCAACCAGAGATGGGCAGCACAACCGCGGCGCTGAATCCATAGGCCGTCGGCGTTCATTGTGTTATTGCTGCGGCGATGACAACGTTTTACACTCCGATCATTTTAAGGAAAGGAAGTGCGCATAACTGGCTCCCTGTGTCAGTGGACGCCTGAATGGCGCTTATAGGTAGTAAGTACGTGGGGTGATGATTCATCGAATACTTCTTCAGTGCTTCGTAACATTATAGACACAACAACAAACTGCCGCCGTGGTGGCTCAGTGGTTATGGTGCTCGGCTGCTGACCCGAAAGACGCGGGTTCGATCGCGGCCGCGGCGGTTGAATTTCTTTGGAGGAGAAATTCTAGAGGCCCGTGTGCTGTGCGATGTCACTGCACGTTAAAGAACCCCAGGTGGTCGAAATTTCCGGAGCCCTCCACTACGGCGTCTCTCATAGCCTGAGTCGCTTTGGGACGTTAAACCCCATAAACCTAACCTAACAACAACAAACTCGACAACATGCGTAACCAGGGGGGAACTGTAGCTAGAGCTGAGCTAAGCCACTGCCATTTTTTTTCGTTTCACCTACATCGAAAAGTGGCCGCCGCCGCCGGGTTCAAACCCGGATACTCCGCCTCAGTAGCCGAACCCGCTAACCGCTGAGCCGCCACGGCGGGTCTGCACCAAAACCGCTGCCAAAGCGAAACCGCACGCAGAGGGGGCGAACGAAGACGACGCCGGGCTGTGACACTTGACGCCGTATGGTACGCAACAACGTCGGTTCGGTTGTGGCCTTGATACGTCTCACTGTTCTCATTCCTTCCCACCCAAGACGCCTACGGGCCGAATATGCGTGTTTTGCGAAATAAACGGGAATGCGTTGAGCCTACAATATGCGTCATTTTGCTTGCTCATTGTTATCTTCAGTACGATAGCACTTCTAGCCGCACTCCTCCGGTTTCACAGGTGTGTGTATATGTGTGTGAAGCCTCTGACTGGCAGGTGTAACTGTCTCACAGGGCCAGTGGACACCTCAGTCGCGCTTTGAGTAGGCAGTTATGCGCTTTCTCAAAACCAGCGGAAGGTTTGCACTCCGGGGATTTTGAGGAACAGAAATGCGCATAACTGGCTCCGTGAGTCAGTGGACACCTCAATCACGCTTTGAATTACGTGTCGGTGGTGTTTACCTGCAAAAACGTACTTTCGCACAATATTTCGCGCTTAGCAATGTTAAACCGCCAGCCATTTTTTTTTCGCGTCGGTTATAGATAACTACCTACTGGAGCCAGACTTCTCCGCGTGTACTGATATTACAATTTCTGTAAGCATCGTGCTTCAACGTCCTCTTTATCTGTCTATCCATCATCTCATCTCAGTCACAATCTAATCAACTTAATTTTACCTAAAAAGACAAACAATGATTTTTTTTATACAGGAATATGGTTTACGTTTCATTGGGGTTTGACGTCCCAAAGCGACTCAGGCTATGAGGGACGCCATAGTGAAGGGCTCCGGAAATTTCAACCACCTGGAGCTTTTTTACTTGCACTGAGCCCGTGGCTCAGTGGTTATGGCACTCGGCTGCTGACCTGAAAGACGCGGGTTCAATCCCGGCCGCGATGGTCGAATTTCGATGGAGGCGAAATTCAAGATGTCCATATACTGTGCGATGTCAGTGCACGTTAAAGAACCCCAGGTGGTCGAAATTTCCGGAGCCCATCACTAAGGCGTCCCTCATAGCCTGAGCCGCTTTGGGATTTTAAACCCCCATAAACCAAACAGATCTAGGAATATGCCACTAAACCTAGCTAGTGCTATCACATTTGAAAGCAAATTTATTGATAATGTCGAAGATCATAAGATACTAGTCGTGACATTTTCCTCGCACCTTACCTAGGACGCGCACATATTTCACTTATACAATAAACTTTCTTCCATCACAGGGGCATTGTCGCGATGGCGAAGCTTTCTTCCCGCGCATTGCAGGAAGTTTACAAGTTTACTATGAATTGTTTGCAGCATATATTATTTACTGCAGTATAGTCTTGATGACCACAACTAAACAAAATGTCCAGAGAAATATTTTGCAGAAGAAAGTTTTTGTCGATGCCAAATATGGAATATTAGCTATTATACAAGTAAATTTTTGCAGAAATATCATCTGATTATGAGGGAACACCTGCACAGTTATCATATCCTTGTCGGACTGACCGAAGACGCCGCCAGGGAAAAAGACATCCTGGCCAAAGTCCAGGTTTGATGGTGGTGGTAAAGGCGACGCCCCCTGCCTCCTTGGCCTTAGTGCCGGGAAGCCTTTTGTGTTGGACAATAAAAGTTTATTCACATCATTCACATGTCGTGACAAAAGTAAACAAAATACTTCGGAGGCCTTCCCCGAGAGAAAAGGCGTCAAATTTTTTAGTCGCGCAATCGATTATCATAAAATAAAACAACAAAAAAACAATCAGAGAGGCATGCCTCCCTCCTACATGAAGGTGATAACGGGAGCGGAAAAAGAGAACAATATAAGGAAAAAGAATTTGCTTTAGCATCATTCACGTGATAAGTGATTGTTTCTTTTCCGTGTTCAGAGTAGTGTGATCAACTATGTGAGTCAAGCTGCTGACGCCACAGTTTCCTGAATCTGCATTGACTACTTCCTCTCCTGTGTACCACCACCATCTTCCTTTTACCTGGAACGCCGCCGCGGTGGCTCAGTCGTTATGGTGCTCGACAGCTGACCCGAAAGACGCGGGTTCGATCCCGGCCGCGGCGGTCGAATTTCGATGGAGGCGAAATTCCAGAGGCCCATATACTGTGCGATGTCAGTGCACCTTAAAGAACCCCAGGTGGTCGAAATTTCCGGAGCCCTCCACTACGGCGTCCCTCATAGCCTGAGTCGCTTTGGGACGTTAAACCCTGTAAGCCAACCAATCTTTTTGCCTGGAGCAACAAACCGAGGCGATATGCCCAGTCTGAGTTTTCTCCAACAAATCCTCTCTACTACCACTAATCAACCAAGCCGTAACAGTCACTGACGTCAGTCCTGTCTTTTGTGTGCCTTCTGTGTCCCCGTTTCTTGCGTTAATACCTAGTTTTTTCTTTCAACATGAACCAACTCGCCCAAACCAGAGTTTTACTTGACCGTAACAGAACCATGTGTTTATCTATATGTTACAATTTTCGTCTCCTTAATTTTTAATCGCAAAATAAATGAATGAATCCTCGCTTGGTTTTCGTGGAACATATGTGTCCCGTAACTAGGGAACCACCCCGTCCGGTGCCTGCGTGTTCCACCGATTTATTTCGGGCCCAATAAATGTTGAGTCATCATCATCGTGTGACGGAAGAAGAGGCAGGCTGGAAACGCAGCACAGGTCACGAGGGGAGGAAGTAGAAGCCCACAGCGAGCACGGGCCTAGTAGAAACAGCTCAAGGGTTCTTTGCTGCTTCCAGGATCGACGTCGCCGCAAGCACTGGGCTTTGGGTTCCAGGAACAGAGCACTCCAGTCCAGAGTGAGTGGCACGTGCTCATGGCGCTTCATGTGTTACCTTACTGTAGCTGGATTTTCTCTCGTAGCCGGCCGCCGCGGTGGCTTAGTTATGGTTCTCGGCTGCTGACCCGAAAGACGCGGGTTCGATCCCGGCCGCGGCGGTTGTATTTCGATGGAGGCAAAATTCTTGAGGCCCGTGTACTGTGCGATGTCAGTGCACGTTAAATAGCCCCAGGTGGTAGAAATTTTCGGAGCCCTTCACTACTGGGTCCCTCATAGCCTGAGTCGCTTTGGGATGTTTAAACCCCAGTAAAGCAATAAACCAACCAATTTTATCTCGTAGTGTTTTCCCAACGTAAATATTTTCTCGATTTCGTGGGTGAAAATAATTTTTGACTCAAGTAGTTTTTTTGTCGCATTTATACTGCTTCGACCTAGTGTCTTCAGGCATATAGAAATTTTTACCTGTGATTCAACGCGCAATTTGGAATACCGCCCCTGTTGTGGCAGTCCTTTTGAGGCGTACTGCGTCTTCTTCGGCTGTCAGCGGCAGATTATGCTCGGCTCTCATTACTTCTGTTCTCGTGCACTCATTGCGAATATTGGCCACGGCTACAATAGCGGCTACAATTCTCGTTGCGATGCGTTGTATTTTGATCGCAGCGGCGCAACAACATCTAGCGAATAGATCCTCACGTCCTTTTCGTTCACCGACAGGGTCAGTGCTTCAGAGGGGAGAGCTGGTGGGCGCTGGGTTTCGTTTTGTTTTGCATGACTCACCCTCTATGCGAACTGTGTAGCAATAATCGACTAAACAAGCGTGGTCTTGTATCCTTTGCGCTGCCTTTGCTAATCCATGATTTCCCAACTTTTCCAGGATCTGAACTAGGCGATCTGAAAGAAGAGCGATTATGAGGTCGAATACACAGCTTTTGGCGGCCTATTACGCGGTAAGAGTAAAAATATGTAATCTCCTTCAGAAACTGCACGTTAACGGAGGTGGTCGCAAAGTAGCAGAACATGCCAGCGTTAAAACGATAACTATGCATTCTTTGAAATTTCCACCCTGCTGAGAATTATGAAAGTATGCGCAGTCTGTAAGGTATAATTGCGGTGAACGAGGTAAGCTGTTTTAAAACACCAATAAAATATGCTTCAAAGCAAGGCTATACTTGTAGTCTTCAACAATATTTCCACTCTGCGCACTCGCATATAATGCAGCTGATAGTTTCCCTATTTAGATGTTTGAAAGCATCGCTATTGCTTTAATACCAGCTACACTGCTTCCACATACCTCCAATTTTAGACGCCGCTTGATTATTTTCATGTAAGATGTTCCATTGCAGCCGATGATTAGAGACTCTCCTTATAGTAAACTTGAGCACGCGGGTTTGTATAAAGATGCCAGCTTATCTCGCTGTGACCTTAAGGATAATGTTAGTCAGCGCTGGAGCATCCCGTCCGGCTACAATTAGTTTCGGCATCTAATTACGGTACAGCACATTCGAACTCAAAATAAGCGCCACCTACTGTACCGAAATATCGGTTCGCCCCCTTAAGCAAGCTTCTCTGCTCAAAGCGCAATGACGTGTTTCTTTTCCTCTGCGGCCTATAAGCACATTTTTCTCGGCGTATGTGACTTGCCTCCAGAACCTTATGCTTTGTAAGTTTGTATGCGTTACTATGCCAGCCGGCATGTCAGGTGATTGATAACGCCCTGTCACGAGGAATGTTCAAAAAGCCACCCCTCGTTACATGCCGCTTTTTGTTATATTCCTATTGAAAAACACAGCACAATATTTTCTGTTGTCACAACACGTTATCCTGTAGTATTCTGGGACCTGACAACAGAAATTCGTGGAGTAACAACAGGATTTTGTGTGGTATTGAGCAGTCTCCTGTCTTAACGAGACAGCCACTTCTGTCGCAACAACAGATAATTTCGCAACACTACTTGTCGTAACGGCAGGACAAGAAAAGTTTGTTGTATTTTGGGACCGGCTCGGCCGAAAAATGGTGAAAGTTTAGAAATTCTGTTTTTTAGCACCAGCGCATCACATTTTGCTAAAGTTCCGAGTAGTTGATTGGTGGGCGTCTGCTGCCAGCGCACTGCGCCTGTCGTGGAATAATTCCAGCCGCAAATAGCAATGACAACTGCACATAAGATTCTGACCTGTACTTCGAAATGCAAACTGAGCAACATCATATTTTTCTTCCTCATTGAAAACAAACTCTATGGCGGGATATAAATCTTTTTTAAAGTAAAAATGCTTTCCCAGTCCTCCTACGAGAACGCACTCTCCTATGATGCCGCAGTGGGCGGAACCACGTCACTGTTATTCCTAACTGCATTGAACAGAAATCCAACTCTGGGGAAAATGAATACGGCACTTTTATTTGTATGTGACGTTTATGAGCAATACAGATTGTTAAAAGCATAAAAGTTGAGATGAAATCTACTGATCATTCATTGAAATTCGTGATATGACATGAACTTGACATTTGCAAGCAGTGATATGCAATGCACACGAACCACTTAGCTGAACCATGGTTCAGGCTACCTCTGCTCAAAAGAGGCGCCACCGTTTATGCGTGTTCCTGCAAGAGCACAACTCGCACAGCGGCACTGGCGGGAAGTGAGAACTGTATGTCATGCCTTCGCTAATGCAGGGTCGAAAACCTGGATCCCTTCGCTTAACCATAGAAGTCCTACGATGCTCTCCGCTCGGTGCAGAATAAATTCTATTGAAGCACTTTATTTACGGCTTTGATGAAAAAGAGCAAAGCATTTTTTTTAACCTTGGCTCGTAAACAGTCGTATTATTAAGATTCGATTAACGTTTTCGGCGAAGCAGTAGCTTTGATAACTACCAAGGTTCCACTACCCGTATTCCCGCGGTGGGTGACCTGCCACGTCAACACGTGCCCCTCTAGGTGAGTGTGCAAAAAAAAAAAAAAAAACATGAGTTGAAAGGACTGCATAGCACATCCTTCAGCATACCGCCTGTACAGCCGACTTAGCAAGTACCTTGGCAGCAGATTTTCCAATAATGACGGGAGAGCATACGCGTCTGGAAAGGATGTGTTTTTACTGACATGCCAGGGAAACTTGAGAACAATTCCACACGGCTTCTTTTTGGTTGTGTACACTGTACGAATTCATGAACTGCTGCTTATGTCCGACGAGGACACGCTGCATTAGGGTGCATGGAAGGAGACCATAGCCACAACGTTAAGAATAATCCACGTATAGCGTCGCATTCAGTGTCCTTTGTTTTTAATGGAGATCCCAGAGTCAGTTGTTCGTTGGTAATCTGGCGGTATGCGCGCGTTGGGCTGGTTGAATGATTGCGCGATTCTCCAAAAACAAAAATATTGTCTGAATGTACAGAGTATACCTCTACTTCACCACTATAAACATCGAGCCCAGGAACGAGTTATACGGATATATAGAGTCAATAACAATGCGTATGACGACTAGTAGGCTTTTAACAGTGCAGGTGACCACGCAGCTAGTAGCAAATGTGCACTTTCTCAGCCTGCCCTCTCAATTATTTGTGCTTGACGCGTTATGTTAGTATTAACAGTCGTCTCAACAGATGCATATGATTACCGCTCTGCGAAGAGTAGCGTGCCCCAAAAAACTTCCCACGGGGAATTTTAAAGTCGGCATATTTCATGATTTTTTTCGCAAGGAGTATCCGCCAAGCCGACGAACCAACGAATGGTCCAGGGACAAAAGTCAACCATACAACCAGAATAATTTCTTCGGTCGTTTCACCATGTCCATCCTACTCTTCGGAGTAGTCGCCATTATCCTCATAGGCTCTTTGGTCGTCCTCTTCACATGGTCTGTTAGAAAGGTAAGTTTGTCCGTTCCAATACGGCGTCAGCCAGGGAGTGGGTGGGAGGATTGCACGCTTGCGCGAATATCAGGTAGAAAAAAAGGTGCAAGTTGTTATTGACTTTTCAAGCGAATATGGCGATGCAATTTTAAATATATGACGTTTTTTGTTCGTTCCTCTTTATGACTGGCTCGTAAACGACACCACGCCCCTAGTTCTGTCTTCAGCAATGGTTGTGACGCAGCTATGTCAAGGACCGGAAAGACGGACAGATACAAAGGCCCCGGAATGCAGACAGCTGCTGTTCCGAATTTAAACCTATTATGTAGGCGTTAAGGTTTACTTAATCCTACTGGTCTTCGAACGCAGCAGTATCACGAAACAAAAGTGACCCACAGGCAGCCCTTATTGGCGGAAGGTCCAGGTTACTACGGAAAAGAAATTCAGGGGGGCACTTTATTGACGTAAAGTGCGGTGAGGCGAAAGCCTTAAGCTTCGCCTGCAAGAGTGGAACGCGACAGCGTCTTGCAACGCTGCCAGGGAGTGCACAGAACGCCATCGCCCATTCGGTTCTCTGCCTTGCTCGTCGGTAAATTGGTTTTTGAGGAAAGGATATGTATCTGTCTCGCATATCTCGCTGGACACGTGAACCTCAAAGTAACGGGAAGGGAAGAAAATGGGAGTGAACGAAGACACCGTATTCACAAGACGCGCCTTTGTTCATTCCAAACCATCGAGCAGGCATGGCGGAGTGGTAGCATGCTCGTCTCGCACTCCAGGGACCGGGGTTCGATCCCCAAAAACCAGTTTAGCGACGAGCAAGGCGTAGAACCGAACGGGCTATGGCGTTCTATGGACTCCCTGGCAGCGTTGCAAGACGCTCTCGCGTTTCACTCTTAGAGATGCGAAGCCTAACATCTTAACAACGCACCAGTGACACAAGCAGCAACACTGCGCTTAAGGCTTCCGCTATACTTCCGCCTCACCGCACTTTAGGTCACCAAAGTGCCCCCCTGAATTTTTTTCTATCGCAGTCTGTGAAACTGGATTTTCAAGGATTTTCCTTTCGCAATCCCACTTCGCCTCCAACAAAGGGTGAAATTTATTAAGGCGGAAGCCTTTAATGCCTCATCGTTGTAAGCAGAAGTTGTCAACAGAAATGTCGCGCTTTTCAATTAGTCGAAACCGTCGTGACGTCACAGTGCGCGAATGTTCAAACGGGGTCAATTGTACTTTGGCTAGTAATCATGCAACCAATTAAAGGGATCGTATAGTATTGCTACGAGTAAGTGGGACTGAGTTTAGTTAATTGCTTAATTACCCAATTAGCCTAATTACCATTCCAGTCAGGCCAGATAAATAAATAAAACCGAGTAGGAAATTGGTCGAGTTCGGGAATCGAACGCGGGTCTCAGGAGTGCGAGAAGAGCATGCTAACCACTACGCCATGCCAGCTCGATGGTTTGGAATGAACCAAGGCGCGTCTAGAGAATACGGTGTCTTCGTTCACTCGCATCTTCCTCCCTTCAGGTTACAGCGAAGTTTAGGTGTCCACCCAGACGGACTCCCGAAAAGCATGTGATCATTACTTGGCGGGGGAGATCTCCCCCTTAGCTGCTTGCATTCTAAGACGGACTGCCACTGATCCAACACCGAAAAGAATCATTTGGGCTCCTGGCCATCAGGGCTTACGAGCTAATGAGGCCGCTGACGCGGCTGCCCCAGCGCTTATTCACCGGGCTCCTCATCCCAGCTCTTGTGGCTCGGAGACTAACCAGCCGCTGCTGCGATTCAAGGAAATAATAACGCATTATACCGACAACCACCGCCTTTTCCCGGCCCCTGCAAAGGGGCTGAGTAAGATGGAGGAGCGAACTTTAAGGCGCCTGCAGACAGGTACTCTACTCTGTCCTGCAATCTTAAAGCATTACGATCCTAACACGGATGGGCGATGCCCGCACTGTGGGGAGACCTGTGATATCTTCCACATGGTGTGGGCATGTACTCAAAATCCCCACCTCCCCCCTTCCCCTACCCCTTCCAGAGAGGCATGGGAGACTGCCCTCCTCAACTGCTCCTCGCTTAAGTCCCAAAGGGCTCTAGTGAAACGGGCGAGAGACGGGGAATTGTCATGCGGTGTCCCGGACTAGGGATGGTGGTGGTGGAAAACATTTATTTACACATGCACTACTGGAGCTATTGCATGAGCTGACCCAGAGGGGGGCCAGCCCTTACAAGTACTAGGTGGAGGTCCCTAGTTCGGGACCCCAGTGGCGTCGGCCGCCGCCCGGGCTCGCGCGACCAAGGCCCGTTGGGCCTGCAGGTCAGAGCAGCCGAGCAGGGTCGCCTCCCAGTCCTCCCGGGTTGGGTTGGGGTTAGGGGGGATAGCAGGGTTGGAGGGGCAGGCCCACACCATGTGGTAAATGTCCGAAGACTTCTCCGCACAGTGCGGACAGTTGCCCGAGAAAGAAGGGTCGAAGTGTTTGAGAGCTGCCGGGCACAGCAAAGTATTGGTATACAGGCGAAGCAAAAGCCGCTCCTCCGCCTTTGAGAGACCTTTACACGGGCGGGGATAAAGACCATGGCCAGATTGATAATGTAAAACAATGTCTTTAAAGGAGTAAGCGGGAGTGAATTCGAGTTCCTGATCGTCGGGGTCGGAGGGGAATGTCCGGTGAGAGAGCGCGCGGGCGGCGGCGTCAGCTGCCTCATTTCCCTCAAGGCCCATGTGAGCAGGAGCCCAAACGATACGCCGGTGCGCGGGGTCCCCGGTGTAGACGCTGTTTTGGAGAATGCAGTAGGCTAGATATGGTACCCAGCCCTGCTCGACGTTCCGACATGCCCCTCGCGAGTCGGAAATAATTGTTTTTGAATTGGAATCAGATGCAGCCAACGCAATGGCGACCTCCTCCGCGTGTGTTATGTCACGGGCTCGGAAAGTAAGGCCGTTCACTGTTTTGGATTGGTGGACGACTGCGGCCGTGTACCATCCCCCGTGGTGGGGGCCGGAGGCATCCACGTAGAATACGCCGGGTTTCGATCCATAGTGGCGGGCCAGGGCTTCCGCCCGCGCCAGGCGCCGGCCATTATGGTCTTCACGGTTCATGTTCGCGGGAAGAGGGCGCACGTGGAGGGCGCATCTCCACTGGGATGGAATACGTACGCGCTCTTCCATAAGAGTGGTGTGTTGGATGTGCAGTCGGGCAAGCAGGCGGCGACCCGACGATGTCTTTGAGAGACGTGTGTATTGGTTGGTCAAGTGGGCTTCCCGGAGCTCCCGAAATGTGTTCCCCATGCCCAGCCCCAGGAGGCGCTTGTTGGAGGTGTTCACGGGGAGGCCCAGAGCTCGCTTAATAATTTTGCGGAGGATGACTTCGAGTGAATCCTCGTCTTGCTTCCGTAGGTGGAGGTATGGAGTCGAATATAGAATTCGACTGGTTACAAATGCATGCGCCAGCCGCAAGGCGTCCTTACATCGTAACCCCCCGCGCTTGTTAGAAACCCGGCGGACCAAGCGGCCCACCTGGTCCCCCACCTGACGGAGTTTGGCCAATGTTGTTTCTGACCGTCTGTTTTGATGTATGAAGAGCCCCAGTACCCGGACTTCGATATTTTCAGGAATTGGACCTGTCTCAAGAGACAATGAAATTTTGGCTGTGCACTTTGGTGAGGGGCGTATGTGCACAAATTCAGACTTTTGGGTGGAGCATTGGAGGCCGCAGCGGCGAGCATAACGGTCCACTATGGTCGCCGCCTCCTGCAGGTTGGCCTCAATGTCTCCAAGGGAACCCTGTGTAGCCCACAGGGTGATGTCATCGGCGTACAGCGCATGCTGCACACCGGCGACAGCGCCCAGCTGGGCCGGTAGGCGCATCATAGCCAAATTGAACAACAGGGGAGACAGCACCGCGCCCTGGGGTGTACCCCTGGTTCCTAAATGAAAAGGGCCATGTTCTTTATCCTGGACTCGAATGTAAGATTGTACATTTTGCTAATCCTCTGAAGCTCGTCAGCGTTCAAGCACGAGGGAAAAAGCTCGCGACTGCACAAAGAGATTTGCAGGCTGGCCAACACGTGCAAAGTACGTGCAGAACTGGCTTTTTTTTTTTCAGGAGAAAGCGCGCTGCTCGCGCAGCTACTCAATGGGAGGGAGACCGGTTTGCCCGGACAATAGTGCGGAGTCGGCCGGAGAGGGCGCTTTTCAGTGGCGTCCGCAGCGCCCCCCTGCGAAGCTGCGGTCCCCTATAGAACCGAATGCGCGATGGCGTTCTATGGACTCCCTGGCAGCGTTGCAAGACGCTTTCGCGTTTCACTCCATCTTAACAACGCACCAGTGACACAAGCAGCAACACTGCGCTTAAGGCTTCCGCCTCACCGCACTTTAGGTCAACAAAGTGCCCCCCCCCCCCTGAATTTTTTGCCCTGGTATCTGTGATCTCAGTTTTGAGGAGATGATGGCACTTGCTTACGGTGACCGTCGCGTGTTCTTCAGCGAATAAGAAGCGGTCCTTGTAAGATCAAAGAAAAAAAATTGTTAGTCGAGTTGTATAGTTAAGTCTAATGCGAATTACGTGCGCTAGCACTTCGGTTTTCACTTCGGTTTCGGTGCTCTGATCCGTTGTTCACGAATGGAGGTTGTTCAGATATCGATAACGGGCTAATAATTCCCATATGTGTGAAATTGGTCATTCTCTACTTTATATTTCATGTATCACTTCGAATCCTGGTACCATTTAGGAGGTATGGTGCAGCGGTTAAGCGATGCGCCACTGCTCAGCTATAGCAGGTGCTGCCATCGGTGGGGCTCACTGTGATACGCATGTTGCTAAGCAACACCTTTTGTCTTGTACAAGGGAAACAGTGTAGCATGTAAATAAACAGTGGCTCATTCCATGCACTGAGATTCAGCTCGTGTTGTATGTTCCTCTCTTTACAAGAGAAGAAAGAAGTGCAAGTTTTTTGTTTTAAGTCGAGAAGGATTCTATGCTGCCGCAGTAACAACGCTTTTTTTTCAGCTTGCGCAGGAGAAGAGCTCACAACAATTGTTGAGTCTGACAGTCTTTGGGAATTTATTATAATACAGTTTAAAGGACTATACAGACACCTAATTTTGGTGGCATGTTTTCTTCTCTATAATGATGCGGAAGACACTATTGTGCATGAATGGCCATTGGTATTCGCCTACGGCTGCTAAATAATTTATAGTCGAATTTTTATGTCCCGTTGTTTCGGTTTCTACAGCCGAAAGATGGCTGTGACGCCAAATAGTGGTCATGTGTCACGCGAGGCATGAAGAAACTGTGATATAATCGCTGCTTCATCGTTTTAATTCAATACAGTGTTGAAGCCAACCTTCTTCAAGAGCCGGAATGGTAATGAATGCAGAAGCAGCGATTATAATTCTATGGTTTATGGGGTTTAACGTCCCAAACCGACTCAGGCTATGAGGGGCGCCGTAGTGGAGGGCTCCAGAAATTTCGACCATCTAGGGTTCTTTAACGAGCGATTGTATTGCAGTTTTTTCATGCCACACGTGACCTATAACCACACTTTGACGTCAGAGTCGTCGTCGTAGAAATATACCACATGGTAATCCATACTTGATAACGCCTCACGCATCATTACAAAGAAGGAAACATGCAGCTAATACGTCTATACTCTTTAAGAGAGCATGGTGCGGGGATAGTTGGTCCTGCATGTGAATAACACAGCGCGAAGTGTTGTGTGCCTTTTCTTCTGTCTCCGGTTCAGTTTTCGCTCTGGCTTCTTTCAAACCCATTAAAACACAGGCTTGCTGATTGCGAGGATCACGATATATACGGCGTAAATATTTCCCTACGCTTATTTTCTTTGTGAATGTTTTTCTTTGCAGACCATGTCCACAAAAATAGACCTCGGCCTTCGGAATAAAGGCGGTTTCGGTGACTTTGGCGAGCTTGGGTTCTTCGCGGGTGCCCCCGGTGTCGGCGGCTTGAAGGTCCCTCTTCCACTGGAAGCGGCTGCACCGACTAGCAATCAAGAGCTGACCAATGCGTCCCCGAAGAATGCTTCGTCGCTAATAGGTCCACCAACAACACTCCAGACAGCGAGGAGGATGCCTCCGAGGGCCAGGCGGTTGAAGCGCTCAAGAGTCGGGGCAGCCTCCTCTATGAACGTCCAACCATGTACGACAGACAGCTGTCGGAACCAGAGTGATTATTTGAAGAGTCTGCTGAACCTCTCCGCTAACCCGTGCCATGACTTCTACGACTACGTGTGTGGCAAATACCAGGGTCACCCGGATGGGCCTTACGCTCAGGTGATTTATAGTTACCTATTTTGGAGCATGTCATGGGTGCATCCAGGGGAACAGGGCATGCTACCTGTTTCTCACTGCTATTTTGTTCCTTCCCAATGTCTACTCTTGTTTCCGATGGCGTTGTATTAACCTGTGTTAGTCACTTTTTCATCTGATATCTGTTCATCGTCCTACTTAGTGTTCTTACTTTGGTCATTACAGCACCCAAATCAGATGTCTTACGCTATGAAACTTAGCCGTTCATTTCGAAAGCGACAGCCGCCTAGACGCAGGTCGCAATTCATGTACACCGTTCGCAGTCAATTCACGTTCACTCACTGCTTCACCTAAAAAGCTATCGCTTCACCAGTTGGACGCACATTTTGTGGATCAGGTGCTACGCTATATAAAGTGAGAATGCCGGTTCCTCTAATTCTCTATTCCCCGCCCAGTTGTTCCTATTGATAACGCACCATTGCGGCATAAAGAACAAGCGAAAGCCTCGCCGCGGCTGACGTTCGGTTGAAAAAGCAGGCTAGTGGCGCGTCCACACATGGGCATTTGGATTCAAGAGCGATCGAAATCCACCGCGTCGGAAAAAATTCCGGTGGAAAACCAGGAGAGACGCGGCTCTGTACGGCCTCAAAATTGTTCCAGGTAAAAAAACAGCATATCCACAGACATGCACGTCCTTCAAAACAAGGTAAAACTCAGCGAGTGCGGTCCTTATAATCTCGTACGGCTACACTCCGGCCAGCAATGCAGGCTCCTGGATACAAAATGCATGTATGCGAAAGGCGTCCAGCACACGTTCGACGTCCTGAATGCGGTGTCACTGGCTAACGGTGGTCTCATATTCAGCACCGGAAGGTTGGATGTGGGACCATAGAGTTTCTTACTATTACCCAGAGGGAAAGCTGGCGGCGCTGCACTTCAGCCACCATGGACGCTCAAAGCATCATGGGGCGGTGAGCTACTTGTTGCGGCACAGTCGTAATTTTTAGGGACCACGGAGTGGCATTACTAAGATGTTTCATTCCGAAAACGCTGCTCGTGTATGCGCAGACGACTTTCGCGCGAACGCAGTGTGCAAAAGCCATAGTAGTGAAAATGCAACAGCACATGACGCCAATAAAAGGTTTCACTTTTCTGAAATGCCATTAAAAAACTTCTTAGAGTGTCTAGGCAAAACATGTTTTTCAAACAAAAATTTTCTTTTGAAAGTGCGCTTGTTAGGCACAAAATATTAACTTTTGCAGTGTTTGATACTTGGCCAATAGGAAAGCTAGACATCTCTCATTTTGAGCAAACTTTGCATTTACATGCTTTTCTGATCGTTTGTTGCAATTTTCAAACAGGATACTGAATGTTAGGACATTTGTAGTTATCGAACAGCTTTATTTTTTGCATTATTTTTTGGTCAAAAGTTGTAGTTCTGCAGTAGGTAGCTCACCGCCCCATGATGCTTTGAGCGCCCATGGTGGCTGAAGTGGTCTCGAGGGGTCTTCATGCAAACTCCCATAGACGGGTTGTCAGCTTTCCCTCTAGGTAATAGTAAGAAACTCTATGTGTGGGACGGATAGGGGAAACATCTGTCACTTCTATATTTTTCAACGCGAGGCCGCTATTTTCTATCACGGCCGGGCCCCACGAAGCAGACTGCTCGTCAACACATGTGAGTAATTAGTCCGCACTACTTAAATTGAAGTCCGGTGTAACAGTCAACTCAGTGCACTTCTAAGAAGGTCAGTTACAGGAGAATTACTAGATGATTGCTAAGAGTTCTTCACCTGCAGGCAAAAGCTACACGTAAACCGAAAGGAGTTTATGCAGTTCACTAAAAGCACTTATTCTGGCGTACATCATTTCCGCGTTCACAGTGCTTAGCCCACAGGCGGCCTTAGAGTTCCTCAACTATGGGTCGAAGACCAACGGAGAGAAGCCCCACAGGGTTCGTTTTTTGTAAAAATAATTTCGTCGATATATTTCCGAGCATGGCCCGCTTTAATTGGCTGAATTGCTTGATACATACTTAGACTGGCATTGTATCTTTGAAAGGGAAATATGCTGTCTAGCCGGGTTGGTAAAATTAAGGGTATATGTAGGACACGTTCGCCAGGCGCCAAGTGAACGACGTTGCTTGCATGGGTGACCGAGTCACTCCTTGTGGACCTTTCGCCATTCAGAAGTCCTACACTTAAAATCTTCTTTACTTTTCACTTTAGTTTACTTTCAATCATTAAGTGCTTTTAGCATCTATGTTCCAGAAACTCAAGCAAAAGTGGTCAGAAAACCTTGGTGAATAAGAAACCAAACATAAAGCTGTCATTATCCAAGCACTTCCGAGCTTACCATAGAATTTACCATATTCGAATTCAAAGCGGCGCTCGAACCATCCCGTCACCAACATTGCAGCTTCATATTAGCGATGCCTTAGACCGCTTTGTCATTCAGCGCTCTGCATCTAACCGGAAGTCTCTCGCGCTCTTTGTTGTAAACTGTCGTCCTCGTCATATTTTATTCGTTCTTTCCGCGCTTTCAAATACGCAAGGCCATAATTTTTTCCCACCATGGCCGTGTAATTGAGTCGGTTTAGCCAACGTATAGGTTCCACTATGTCGCCAATGACCGCTGTACGTAGCCACACATTAAGGTGCGAAGGCGGCCAAACATGCCGATAAGGACAATGAAGGCCAGGTGACTGCTGAGGCGCGTAAAACCGCGAAAGCAGCGAGGGACACAGATTGCGCTGTCCATCACAAAACGCCGACACTGCTGAACGAGGCGGCATCTAAAGCACCAAAAGTTGCAAAAGAAGCCGAGTACACTCCCCACCTTACAGAGGAGGCTGATGGCGGAGGCTCTACAAGCCGCGAAAGAAACGAGAGAGACAATTCACACTGCCAAACTCCAATAACAGAAGCAGGCACTGATCAGTAGGTGAAAGCTCTTGTTGTTCTGGCTTACGCGAGTGTGGCTGCCACAAAGTGTGAGCTCTCCTGGAATGTGCTGAGCCTTTTCCGCCATGCATGTTTTGTGCCTCACAACGGCCTTACAGACTCCTACGATATGTGGTGCATGCATGCTTCCTGTATAAAACAGCTTCCGACATATTCGCCGGTTAAACGCGTATGCTTGCAGGGTTGGCCAAAAGTCCTCAGGCCACAGGGTCTCCTTTTGAGCAGTATAATCAGGCAGTTACGACACCCGCGGTGCTCATAATATCTGTAGAAGGTAAAAAAAGCATCGTTCTAACCTCTTACTACCTGAATAGCTTTATCGGCATATAGGATGTACCGAAGAAAGGCAGACCCTGTAGCCTGGGAACATTTGACCAACCCTGTACTTCATAGACAACACTAAATCATGTACTTAACTAAGGCCTCATTTAAAAAAAAAAAGCAGCTTTAAAAAGTGATACATTACAGACCGCTTCATTCTTTAGCCATCTTGCTACTTACGTTGCAAGCCTGTGCATTACCCATCCACGCAGGCCGAAAATGACCTACGAAGCGACACACTTTCTGCCCTCGCCGCTGAAAATGTGCCGGCCTACCGCCAAACTGCCTGGCAGAAAGCCGCGGGACTCTTCAAGGCCTGCCTTTTGATGGCTGATTCATCCAGCGACAAGGTAGGTGGCGACAAATATAAGAAGGCCGTCGACCTTGACGGATATATTCGGCGTCCCGCGATTGACGGCAATGAGCAGGGGTATATAGGCGAAGCGCTTCTTGATAGAAAAGAGTACATTAACAATCTGGTTTTCCCTCAGAGGTCTTCTTTCCCAGAACAGCCTGCTTGCAACTTCCGACCCCTCACTAGTTCTACGTTTCGCAGCCATCCATTCGACCACCTGGGGTTTTCAACGCGCACAGGCATCAGCAAGACGAGGGAAGCTTTGCGTTTCGCTGCCACTAAAGTTGCATTAAATGCCACAAAATGCGGAGATGTAGTACTCGACTATGAGGCGGGAACTTTGAAAACTGGGGGGATGCTGTATTCGCCTTTACGAGCAGAAAGCAGCAGCGTTATTGGGTCCCGTTCGCATCGGCTACTCATAAAAAACTCCTGGCGCAGTGGTACAGCGGTGAGGAGATGTTCCAAAGCCCCGGGAGGTGGCTGTGTCAAACAAAGCCACCACTGGGCTTTTTGCGACCCATGTTGCTCTGGCCACGCTCTCGTAAGGCTCGCTTTCAGTCGAATTAAATGGTGGCAACCTGCCACAGTCCCCAAGTTCTCGCCTGCCAACCTGGCAGGTGGCAGCTGACAGGTGGCATTTTTTTATTTTTCGTAGGTTTGTCGCTTACTGCCAAAGACGTCGATGACGACGCCGGCTTTTTCTTCTACACGGGGCACCTAATTTAACACTAAGGACGCCGCAGCGAGCTACGAGCAGGAAAATGCTGATGTAACACGGAGGACAGACAGTGGACTGTTACTAATGTTCCAAAGCGAGGGAGATGCAACAGGGGGCTACAGGGAGTCAGGTGCACGTAGGGGGTTAAAAAGTTTTCGAGGCTAAAGTGCCTGCAGCTAGCACATGGCAGGGCAGGTAGGAGGATGAAGCAAAAGGAAAAGAGCTCATCCCCCCCTCCCCGGCCCTCCGCACCACTACGTATCGCAACGCAGTTGAGCTGGAAAAGTTGGTGCACCTGTACGGCTGCCGCGGCCGGGATAAACACCGCCGGTCTTGCGCTCAGCACCCCGAACTCTGTAACTACTAGAAAACTTCTCCGAGGCCCCCTGTCATGGCATCCTTGATTACACACCTGCAGGTTTGATATGACACTCCCTTTATAGAAATGCAGCAGTGTGGTTACTGACTACTGCGCAGTGCTGTGGCCCGAAGCCGTATCCATAAGCATTTGGGGTGGTAAAAACTGAATAGACGTGACGCCATCTGATACGAGTTTCAGTTGGACGTGTATGTCTAACGCAGATGAGGAAGATGGAATGCGAAGCGAAAAGATGTGAAAATTGTGGACGTCCACAGTGGCGCGTCTACAATCGTGGACATAGCATCTTAATGCCGAAAATATCGAAGTGGCGTTTTCAGGCCTTCCTTTGCCGTTTTTTGGGGGCAAGTGTGGTATGAAATGGACTTATTGCTGTAAACCATGCTTCTACAAGGAAAAAGTTGGACCACTACAGCGCTGAAGCGTTATTCATGAAAATAGCCGATGTAGACGCAACGTTTTTAGATCCCTTTAAGTTTGCAAGCTCCCCCAGGCCGAGCCCGAGAAAGCGGCCCCCGTCCGCTTCCACTCACCACGCGGCGCTGCTGTCGCTGTCGGCCCGGAGCCGCCGGAGCGCTCGCGCTTGGCAGTTGCTGTGACAGCCTGTTCTCATCCGCGATAACATTGGGAGCGAACACGTCGAACTCAAATTTGCTGCACTTTTGTAGCTGTCACGTTGAAACTTCAGTCTCATGGTTAAATAAATGTTTCGCCTGGCTAGTAAGGGTGCGATAAAGCGCAGGGTGATGCCAGTTCGCAAAATACCAATCGTTTGCATTGCGCTTTATCGCATCGCGTTCGCGACGTTTAGCGCTATGCGTATGTTGGAGTAAAGCTATCAATATTTTTTCGGTAGAATGCACGAAACATCAATGAAAGGTTAAAACTAGCGATGTTCCACTTCTAGATCAGTCACGAAATTCCGCGCTATATTATCAACGAAGCACCGCACATACCAGCAGCATTTTGCACGTTCTTTAGAATGCCAATTTCAGTGAACACAACTATAAATGCAGACACACTTAGCTGGATGCAGGGAGGGAATAACTATAGAAGAGCTTTTTATTTGCAATGATCGCACAGACGGGAGCAGCGTCCTGCACTTTCATTTTTAGAATGTTGATTTCATTGAACACAGACAAGCATTAAATGCAGACACACTAAATCGGAAGCACGGAGGGAATGGCTACAGAAGGCGAGCTTTTTTATTTGCAATAACCTTTTCTCTGTTCTCCAGCCGACGGTTGTCTCTCGCATAGAAGTGCATGCGTTTCACTATGACAAAATGCAGCAGTTGGCATGTAAAAGTGGCCATATGCTCTGCACATCCAAGCCGAGCAAGGTTTTCCAATTGCAGCTCGTCTAGCACCTCCCAAAAAATGTCCCCAAAAACGGGACCTTCTTTCAAAGAATTCGAGATTGCTTAGTTTACAATGTTGGTAAACTCTAACATCTTTTTGGTGGGATGCTTTAAGCACCCTTGCTTGAAGCTTTTGTATACTGTAAGATAAGCGTCACTGCCAACAACTGGCACAGGAGAGCTGATATCTTCCATGCTGATACCTACTGGCTGCTCCAAATCAGGCGGCGGCGACGATGGCGTAGGCGCGAAGGGCCACGCTGGTCGGGCAAACAGCGTGGCGAGCGCCACCGCGCGGCAGGAAACGGGAAGGCGACAATCCGCGCACCGCAGCTTTCGAACTGAAAGGGATCTAAGAACGTTGTGTAGACGTACCTTCAAAGAAGGGCTGCCGACCTAGCAATGAAGGCCCAATGATGGTCGCAAAGAAGCCTCGCAACGTAGAGCCATTGCCGTCAAATACAGAGCGCTGTGACCAGTGCTTCAAGTCGCAGGGATCTCGTTTGGTCATGACCCCCCCCCGCCAATATTCACACGAGATCAAGACCCCCCTTGCTCAGATAGTAGCTTCTGCATGAATCCGATGCAACCAACCATTTTTTATTCTTGTCTGTGGTCGTCGGCACATTTCTTCTTTGTCATTATGAAAATTTCGCTGAAGTTTTTAGCAAGAATCGTTAACATGTTTTCTAAAACCCGATATGTAGAAAAATACAAAGTTGGCATCACAACTCAAGGGTTCGACAGAAACGGGAAACCCGTATCCTCATAACATGAGTCGGTCCAGAACAGACCGCTCAGATCCAAGGCTACACAACAACACGGGTAGACATAGGGATCATTTGTTTCAGGTCTGTGCCATAAATTAAGCTAGCAACGACCTAATAATTATTTCTTCTCTTTGTAAAAAAACATGTGTAAAACCGACCGCAAGCCGCTTTCTCTCTACCACTGCACCTGTGCTCGAATGACTACAGAGCCACTTCGATGGAGTCTGACTTTAAGCACTGGCTTTGCTGGAAGCAACCATTGGTCCCAAGTTCTGCACCTGCCGGATGCACAACAGTGCAGACGCGAAGGCTGCACATCGAAGAGCCGCGTTCGGTGCTGGTGATTCGGAATTTTCTTCTGGCGACTGTTTTTAAGTTTCTTAAGTCAAAAACTACAGAATAATTCTATGAAGCGTATATTCTCACAGCTATACAGTTATTCATGTCTAACGTTCAGTTACAGAAGGCAAGAATATATGCAGTACTTACGTTCATGTAGCAGCGTCTACAAATGTTAACGCTGATAAAATGTCCTGAAATATCAAAATTCTTGCGTATTTTTTTAAACTTCACTTTTGCTTAATGCAATGATTGTGACTTATGCAAAAAATTGTTTCCTCTCAGCAGATTTAATTGGCGCCTGAAGGGGTTTTTTAACAGAACTGAATTTATAGTTATAATGGAATTTGAATAGCGTAATAGAATATAATATAAACGTGATTTCAATGTTTTCGCATTAGTCGTACGTAATTTGTTTAAGTGCCCTGTGTATGTTTCAATTAGCTGCTTATTTGTAAACAGGGCATGAAACTTAGTGGGCAAACGAAGCCACGAATTTTTTTCCCTCTGTCGACGTGCTTGCTGCCGTTGTTGCCATTGCTGCTCCTTTAAGACACGTCCGCAGGTATCGGATAACTAGAGGATCAGGGCTGATCTAATCAAACATTTAGCATAGCGTGTACCACCTCCGCTATCGCTTACTGCGTACAGAGCACCGTCAGTACTCATGCATAGATCGCCCTGATGGTGCCAGGTGGCGCCGCATGCCGACCTGTTTGGGCCTGTTTGCACAGGGTGTCACACAATCTTAAAGGTACCCTGCGACGTAGATAAAGCATGGGGTCTTTATTCTTTGTATGCAGAGTAAGGGACATTGTGAATCTTGAACGCGCAATGAGATCACCGAAATCATAATATTTTATATTTTAATCTTCGCCAGAAATGCTTGTTTCGAGCCGATGGTGGCGCAACGCGGCGGCCATTTGCGGCAGCGGAAATGCGGTGGCATCCAGATAGGGCGCTGCCTTTCTCATTGGTTGGGCGTCCAGTTTGCATATTGTTCCTTTATACTTGCGAAATAGATCCAAAATATTATGTCTCTGAGTACTGAAAGCTTTTCGCATGCCACAAAAACTGGAAAGAAGCAGGGAAAGCGAACGAAAACTAACAAGAATACAGCTAGGGGCGACACTTTCCATTCCGCTTCAAACCTTCGTGGCGGCCAGCGCTGTTAAAAAAACGTTGGCTCAAACCAGAAAGCGCGCGCGTCGAGACCGGCCGTGACCATACCAAGACGGCAGCGAAAAAAAAAGCCAGTCGACACACCTTGCCCAAAATTGTGAAGAGAAAGGCCGGACAGGAGACGGGAGTCGAGTTTGGGGAGGAGGGGGCTACTGCCGACAGACTTCCAGTCCGACTAAGAAAGAAACTTCGGGGAGCTTCCTTTGCCCCGACAAAGCAACAACTGCATGCACGCTTCCGCTGCATGTGCTCTAGGCGCGGTTCTGATTGGTAGCGCCCAATCTCGGCACTGGGTGAGTGAAATGGGCAAGTGAAATGCGTTTTCGCCTGAGCTTTTCATTCTGAATTTTCAGAGCGGAATAACTTTCGTTTGCGTGCTCCGATTTCAATAATTCTTTTTGCTCTGGTCTCTGGAAAGCATGGCGAATCTATTTAATGATATTAACTGGTACTGAGGAAATCATCGCGGTGCCCCTTTAAGAAGTTAGCCCAGAAGGCTGGTGTTCGTCTCGTGTTTACCACTCCGCGTAAGCTTTCCAAATTGTGCAGGCTTGTTACCGAAGGGCACCCGCAGAGAACTAAGTTTCATGTGGGATCAACCACCAGACTAAGTTTGTTCCTTGTGCGATAGGTGTCGTGTATCGCATTCCCCTTAGCTGCGGCCGGATTTATGTGGGCCAGATGGGGAATTGTGTGAACGAAAGGTTGCGCGAAGACGCTTCGTCGCTATGGACAGGTCATGGTTCGAACCTGCCCCAGAACTGCAAAAAATGTAAGGACTGCGAGGGAGGCTGTCTGCCCAACTTGGATGCGACAAGCACCATCGGGCGCGGAAGAAAAAGCGTGGATAGAGAGATGTTGGAGGCCTCGCACGTAATCGCCGGAGCTAACGACTTGTGTGTCAGTTCCACTTCGGTGTTTTTGCTGGAAAAACAACCTAAGTTCCCCGGTATCTGATGGCAGAAGTGGTAGCGCCT
The DNA here is from genome assembly GCF_055824585.1 of Amblyomma mixtum. Taxonomy (NCBI): domain Eukaryota; kingdom Metazoa; phylum Arthropoda; class Arachnida; order Ixodida; family Ixodidae; genus Amblyomma; species Amblyomma mixtum. The sequence continues at coordinate 77,964,077 of NC_143018.1, forward strand.
TCATGAAGTTTTCGCCTTTCGTATGTGCTGATTGTGTGCTTCGGTCACCCCAGGGGTATAGGTTTCTTTGTTCTAATTCTTGTCTTATGTATATATATGTGTTTTTTTTCCTCTGGGTTTAGTCTTTATGTCTATCGTGCAGCTACGTCACGTTTTTATTTGGGTTTTTATCTTGTTTACACGTGCTGAATTTCCTGGCGCATGCTCACAGAGTGAGAGGTGTTCCTTCGACCATGCATCAGTTGCTAGTGCGCTCCTGACCTGTCCGTTCTGCCTGTGTTCTCCGTGTTTTTCTGTGCGCCGTTCTTTGATGGATCCTAACCAACTAGCCCAACTTTCTGCTTTACAAACCATCACACAAGCGTAATCTTCGCAGCTTGAAGATTTGAAGTCATGGATGATGTCGCTGAACCTCAACCTCCTGAATTTGCACACCACTCCGTTGGTCGACCCTGTGGACATGACGGTGCGCCTGGCGATCGAGATCGGCGTTGCCCCCGTCTTTGACTTCTGGTTCTTTGACGACACATTCCACGAAGGAAAACGGGCAGTGAAGGTGGGTGTGTGGCCATGGTTTTCATTCAGTGCTATGCACCGGTTTGTGGAGCACCTCGCCAAGTGGCCATACAGACAAGGGAGAGTAACCTACTCGAGGGTCTGTGGGGTCCACTCTGCTTAGATTGCTCCCTTCCCACTGCGATAGGTTCTTAACCAAAGTTACGCGCATCAAGGAGAGCAGATGCACGCAGTCGAATTAACGTCGAATATTTGAACTCGTATAGAGTAAACTTTTCATCGAACTCCATGATCTTATTATGATGCTAATTGTATATTAATGACGCAGTCGAACAAAGCGCTAGTACTTCACTTCGGAGAAAAGGTTCTTCAGCTCTTACGCTGCCTAAGGGAGAAGGAACTGCCGCTGATGCTGTGGATGATTTCCCCTGGCAAGGCAGTGGCCCGAGGAGTCAAGTGCTCGGGTCAGATGAGGCGGCTAGGCGTAAGAATGTACGGAAAAAAAAATTGAACTTCTTCCCCAAAGCATGCTCTTTGAGCAGTGTTTCAGGCAGAGAGCAAACATGACTCTTCGGACTGTCAGACTGCCTCATGAAGTGGTAAGGGTAGAAAAAGATTCCTGTAACCCTTCGGAGAGGTGCTTGTCTTGATCTACTGTGTGGAAAGGCCCAAAGCGGTGCAGTACGCTGCAGAAGTCTTGCGAAAGCTCGAGACATTTAAAGTCTTCGCTGCCTGAGCAATGCCAATACTTTGGAGAAATGATTTTAGCGAAGTCCTCAGCAGAATCTTCGCAAATTTTTCAGATCAGGAACTTCTACTACATCACATATTTTTTTCCGCATTGCCAAGGCGCGACATGCGTTCCTTTGTAGCCATCTTGGTTTTCTTCGTGTGCTTCCTCGCAGTGATGCCGTATGGTATTATTCAAGCCTCGCTAAAGCGTGCTAACCGCAGTAAAGCTTAGATCGCTGATGATATGGGTCGCTTTGCGTTGAGAAAGAGGCCCAGGCTCTACGCCGAAGGAACTTGTACTCGAGACCTCTTTTTAATGGGTGGTACGATCAACGTACTTTATATTTATGCACGTAGAGCATTCCTACAGTATTAACGAAATGGTGGCAGCTATCGTAATTAGGCTTAATATGAGGTACAAGCTTAAGGTAGTGCAGGCCTACGCGCCTGCATCCAGCCATGATGAACAAATCATTGAAAGCTTCTATGTAGACATGTAATCGGCAATTCGCAAAGTTCACAGAGAGAAATAATTTAAGGATCATGAGGACCTTTTTCTGGAAACGAAAGAACGATGGTAAGGGAATACGTCTACTTAAGGCAGGTAGTGACCGCAGGTCCGGATCATGAGAGAGAAATAACTAGAAGAATAAGAATGGAGGGGACCGCATGGGACAGGTTTCCACAGATCATGAATGAATATTTACCAATATCCCTCATGAGAAAAGTATACAACACTTGTATCTTACCGGTACTCATCTAAGGGGCAGAAACATGGAGGCTAACGGAAAGGGTTCAGCTTAAGTTAAGGCCAAAGCAGCGAGCTATGGAAAGGAAAATTGTAACTGTAACGTTAAGGGACCGGAAGCGGGCGGAGTGGGTGAGGGAATAAACGCGGGTTAATGGCATCCTAGCCGAAATCAAGAGGAAGAAATGGGCTTCGGCAAGGCATCTAATTGCGAAGGCATGATAACCGCTGGTCCTAAGGGTAACGGAGTGGATTCCAAGAGAAGGCAAGCGTGGCAGGGGGCGGCAGAAAGGTAGGTGGGCGGATAAAATGAGATGAAATTTATGTGGGCGCAGCTGGAAAAAGACAGGGTTAATTGGAGGGACATGGGAGAGGTCTTTACCATGCACTGGGCGTAGTCAGGCTGCTGCTGATGATGATGAATGCGAAGAAACAAGTAGACTGCGTTTTTTAAAGCGAAAGCCTTTCTTGGCTCATGAGAGTCTTGGACGGAAGTTGTAGACAGAGGATGTCCGCAAAAGTGTCCGCACGAACTGTCAATCATATGAAAAGAACTTAATAAGGAAAGAAAATTGGTGTCTCGGTAGGGATCGAACCCGGGCCACCTGCGTGCGAGACAAGGACGCTGCCACTCCACCACGACACTTCGAGCTGATTAAAGGGGCGTATAGTAAATGCACAGTTCTTAAAAAGGTATCCGAGATATGTACTGAGGCCTACATGAGTAATTAAGAGCACGTCAATTACAGAAGCCGCAATCAAGCGAGTACCAAATTTCCTCCGTTTCCGCTAAATTTTCTCCGTGATAGGCGTGCAGCTGTAGCGCCATCATGCGGCACCCACTGAAAACCTCCCTCGTAATGTACAGCACTGGCCCAGCAGATTGCGCAGGTGGCGGACAGTGCACAGTTTTCGCATTTCCGCACGTAAAGAGACCTGAGTGCATCGCACAAATTTTTTTTCTAATCTGTTTCTGATTCTGTGTGTAGTTCAAGATCAGCGACTTCCAGGAAGCGTGGCACAAGAAACGGGAAGAATTGAAGAAGCAGTCACCCGACAAACTAACTGAATACTACACCGATCAACTGCGCCTGTATCCTGGCTACAAAGTGTCGACACCTGACCACTTTGCTACGGATTTACGCACTTCCGAAGACGCTTGTAAGCGTACATTCCCATTTACCTTTGCACTGAACGTCCCAGCTTCCGATATGTCATAGTGCTAGCTGTGACATCATCCGAGTTTCGTGAAAGGACGTTAGCAGGTCCCAGCTTTACGTTAAGTTGCACTGTAAGTCGCTAGAACAAACTAAACCCAAAACAGAATACAGCCTTGAAATAACAAATAATTTTTTATTGGATAAATCCACACAATGTATGTATTCAGATGGTACCACGGGAAACTATGGCCGAAACAGCCAGGAGCTTAAAGACGTTCTTGTCCGAAATGTCGCAAAACGTAAAAACGTTGTTTTTCTATAGTACACCCCCCGATTATTTTACCCACTAAAGATTACTTTCCACTTTTGAAGCAGTTAAGGTGCCAACGGCACGCAAAAATCAGTTTTCAATACTGATACTGAAAAAAGCGGTTCTGTAACCACCCGCCGGAAGTGACGCATGTTTGAGACAGCAGTCCGGACAGGTTCGGAGCGTCTGCTCGTTACGGCTCGTGCAAAGCGCAGGTACGAATTCCGCGTAAAGCACTTTGCTCAATAAATACTGGATTTATGTGAAAAAAAAACATGTTAAACCCCATAACACACATCTTAAAACGGACGGAACGTCCCACAAAAAGTTATAGCTGTGTTTTATTTAGTAGAATACTCCCCGCTCAACATCAGCGAAGATGATCGCGCCACGATACCAGTGAGCGTAGTTTGCCTGGCAGTATTCTATTACAGCTTGTCCAAGGTTGGCCATCTCGAAGGAAGGAGGCATATTCAAATGGAGGCCAAGTAGGAAAAGTACTTGTATTATCAAGTCGCCTTTTTTGAGCGGGTACGGGCGTGCCAACAGCGCATGTGCACGCTGCTGAGCGTGCAATATGGTTGTTGTCTTGAAAAAAAAAAAAAATGGCGTGCCTTCTCTTTCCCCTTATCATTTTTCTCCCCCGTGGAAAGGTATTCCTAGCTGCGCATAGGAATTTGGAACAGGTGCCGTGAACACGAAGTACATCAATAAAAACAGCCTGATGTCAAAAAAGGGAGCTTAGAGAATTAAGCGCTGTGTAAAGGGAACGAATATGAAAGAATATTTGAGTTACAAAATAAATATGCAGTGCGTTTCAGCGAACTCTTCCAAAAATTTTCAGAAATAAGCTTTTTGGCCTAAAAATGTGGCTTTTGCGGCATAGTATTACAGGCGGACACCAGAAAACCGGCGAATCGTCTGAAGTAGTAAGCTGGTTAACTAATTTTAATAACTTTTTAACTAGTACAGTTAGGCGCCTATCTGTAATTAGAGATTTGTAGCCGGTCGTTAGTAATAGCCATATCACTTTTTAGAATGTCGAAGACGCAATTACCCTCACTGCTGTGACTCGACAAGGTTTGGCTCCATGCAGGAAAGCAACTCCTCCAGTGCTCGTAACTAGTCGAAAACCCCAAACTTTGTCGAGCCACAGCGCCAAGGGTAATCCCCTTTTTGAAATTCTAAAAACTGATACGGCTATTACTAACGACCAACTACAGATCTCTAATTGCAACCAGGCGCCTAACTCTAATTGTTAAAAAGTTAATTAGTAGAAATTAGTTAACCAGCTTACTACCTAAGATGATCCACCTGTGTTCTGGGGCCCGCCAGGCCTGGCAATGCCATGCCGCAAAAGCCATAACTCTATTCTAAAAAGCCTATTTTTGAAAGTTTTTGAAAGTGTTCGCTGAAACACCCGCTATATTTTGCTCTTCGTGGACCGCGTCATTAATGCGGGGCTGATGATAGGCTGGTTCATCTTTGCGCGCCTCGGTCGGGCAAGCGAGTGCGAGATGCAAAATATGTACCGGTTACAAATGAACAAAGGCTTATGCGCTACGTTCATTACTCTATTTATCTGGAACCACTTGAAACCCGCGTACTGCAGGGGCGGAAAAGTTTTTCTAACCTTTTCAACCACACAGCTGGGCAGAACGACGGGGTTGCCGGACCCCAGTCGACAATACGCCCACCACGCAAATTGCCGGTAGGCAGTTTATCTGTCAATCGATTAAGCAATTTGTAGAGCATATAATCAAATGTACGTGCTGTCTTCCTTTTAAAATATTTTCATTCACATAACTTATGCGTTCAGGTCTCAGACCGTGGAAACGCGCCGTGGGTGTAGCTTCCTGTAATCGACGTCAAGTATGAACGGCGTGAGGTAGTAAGAAATTCGACGTTTTCAGTAACGCTCGTGTGGCCTTCCAAGATTCTCAGCCCAACCTGCGAATCTTCGAGGCCGCAGATACACTCGGTGCAGGACGGCATTATTGCACGTCGGATAGAACTGCACCTGCAATAAACGCGTCCACGTTGACTCCTTTTCAGGCGAAGCATACCTCTCCTTAGACTTGTGCCTGGTGTAAACTACGTGTCGTCCACTGTAGCTTTTGAACCCGCTATGCTATATTGTGACCAGCGCTCCCTCGTCGTCTTTATTCTCCCTATTAGAGACGCCTAGCAGCCTTTCTTCTCCCACTTATAGCCCCCTAGGTACATGCCATGCTTTGCCGATCGGGCCAGAAACACTTACGTGCACTAATGATGAAGACCGGGAGAGGTCTATTGACAAAGCCCTACCTACAGAAGGGATTAGCGCAAGGGAGAAGCGTCAGTCGCCCACCATTTCAAAAAAAAAAGAATATGAAGAATTTTACGAGGGTTATAAGAAATACTTTTCCGGGCACCGTTGATCCCCTGGCCCAAGCCCTCGGAGGACGGTGGGAGACTCACCCTTCGCCGCACCATAAAAGAGGTCTACCTCGAGCTCCGCCTCGACAAACGCCTTTACCCTCCCCCTCATCCATCACTCACGGTGCCGGAGTCTCGCCTTCTTCGGCACATTCAGATGAATGCAGTTATCACCCCGTCTCGCCTCTTTCTCTATCGCTATCGGTCGGACCCTTCCTGTCCCAACTGCCCCTGTATCTACGCGGACCTGGCCCATTGCCTCTTCTATTGCCCGGCTGCTCAGCAGTCGGGTTCCTACCCCCCACCTTCTTTATCCATCACCACCTGGCTCGACTGGCTTGGCGCTGAAGGGGAGGAAGAACAGCGACTTCTGGTTGCCCAGGCGGTCGACATGCTCGGACTGTAAATTATGGCCGAATAAAGGTCTTGTACTACTACTACTACTAAGAAATAGATACTCGTCAAAAAAGTAAAACTAGGCGTAGTTTTTGTATCATAATGTATTTTCAAGCACTGTTAGCTGCTTGTGTTTTCACTTCATTTCTTTTAGTTTTCTTCTTCGGATGACGCCGCGATCACAGGTTCTCGCATAGCCGCTCCTCTGGGCTTCAAAGGTATCGCACGGACTCCTTGGCCTCCAAGGCCGTTACCAGCAAAGGCGCTATCTTTGTGCCACGCATCTGCGCACCATGCTCCTTTGAGCATAAGGCCCTGATTCCCGAAATCCTTTGCTGCGCCCGGGTGACAGGGTTATTAAAAGTGCTCAAGTACGCAACTGCATATGCCTTGCGTAGCCTTCCAACAACTCCAGGACACATTTCACCACCGGTGCGAAAGGCTTGCGGTAGTTCTCAGTTTTCTAACGGTACGCGCTGCCAGAACAAGCAAACTCGTGCGTCGTAATAAATTCACTACAATTTCTTCCATCTATGTTAATAATATGGGAGGCCTCCTGGAAGACAACGATATCGTAGCTGAAACAAAACCGCAGCATTTTGAGAAGGTAGGACTTACTATAGTATCCAGGCAGGCATTTTTAAAGATTTCAGCCGCCGCGGTGGCTCAGCGGTTATGGTGCTCGGCTGCTGACCCGAAAGACGCGGGTTCGATCCCGGCCGAGGCGGCTGGAATTTCTTTGGAGGAGAAATTCTAGAGGCTCGTGTACTGTGCGATGTCAGTGCACGTTAAAGAACCCCAGGTGGTCGAAATTTCCGGAGCCCTCCACTACGGCGTCTCTCATAGCCTTAGTCGCTTTGGGACGTTAAACCCCATAAACCAAACCAAACCAAAGATTTCAGTGTATGGGTAAATGCATAATTGATTTTGCCTCTTGGGTTTGTGCAGTGGTCAGCGTTATAAACAAGCACGTGAAGCCGAATTCTGTGTTCGTCATTCGAATTATCGAAGATATGGGAAAACAGACGGCGCCAAAAGTCACGCCAGGTGAGTATACGATCACCTGACGTAGATAGGATATGCAACTGAAGCCGCCGCTGTCTTCCTCGTTGCAAAGAATGCGTTTATCTATGCCGTTTAAGGAGCACGAAATTTCCCTATGCGTAGAACTATAAATATGTTTCGGCATTTGCTAGGTCGATTTTCGCGGCAGGGGAGGTGTGAATGCAACTGCTCATGCATGTGCTTAAGTATACACTTTTGCGGCAAGGGTTTTTTGAAACCAATGCTTAGTTGCACCGCGCATTTATAGCCATGAGCGCTACCCGAATGTGAAGCCCCTTCATCGGTCACGTAAGTCAGCGCTGAATGCGAGAGGGCTTACACTTGGTGCAGCCCGAAAATTGTTGCTTGTTTGCATAAAAGCAGGACCTTGGGTATCTAAGGAAGCTTTCTAAGTCAACTTGTATAAAGTAGGATTGGATTAAGTTAATTTGAGTGCTCTGCAGCACTTTACTTTTATGCAACCCTATCGAAAAATCTCATATGAGTTCACATGTGCCTCGTATCATTTCATGTGTTACATACGAGCTATATGTGTCAGAAATGTCTCGTATGAACTTGTGTGCAGCCCATATGAGTAATATGTGTCAATATATGTGCCTCATATGAACACATATATGCTTCATGCGAGTTCATATGTGTCGCGTCGCCGCGGTGGCTCAGTGGTTATGGTGCTCGGCTACTGACCCGAAAGACGCGGGTTCGATCCCGGCCGTGGCGGCTGAATTTCTTTGGAGGAGAAATTCTAGAGGCCCGTGTACTGTGCGCTGTCAGTGCATGTTAAAGAACCCCAGGTGGTCGAAATTTCCGGAGCCCTTCACTACGGCGTCTCTCATAGCCTTAGTTGCTTTGGGACGTTAAACCCCACAAACCACAAACCAACCATATGTGTCGCAAATGTGTCACGTATGGATTCATATGGGCAGCATGTGAGCCATATGTGTCGACAAATGCGCCTCGTATCAGCACTTATGCTTCATACGAGTTCATACGTATCACAAATGTGTCTCGTATGAACGCATATGGGCTGCATACGAGGTCATACGCGTCATAAATGTCTCGGATGAACACGTGTGCTGCATATATCGCGCTAAGAAAATGTGCGTTGTATGGACTTATTACATACGTAGCATACGTCAACTGACGCGCGACACTCGTGCGTACACAAGAGCTCCGATATGCGTCGTATCAGCTTACATCAATCTCGTGCGAATAAGATAGCCGCTCATGAGGGCCTCTTATAGAGCGGGCCTTGCTGTTTGAAACACGCGGAAAAGAAGGGATGAACAAGCGATTAACAAGTGCACAACAAAAGCATTTGTTGGGCGAGTTGGTGTTTTTGACGATCCATAACAACAGCGCAAACGACAGGACAGAGATGAAGAAGGGACACCACACAGCGCTGACTCACAACTAAAGTTTATTGGATGCCAGAAGGTATAAATACCTCCCTGGCGGCCAGAAAGAATGCAGTCGACACTTACATGCGTGACTGACATAATAGTGTACCAGTCATATGCCGCCAAGCAAATCACATGCGCGAGAATACAATATAAGCAGTGACAGAATACAATATAATCAGTGAGCAAGCACTTGTCAATATTCGCAATCAAGGTATCTTCTTTCTTTTTCTGACAACGCGACAGATGAAGCACTGATGCATTCTTCCGAGAGCCTACCTATTAAGTGAGCTTCAATGATCTCCCTTGCTAACGAGTCACGGTTCTTTTCTAACACTGCACTTTCCTGATAGTTTGGCGCACAGACGTAGGAGTCATCGTCATCTTCATTGCCTTTGCAGTGCCTGCAATGTTTCGCCACGTGGCCAGAGATAGCGACACGGGAGACATTATACTCATGCTCTCTGAGTCTTTCGTTTAAACATCGGCCGGTTTGGCCGATGTATCACTTACCACAAGACAGTGGCAGCGAATATATCACCCCTTCCTGGCAAGGCACGAACTGTTTTGCGTGCTTTATCGGGCACTTGCGCGATTCTTTAATCTCTGAATTGACATTCTTAATCAGGCTGGACAGTCGTTTGGGCGCCGAAAAGACGACATCAACGCCTGCATGTTTTCCGATTCTTTTCAGATTGTGTCGCACAATCTGAAAAGAATCGGAAAACATGCAGGCGTTGATGTCGTCTTTTCGGCGCCCAAACGACTGTCCAGCCTGATTAAGAATGTCAATTCAGAGATTAAAGAATCGCGCAAGTGCCCGATAAAGCACGCAAAACAGTTCGTGCCTTGCCAGGAAGGGGTGATATATTCGCTGCCACTGTCTTGTGGTAAGCGATACATCGGCCAAACCGGCCGATGTTTAAACGAAAGACTCAGAGAGCATGAGTATAATGTCTCCCGTGTCGCTACCTCTGGCCACGTGGCGAAACATTGCAGGCACTGCAAAGGCAATGAAGATGACGATGACTCCTACGTCTGTGCGCCAAACTATCAGGAAAGTGCAGTGTTAGAAAAGAACCGTGACTCGTTAGCAAGGGAGATCATTGAAGCTCACTTAATAGGTAGGCTCTCGGAAGAATGCATCAGTGCTTCATCTGTCGCGTTGTCAGAAAAAGAAAGAAGATACCTTGATTGCGAATATTGACAAGTGCTTGCTCACTGATTATATTGTATTCTGTCACTGCTTATATTGTATTCTCGCGCATGTGATTTGCTTGGCGGCATATGACTGGTACACTATTATGTCAGTCACGCATGTAAGTGTCGACTGCATTCTTTCTGGCCGCCAGGGAGGTATTTATACCTTCTGGCATCCAATAAACTTTAGTTGTGAGTCAGCGCTGTGTGGTGTCCCTTCTTCATCTCTGTCCTGTCGTTTGCGCTGTTGTTATGGATGGGGAAGTGCACAACCAACGCATAAAAAAAACCCTTGGCCTATTTGACATAATTTTCTCCTTGATTCTCTGCTTGTGCCCTATTTCTTGTAAACAGCGGCTACCCAAACAGTCTGATGTTCGGCGTTTCCAATGTGCTTGAACAAAAGTTGAGCTAGAAGGCAAATATTGCCTTCTGTGCTTAGTTGAGTTGTCGTAAAGCTACATAGCGAATAACGCCAGGTATTCTCGTTGCTGAGCTTCGACTGTAGTTAACGATAGGTGCGCAATGAGAGTACCAACATGAAAGGTGCAGGCGCTGTGAAAATTAAAATATGTGCAAATATCAGATCTTTTAGTGCTTACCACAGAGCACATCAAGATTCATAATATCAGTGGAAGTGCAGTCAGCTATAGTTCAGCTCCTTAAACCAGGCAAATAAACATTTCACCTCACACCTAACCGGCAACTTCCAAAGTAGTGGGAAGGATAGCGTAAGTCTTGTCATGCCAAAATAATGCAAACATTTTCCGTCTCAGCAGTGGTGTAGTGGTTAGTGTAGCGAGCTGTATATCTGTAGCACAGTGGTGCGAATCCGGTCCTCACATTTTTTTTTCGCTTCCTTTAGTCCACTAACTTCTTTGGAAGCTATTTTATTGCTAACGGCCTTTTAATTCCAGCCCAGCCCTTCTCTTTCCTTTCTCATTAATTGTAAACGAGACACATATGACACGTATGACATACGTGGGCACATACGGCATACGTCGACACATATGACACATATCCCATAATCTCGTATGAACCAGGCACATATGACACATATATATGAGATTTTTCGATAGGGAAGATAGGGTATATAAAATGTCACCCTCAATATCACTGCTGTACGGACTCCTCGCATTTATTGCTAGTTTGTGTTGTCCTTTATGCGACTCCGGCATATGCGGGATTCCACCGCGGGAGCTTCATATCTTGCACGCTGAGAAAGATCCACACATTCAGCTTGCTCGATTCTACATCCTCTAATTTTGCTTCCAGTAGACTTCTCCACCGGCACAAAGTCAGCTCATGAACCCCTGATACATTCTGAATTTTATAGTTTAATATCTCAGGCTGCTAATAGAGGCCAGCACTGGATCCATTCAGCATACCTTTTTCGTCCCTGTCAAGAACAGCGCATAGTTCCAAAAGACGACGAGCGCATTAGTTTAGTACTGTGCGGGAGCAGAGCGCTAAGGTGTTCTTCCGTCTCACCTACCGTCTGAAAGCTTCTGGTGGCCGTGACACGGAGGTGCTGGAACTGAAATTTCTGCACTGTACCTACAATTCACTTTATCACGTCACACCTAATGTCTATCTTACCCCCGATACTCCTCTATTAACCAGGAGTCATCATAGCCCTAGTGTTAAGCATACTTTGCTCGTTGTAATAATTTCAAACACGTTTTTTTTTCCTAGGACAATTCAACATTGGAACTTAATTTCTGACATAACGTGGTCTCTTCCAATAACCTGATTCTTAACAGTTATCGACGCCGCATTATGTTTTTGTTTTGTTCATTGTGTATTGCTTCAATTTATTAGTTACAGCGTCTCTATCACCTTGTTCGCGCTATTAGGCAAACATCTTGGTTAAGTTTTGTAGCGTGAGCTACATTGGCCACAGTCTCGCCGTTTCGCGTGCTCCCTCCGTCGACCATACTGCGCATGCGCGAGGAGCGAGTGACGTCACTGCGCACAGATGGCGCGCTTCGGCGCGCGCGTTCGCCGTCGCCTCGCCGCTGCCGCTGCTGCCGCCGGCGCAGAGCCACGTGACGTCACTGCTCACGCTACGTATATTCTGGCACAGCAGAGCTAAGCCACTGCCAACTTTTTTTGTGCGTTTGTTTCTTGTACCCTGCCGTTTTTGTATGTATTTTTAGCGTCGCTCCTGCACTAGCTCAAACAGGGCCTGCATTGTGTGTAAAAAAATAAACCACCGCCCCCGTTTCTGCTTGCAGAGAAATGGGCTCGCACGGTTGCCAAATACACCCGGGACATCTACGGAGGCGGCGCCATGATCCACTACCAGAAGGAGCTGCTCGATGCGCTCAAGGAACTGCTGGATTCCGCCGACTGGGGGGAGCGGGCATTCACTGCCGTAACAGCTTGGCGCCTCTTCGATGTCCTCAGCGATTACGTGCAGCCTGCGAAGCTGGTCGGCGGGAAGGACAAGAAAGAGGTGTGCTTCAACCACGTCCAAGAGTTGATGCAGTTCGCTATGGCCAGCCGCTACCTGAGAGCTCGTGAGTCACCGCGGTGTTTCCTGGAAGCTCTATTGCCGCACTTTTTAATAGAATAGGCAGCGAAGTACGTCGTCTCCGCTGCACGAGGTGGCGACACTATTGAGTGAAGAGCTTAAAAGCATAGTGGGTGGTGCTGAAATGAGTGTAAAAAAAGTTTCTTGGTCGGCCAGTGCGTACAGTCTTTGCCAAAAGCAACCAGGCAGCATGGTTTTCTTCTCCCTCGTGCAGTGGACCACAGCGGCTTGTATATAGAGGCCAAAAGCGCTTGAAATATGAGGCTTAGGGTTTCTCTTAAGTTACGGAGATCTAGAGATGGGTGATATAAGCGGTCCGCTATGCAACCGAGAAGCAAATAATGCTGACCTCTTACTTTTGGCAAAGATATGATACACGAGAATATTTGGCTTCATATGAATATAATGCATTATTACTTATGACGTACTAATTTTCGAACTGCTAGATACCTCATATGCTTCTGCGGGAAATGTTAACGCTGCGAAGAGAATTTATTCAGGGCTGAGTTTCTTTTCAAGAGCTTTATTGTGACCGGTTTTTCTATTGCAGAAAGAGCACTCAACAGCACGGAGAAAATCGAATTAGCACGCGTTAGGCGAGCATGCTCGTGGCGAAGGATACAGGGGTGCTAGAGTATATGAATACTTTACAGAGTCTTTCAATTCAGGGCTCAAGAAGTTTTTAGCAGGTGCAAAAGTTCACCGGTTAATTTTAACCGTATAAACTAGTAACAATAAAGCGACCATCCCTTTCTCCAGTCGGCTATTCGCAGTCATCGTTCAGCTCTTATGGCGTGCTCATCAAACGTGTGGAAGCCCAATAGCTTTCCGAGTCATATTCCTAACGCGTAAAAAGCGCTCGTCTCCATCGGCGTGGTATTTCGCGGCTGAAACAACTGTGTGCCCTCGCTAGCCAGCTGAAATTCGGTGGAAGGTGAGCTTGCTGTTGAACACTGTCGGCAATGCGCCCTATCAGTGTCCGCCCAGGTGAAATATACTTAGTGGGCCACGGCGTGAGCAATATCTTCGGGCTAGGGTGAGAGACATACATTTGTTTTTTTTTTTCCACTACGTATTTGAAGACACGGACTTGTTTGGGGGTAACTTAAACCTTTGATTCTCATAGTGCAAACACGCTGTACAAACGACGCTGGCGTTAGAAAACGGAAGGAGACAGGGAAAATTTGATGTGACGTATGTTTTCAAATGAGCGGCGCTTTTATCAAGGAGGACGCTTTGGGAGACCGTTTGAGAAGTGTGAGCTTCACAGCAACACCGGCGTTGTGCCGAATTAGAGACAGAACTGGTAGTCGTGTATGAAATCGTAATACTTCGTGTCATATATAACATCGCTAAGTGATATTTTTGTCGAATGCATTATTGCATGACTCTCGACACCGCTGCGATTCCAAGATAATTCTCGGAATGGCCGAGTATAGGTGGACGTAGAGCTGAACCTTCCCCATGCAGTCACTGCTTATAGGTCAAGAGTTAAAGTAAGGATTAAATGGGATACCAATTTGCCAGAGGTAAACGTGATGATGCATCTGTCATGGATCGAACAATTTCATCAATATAGTTTTTAAAGAAAATGTATGAAATACTTTATTTCAACGTGACAATAGCTCAACCCTAATCTTTAGCGATAAATGCTAGTCTATCTATACAACTATTTATCTATATGTGTGTATTCCCTGTTCGTCCGACCGCCCATCTGTCTGTTCATCCTTCGGTCACCTTTGTCATCTTGCTTTTGTAACTGTCTGCCTCCCCGTGCTTGTGCCGGTCTGTAGGCTTGCTAACATGTCTTATCGTGTCCGTCAGTTTGTCTGTCCTACATCAGTCGGTATGTAGAATTGCCTGTCTTTCTGTCTGCCTGCGTCGTGTGTGTGTGTGGGGGGGGGGGGGGGGGTAGTGTTCTTGCACGCATACCTTTGCGTGGTGTGTTACATTTCAAACATTCAGCGTGGAGCGCCAAAAGCTATAAACATGTTTTGAAGGATATGATTTTAGTCATCACCCCGTCCCGCCTCTTTCTCTATCGCTATCGATCGGATCCTTCCTGTCCCAACTGCCCCTGTATCTATGCGGACCTGGCCCATTGCCTCTTCTATTGCCCGGCTGCTCAGCAGTCGGGTTCCTTCCCCCCACCCTCTCTATCCATCACCACCTGGCTCGACTGGCTTGGCGCTGAAGGGGAGGATGAACAGCGACTTCTGGTCACCCAGGCGGTCGACATGCTCAGGCATGGCTCAGCCTATAAATTATGGTCGAATAAAGGTATTTTACTACTACTACTAGTACAGTGTAAGATTTATTAGCAGGAAATCCTGTAACCAAATTGTTCCAGACCCTCACAAAATACTGCTACCTGCACTGCAGCAACAAAAACTCTCTTTCATCTAAAATTCCTTTGTTTTGACGCGACGCGACGCGAATATGTTTCATCCACTGTGTTTTGTAATTCATGGTGTAATTCTAATTTCATACCCTGCAGGCGTGAGCTGGTTTGCGGTGGCGGTAGCGGACGGGATGTTTTACGATATCCACAAAGCCTTCAAAGCAACCTTGGAGAGCTCCAGCTGGCTGAAGGGCACCGTGCTCGAATTTGCCCACAGAACCTTGGACAGGATGAAGAGCCACTTTGGTAGTCTCGACGAGACTATCGAAGAAGCCGCCGTGAACCGGCATTATGGTCAGTGGTTCACCGGAAATTCTTTACACTAAGCGTGAAGAGTACTGCTCTGTGCCACTTTAGCCAAGTTGGATTCTATATTTAGAGGAATGAAGCTTTCCGTTTACTCACTACCAATGCCTTTTGGCAACCTTAGTGTTTGAAGATCTCTGGGTGTTGAACCTATTAATGAAATATCTAAATGGCTATTGAGGAGCACGAAAGAAGCCCTTTGCAGTGTTCCGCCAAACATGCACAGTGCTAGGCAGTTTGCCCTCTAATGAGCAAGTCCATGCGCCTTGCATTCTAGCGTTAGAGGCGCGCTCCGTTATAAAGTACAAGTTCTGTAGTTTTATTAGGCCTATAAGAACGCAGTTTGCCTGAGCATTTGTGTCCGGTCCACACCGCAAAACCTACGAAAAAAGTCATAAAACCTAGTCAACCTAGTCATAAAAGGTGGGTTCCAAAACTTCCGAGCATTTGGGTGGGAAGGTGGAGGTGGGGGGGAGGGGGCTATTGGAGAGTCTTTGCCACACCAACCACAGATGCCGATCAGCCTTAATTTACCGACTGCCGCTGCTTCAGAGGGGTTTGGGCCGGTAGAGAAAATTCAACATGCCAGCTCAGCTTCGTCGAGTAGCTGAACTTAAGTAAACTGGCGCTTTCCAACGGGACACGCGCCGTAATTGCTGGCATCCAAACGCGCGTTCATGAAATCGCCGGCAACATTGCTACTTCACAAGATACAATTGCAGCGGAAGATTCGCGACAACCACCTGCTGTGCGCGGGTGCCTCACACTTGGCCGTGCTCCGTCTTCTGGTCGGAACGAATTTCGCCATAAGCAGCTGCCCCCTATAGGATTGCTGCAAAGGCACCTATACAATAACTCTAGCCGCACGGGGTGTTTTGATGTTGTCTCTCCTAACGGAGCACAGGCACCTCCTGACTATAGAGTTCTCTCGAGCAAGCGTGTAGCTGTTTTATGGGGCCGTAAATGACAGTTTGCTTTCGTCTATCATCAACGGAAGGCCCTGCAGGGAAGAACAGAGGTCACGGTGTACACTTACTGGTCACATCAGTTCCTGCAGTAAAGAGCATAATCTGATTTCAGAATGGCGCTGTCACTGTGGTTATTGCAGGGCGTAAAGCATACTGCACTATAAAGTTACAATAAGCGTGCACGCATCGCCTTTGATAATGGGAACCAGAAAATGGGCAGCTCAAATGCTTGTACGCTCGGCGGAGAGTGCAGACACAGTCAAAGCCACGCAACTGGACTGTGACACTAGCGTGACTGTTCGGCACCTCGAAACCTTTTGCCGCGTGGAGTGCGCTCTAACTGCTCAAATGCTCAACAGCCGAAACGCGATTCTCTACAAGTCGCACGCATATGGGATTGAAAAACAAGAGGCGCTTAATACTTCCAAGGGGCGCTGCTACTCTCAAAGAACCCTGGGGCAGCTGAGGCGGCCTTTCACGCTGCCAGCCGATACTTGGGGCTTTCATTTTTTATTGTTATTTCAAAACTGGAATAAGTAGAATGAAACTATGTAAAATGGTACTGGGCCCAGAGCCAAGGCTAGCGTAGAGTCCATCACAAACATGCGTTGAAAATGTAATTCTCACATAAATAAGTTCGAAATAATAAAATCACAACATAATGTTTACGCACCCTTTTAATTAATATGTCAGTATATACATTTGTTGAACATACTGACATTCTTTGTAGATAATAACCAAAAGGTGATAATATTTTTACAAAATCCTTTGGGCGCGAAGTTTACGCAATCATCCGTCCTGAAATTCACAGACTCAGCAAGAACATTTTCAGGGTTTTAAAAAGTTAATTTTTATTTTAACATAATTAGGAATTCCATTCCATATTAGTGCACCGTTCAACTCAATCAGCCTTGTACCGTAAGTATTGCGGCATAGTGGCAAGTTAAAATGGTTCGCACTTGCAGCTCTAGCGTTGTACCTTATAAGAGTTATACCGATACTATGGTGAAACGGGTCATTGCATTGCAGTATTTCATGAATTTCCTGTGCTGTTCTTAACTTATGAGTAGGATGTAAAGGTAAAATATGGGCTGACTGAAAAAGTGGCTTGCTGAGGCACAGCATTCACCCTCGTGCATCTATATTTTCGACGGAAGGTGACGTCGCAAAAGCACTGGGAATTCTGTTCGGAAGCTTAACCGTTCGGGCTTTAGAGGAGAAGCCTAGTTTCATACAGTGGGGATCGCTGATTTTGTTCGTAACCCGAAGATTATCTTTCATAACGGGTAGTCTTGGAAGTCCCAGGTTACATCCAGCTTCCAGACATGTAACGCACGATTCGAGATCCCTAACTTGGTCAAAAAGTTGGCGACTGAAAACAAAATTGCCTGCCTTTGCAAATCGCTCATTTAGATCTTGGCAGAACTTGAAAGGAAGCCAATGAAACGTCATCTTCCAGTACGTAGCTGCATAAGAGAGTTTGCAGAGTTTCGCGCACATAACGGATGGCGTCGATAGGTTGCACAGAAAAAGCCGCTGCACCTAAATGGGCAAAATTTTTCAAGTGTCCTCCCTCATAGGTGTTGATTGGAGTCACTCCCTAATGCGACACCACCATGCGACACCACAACCATCCGACACCAGGTGGCGGTGGTGAACATGCGACGAAGAGTGATTGCACGAAACGATTTGAGCCTTTGCTACCTGCCCTTCATCGGCTTCTACTGGGTTCCTGAATATGTTTCTGGGAAAAAACAGCGCTGAGACGAGGGACAAAGAAAGAGGAGGACAACAGGACAGAGGACAGAGGAGGACAACAGGTCCTGTTGTCCTCCTCTTTTTGTCCCTCGTCTCAGCGCTGTTTTTTTCCAGCAGTATGTACCAACTAGCTCAACTCTCCGTTTTATTGAATGTTTCGCCGATTATTCATTAGCACATTTCCTGTGTCACTTGGAACATCCGCTAAATCACAGCCTGGCCGCCACTCTCATCGCACGCAGATTTTTACCCGGACATGGCACCGACCGGCGTGTTCCTCGTCGAATGGCTCAAAGCCCGATCGGCGAGGGCACAGGAGAAATGGGGTGACCAGAGGCGCATACACGTCAACCTGAGCCGAGCGAGCCCCTACTACGTAGAAGGCAGCCACGCCGTGATCGCGCCGACGGGCGCAATGCTGCCCGCTTTCTTCCACCCTGTAGGCAACCCTGCTCTGAACTACGGGAGCCTAGGCAGCGTGAGTCTATACGCAAAAGCGAATATTGAACTGAAGTAACAAAAAAAAAAAAAATTGGAGGCTTATCAAGGTTAAGCCCAGTGGATGCGAAGCACAGAGACTGACGCGACGGCGGGCGCGCGCTGCTTCATCCCTGGCGTGACGTCACATATCACGTGATGCAGCGATGGTGGCGCCACCGCCGCGTCGCGCGCGACGGCGCGAACCGAAGCGTTGAGGCCTCCGCCGGGCGACGTCCGACGGCGCGATATGAGGCCCCATCTGCAGCCGGTGTGACGTCATCACGTGACGTCATGTCACGTGACCCCACTTCAGGGTCAATGGTGGCCACCACCGGGCGTCGCGCGAAGGCCCGAAACCTACATCAATATGCTTCGCATAAAACGCATCGCAAGTGCGATACAACCATTCGGACAAGTCCGCCGAGCGCGTCAAGTTTTATATCCCTGTCAAGCGCACAAGTTAAGTGCACTTACGGGGAGTGCGCTTCGGCATACCGAGTGACAATTTGGGCTACGCGGGGCTAAACGGGAAAGCAAAGTGTACTCGTAGTAAGAAGAAATGGCAGCACGAAATGAGCGGAATTTCTGAAGAGGTCGATGGAAAACAAAAGGGACTTTATTAATTGATTGCTTAACGTGATAGCGCAGATAAATCCAGGTTAAACAGTTTTTAACCATAAAAAATAGAAATAGAAGAAAAGGCAAGACCAGCCAAGGCTGTCCATTTTTGCGGCAACAAACAAGATGGCGGCGGGCAGCGATGTTGCATCTGTCTCGTTCCTTTGTTTTGTTGCTTCGCTTGTAGCTATAACGAATTTTTCTAAAAACAGTGTTACAGCATGTAAAATGAACTTGTAAGTACTTTTTTATGCACTATACATATTGTGCCTTTGAAGTCGCTGGTGGCGAGGCTCCGCACTCAACCCTCAAGTTGTGTTCTGTGAACGCACTCCTGTGAGTGCAATTATGGGAGTGCACTTTGAGTGCAATTACGTTGCGCCGTTTAGCTGTGCAAGAGTGCAGTTTTAAAAAGTGACCCTCTTCGTAAGTGCACTTTATTTTGAACTTTATTTTACCGCGCTTTAGGGGGATATTAGACGACTCATCCTCTCTAGGCGCCTCGGCCTGCGCGATCAGTTTAGAAATCGTATTGTTTAGATTGCTTTGAAAACAGGATCCGATTACTGAATGGAATGTTATAAGCAAAAAGATAGAGTTAGCGATTTACTTACAAATGCATTCTGATCCTGTCGCATTTTGCCACAGGTGTCTTGAGAAAGTACACAACTACAACACACGGCACACAAATTATATAAACCGAACATACGCGAAAACTGCGTCACCCAAACGCTAACTTATAAACTTTCCAGCTTTTTAAATGATCGTCATTCTGCTGAGAAACTTATTAAAGATACCAAGTCATTGAAAGTTTAACTGTTTTCACACCAGGTGTAACCATTCCTTCCATTTTTGTCTCTCGTTTTTGTGAAATCGTTAAACGGCATATAGGTGTTCAATATAAAACAACGCTTGGCAATGAAGCCACGCAGTGTGCATTTCTATTTCGTTTGTGCTTTCTACGCTGAATATCTTGTGCTCCTGAATTGGAGCAAGAAGGGGAATACTGTTCGGCAGGCATTCATCTGCCTTTTGGTCTGCCCCTAGCTTAGCAACTGTAACTCCGTTGTTTTAAAAAGTTGAAGCCTGGTGATAGGCTTCATGTATATTGTAGCGCCACTCTTTGTTCTTGCCGCGTTCTTCCTCACTTTTACACTTCCTCTCCGTCTTTATTTCCGGTGTCTGCGATAGCGGAAGTTCGTCCCCCTGGCGCACCTCGTAGCTGGTGGTGGTGATTATTTCGCTTCGCGAAATGCTCAGAGTTTCACCACATGCGAAACAGATTACCGCATCGTAGACTACGGCCCGATCTAGAGCGTAAATAATTATCCAATGGGACGAATAGTATTCTGCGTCAAAAAAATGGCTGAGGCTTAGCTTAGGTTAAGCCTAGTCAGATGCGAAGCTAGTCAGATGCGAAGCGACCAAGGAGGCGTCCTCCTTGGTCGCGACGCCTCGCGCGACGGCGCTAGCTGGGGCCCCGTTTCTCCTATGTCGTTACGTCACGCATCACGTGGTCCTCCTTGGTCACGACGCCTCGCGCGACGGCGCGAGCTGGGCCCCCGTTTCTCATCTGCTGTGACGTCACGCACCACGTGGTCATCCTTGGTCACGACGCCTCGCGCGACGGCGCGAGTTGGGCCCCCGTTTTTCATCTGCTGTGACGTCACGCACCACGTGGTCATCCTTGGTCACGACGCCTCGCGCGACGGCGCGAGTTGGGCCCCCGTTTTTCATCTGCTGTGACGTCACGCATCACGTGGTATGACATGGAGGTGACGAAAGGTCAATGGTAACGACACTGCCGCGCTCGAGGAGCTGGGTTGGGCTATTTTAGTATGCTTCGCATAAAAGTGGTGATAATCGAGGCAGGAGAAATGAGTTTCGCGTTATTTATAGCGGGCCTCCAGATTTAAGCCTAATGAGGACGCTGGAAAGCAAGGATGGGCAAGGAGGTTCGCGCCTAAAAGCCCCTCGACAGGGGCAATGTCGCTATCTTCTCAGTAGAGAGTTATAGAGAGGCATTACGTGAAGAGGGATGCGCGCTTTCCCTGGCGCCACATTATGCAATCTTTGTACTTGCGTCACGCGATCACATGATGGGTTGTGCGAAGTCAACACATCATGTGGTTGAGTGACTAACTGATGTGAACACTGCGCTGGGAGCTGTGCTTCATGCAGATGGTTTGGTTTGGTTTATGGGGTTTAACGTCCCAAAGCGACTAAGGCTATGAGAGACGCCGTAGTGGAGGGCTCCGGAAATTTCGACCACCTGGGGTTCTTTAACGTGCACTGACATCGCACAGTACACGGGCCTCGAATTTCTCCTCCAAAGAAATTCAGCCGCCGCGACCGGGATCGAACCCGCGTCTTTCGGGCCAGCAGCCGAGCACCATAGCCACTGAGCCACCGCGGCGGCGCTTCATGCAAATGTTATGCCACTATTGGCAAGAGCCGGTCGGGTGTCGCCGGAGTCCTGCGTGTATTGTTTTGTTCGAGACGAATAGATCTGTTGCAGCTGTACAAACGGGAGGGGGGGGGGGGCTTTCTTCCCTTGCCGTTGCCGCGGCCGTTTGGTCTCGTCAAGAACGACTGTGCGCGCGCCTGGGTGGTGCCACGACCACGACAATCGCCCCGGGTGGCGCTCATCAGGTTATAACGACGTCATTTCATGCGAACGATTCTATATGCGCACATGCCTTTAACAGCTGGCACCGTGAAAATATTAATGCGAAAGCAATAATATGTGGCTCATCAGCAACGAAACCCGGCGACGTTCATCAAGAAAAGTGGTACCAAAACCTCTGACGTCACCATGGTCTCGCAAGCCGTCAGCGGTAGACCACAAGATAGTAATGGACAATCATAGGCAATGGAGAAAAAAAAAAACATTAGACGAGAGAGCAGTAGTTATTGATGGGGGTGGTTAGTGGTACTCGTAGTTTTGGAATGATAAGTGGCATTAGTAAATAATGATGAGGGCCAATAATGACAATGATAAAGCCTTTAGGTTGAAGGCCTTTAGGTTAAAAGCATTCAGGTCAACAGCGTTTAGGTGAAGGCGTTCATGTTAAATGCCTTCAAGGTAAAGTCCTCTAGGTCAAATGCCTTTAGATCAGAGGCCATTATGGTTAAGGCATTTATGTAAAGGCATTTAGATCAAAAGATGTATTCGCATTAACAGCAGGTAAGGACCTTAAGTGCCCTCCATAACTTATCTGCGATGTGATGTACCTCAGAAATTTCCTTCGGGGTTTGGATAAGAAAAGCCGAAAAAAAACATTTTTCGTCCCGGTGCTTAGAGGCTCGAGGCCGTTGATATCATTTTCAGCCTTTAAGGCAAAGCAGTGACGAAATTGTTTTTTCACACTATACGTTGCCTACATATTTTTTTTCTACACATGTATCTGCTTCTTGAGTTTCCGTAATTTAAAAAAAAAAACTCGCCAAAGCACAAAACCTGGCGGTCTAAGTCAGAAAAGGGAATACACTGAACACGCATGCAACTGTATCACAGCGGACGAAGTATACATTGCTTAAATATCGAAGAGGTGGCCCAGTTAGGACAGAGTAAAGTTTCGCCTTCTTCTTCTACCAAAAGCGAATAGGTTCTTTTTCTCTTTCTTCTGCACCAGGGGTGCCCCGTCGGAGACGGCTTGTTATTACTTGAAGGCTGAAGGTCTATAGGAGATGATACTTGCAAACAACAGAGAACTTGCAGGGGATATAACTTGAAGGTTTATGTACAATAGTTTCCATATATATACAAGTTGAGCAGTGAGCACCACAACGACATGGAACTGGCTAACATTTAGGGGAGGCCCCTACTCGGCATAGCCGAAGATGCGTTACATCTATCTCCGTAGCCCAGAACCCTCTTTCCGGGCTCCGGGACCCAGTTTTAAAGACACATGGGCCCGACCCACATTCATCAGCATCCAATCGTGTCAAACTCTTAACACGATTGGTTATTAGCCATGTGGCCCGCCCTCCAACTTCCTTAAGGCACATAACTCTCTCCCAAATGTAGATATTGTAAAAAGGGCATCGTTTTCACTTAAAACATAGTACATTCCGAGAATTCACACACATACGGATTGGCCCCCCGGGTTACGTGCCCCGCCCCACACTTCCACCGTATTAAGCAAACTCTCTCCCCTATGGAAAGAACAGCAAAATACTTACAAACCACATAGCAAAACACTCCCACTATATCAGACCAACTCTCTCCCCTAAGGAGGAAGAAGCAAAACACACAAAACAACATAGCAAGACACTTCCACGGGTACGCCTGTCTCCCCAGTACCCGTGACCTTGATGCTTCCCGGCACAAGGGCAATTGTCGGCCCCAACCCAGCTGCGACTGTCGCAAACAACACCCGAGAGCGCAGATCCACTTTCCGATAAGAGTCGGATCACAATGGACTGCTGACCCCGCCAGTTGTCCTCCGGGGTCCGGGCGGCGACATAAGTCAAGCGGCCGCCACTGTCCCCAATTAAGCAGGTGGCAGTGCTCGTTCTGTGCGGCGGCGTCTTCTGCGCGCGCCCGTTTCTTGAGCCCGCGTTGTCGAGCCCCGGGGCCATACCGGACGCCAGTCAGCTGCACCGTCGACCGCAACTCCCATTCATCCGGACGCACCGGACCCCGCTTCGTTCGAAGCTTGATTGGGCCGCAAGTGGTGTTTGTGAAGCCGCGGTGAGCTGTCGGCGTAAGATGAAACGGCGGCTTGACCTTTTTATGCTCTTGGCTCTTTGTGCACTAGCACAAAGCGGCCCCGGCGAGAAACACGCGTCCTTCCCCAAAAGGGGACAATGGGAGGCTTGGGTGAGCCCGCTTTGCTGCTGGCTGCTGCCCGCTTTGCGCTCTCCTCGCAGCCCCCCCGCCGAGGGCTCTCCGGGTTCTGCAGCGGCGACACCAAAGGCGACAGAAAGATGGGCGCTCCTAATGAGACCGCGCGCATCCACATCTCTTCTTGGGGCCCGCTCAACGACGAAGCCCCCCTTCCTTAGCCGTCAAGAAAGGAGGGGGGAGGGGGGAATAAACACACATGGCGCATGCTAGCCCTCTACACGCCCCCCTCAAAATTCATCTAAGGGTTGCAGCACGCTTAGATGAATAAAAACACACAAGCAAAAGGGCTAGTGGCTTAACTACAACGCCAGCAGTCCCGCAACTCGGTTACAGCTTCCGCGTTACGCGCTACCCCTGCGGCTGCAGTCGGTCGTTTCCCTCCCGCGTGGCCAACAAACGACGTCGCGTACACACATGGCGCGTGACAAATAGAGACGGCACTCTGCACTTGCTGTCCATGCCAGCGAGGAATTGCCGTTCAAGCCGTGCTTACCAACGCGCGTACAAACAATGAAAGCTACGGCTTCACGGACTGCATGCAGTGTCCTTCACAGCCCGCGGCACAGTGTTCTCATGTCTGAACTGTGCCGCTGGCAGAGTTCGCACTTTTCACCACACGTTCACATCACTGCTGCGGATGACACCAGGGGTTCCTCCCCGTCCTCCGCCACGGCCCGTACGCCGCCGTCCGAATGCCAGCAACAGTTATGTAGCCGAGATAATGCGTCAGCATTGCTGTGCGAGCTCCCTTTGCGGTGCTGCACCACTGCATTGTACCTTTGCAGCGCTAGCGCCCAACGTGTTAGCTTAGCCCCGTGTGGAGTGCTGAGCGTTAGAAATGCAAGGGGGTTGTGATCCGATACGACTGTGACCTGTGCGCCGAAAAGCCAGATGTCGAACTTATTTAGGCCCCAGACTACTGAAAAGGCCTCCCTCTCAATAGTGGACCATCGGGTTTGCGTCGGAGAGAACTTGTGGCTCGCGAAGGCGATCGGGACCTCCGCACCGTCCTCATCCCGCTGAGAAAGGCAGACCCCGGCGGCGAACGCGGAGGCGTCTGTGTAAAGCCAAAATGGCTTGTCCGGGTCCGGCGTCCCAAGAGCAGTGGCCTCACAAAGCGCAGCCTTGAGGCGTTGGAACGCGCTGTCGGCCTCGCTAGACCACGGAATTTTGTTCGCGACCCTTTTTCCTGTCAGTTCTGTCAACGGCCTCGCCACCTCAGCGTAGTTGCGCATATACTCTCCCCTACCTACTCTCGTTATTAGTTCTCCCGGTGGTTTCATAGGATGGGCGTCTGCGACCGTTCCCGCATTCAGCATGCGGAAGTCTACGCATAACCTTATGCTGCCATCCCGTTTTGATTCGCAGAAGACGGGATGGGCGTGCGGGCTCTCGCAGGGGACAATTAAGCCGAGATCCAGCAGCTCATCTACCTGCTTGCTCACCTCCCCTCTCAAGCTGGTTGGCACCCGGTAGGCATGCGACGCTCTAGGCGCAAAACCTTCTGCCAGGATTATGTCGTGCTCTTTTACTTTAGCCACCCCGGGTTTCTCGTCGAACAGGTCTCGGTACCTCTTAAATATGTTCCGAGTCGCACTTCGGTTCCTCTCCGGCATGTGTGCGGTCATTTCCACAGAGAGTATCTCTGTTCCTGGCTGGGAACTCTTTGGGCTAGGTGCACATTCAACTTCCCCGAACGCGTCGTCCTCCTCAAACATGACGCTGAGCGCCATTACCCTACTCTGATATGAGTGGAGTTTCCCGGCATGAACGAGCTTTTTACCCCCTTCAGGCACCTGTACAAAGTATGCATGGTCGCGGTACTTGCCGGCGACCGTACCTGGCCCCTTCCATCTTGGAAGCATTTTCCCTCCGCGCTGATTGTCAAACACGAGCACCGCTTCCCCAGCCTCGAAGCTTTTGACGGAAGCACGCTGATTATACTGGCGAGCGTACACGTTCTGCTGCTGTTCTCTGATCAGCTCCGCCGCTTCCGCCGCTTGCCGTAAGTGCTCTTGCAGCTGCATTACCGGCTGCCCCTCTATCCTATCCGTGTGGTAGAGAAACCCATCGACTACCGACATACCTCCCTTGCCTGCCTGCGCATCTTTCCAGGCCATCTGTAAAGCCTCATCTTGCCTTTGCTCCTCCCTAAACACCTCCGCCATGCTTTTCGCATTCACTGGCGTTACTGTGGGTCCGGCAACGTCACTCTCCTCAGAGCCTACTCCGTCGCGTAGAGAAGTCTGGGCGATTAGCGTACCACCTGTCTCTCCCGCGGCTTGCTCTTTATCACATGACTGTATGAAGTCTGCGGTTCCCCTTTCATCAGAAGCTTTAATCCCTTGGGATTTCCCTCCCACCTCGAGGGACTCCCAGGCCTCCTGCGACAGAAGACAATCGGTTTGCGTAACCAACTTTTCGGTGAGGTCGCAGAGCACAGGTACAGCTTCCATTACGTCAGCGATAACTCCTGTGTCCTTGTGCATAGTCATCGGCAATACCGCCCGCTTGGCTTCCACCTTTTCACCGAATGCGGATATCAAATTTATTTTCCCGTGAGGCTTCGTCAGCCCGGGTGGTACGAGATTTTCCCTCACAACCGTAATTTCCGCGCCTGTGTCAAGGATAGCGTTTATTTCCTTACCCTTTCAACGGAGTGCCACGGCCGTCAGCTCACTACGCCCGCCTCCTATACACCCCATAGCTACCCGAGCGGACAGGCTATTTGCGTTCTCATTGAGTGCCTTCGGGATGGTCTGGCTTGAGCTATGCGGACAGTTCGATTTCAAATGTCCTGTTGAGCCGCACCTGAAGCAGCTGATGGAGCGCGAGTTGGCGTTCGTCACCTGAGCCTTTAGCTTCAACGGTTTACCCCTCTCCTTGACTGGCGCGATACCTCGTGCGCTGGGACCCTCGAAATTTTTCTGCTCGGACTTTTTGCCGGCGCTATTCTTACCCTCCGCCTCCTCAAACGTTTGAAGGAGCGCGGCCATCTCGGGCGCCTTCACCCACTCCTTCCCTTCTTGAAGGATAATGAATTTCAGCGCTTCCTCCGACAGGTAGCTCTTTACCTGATCCGCCACCAGTAACGCGATTAGTCCCTCTAGGGTTTTGACTCCTCTCGACTCAAGATACAAGTGGAGGTAACTCTGGATGCGCGTTACAAACGTCCGCCACCCTTCGTTCGCTCTCTTGTGCGAGCCTCGGAAGCGGCTGAGGTACTCTCCAGCGGAAAGCCTCAGCTCTTCTAGCACCGCCCTTTTGAGCGCGTCATAATCTTTATGCTGAGATGGCGTCAGCCTAGTCGAGAGAAACTGCACTTTTTCCGCTATTAGCGGGAAGATGATCTGCCCCCATCGGTCTCTTGGGACGTCGTACGCCTGGAGCGTGTTCTCCGCGGACTCAAACCACACTGGAACCTCGGCGTCCGCCGGAAATTTTGGGAGGGCTCCTGCGAGTAGCTTCGAGAAGCGCCTCAACTCCCCGTGCGCGTCCCATGCCTCTGGCGAGCCCGAGCTCTCTCCTCCGCCTCTCCGCAGCATAGACTGCAGTTTTGCAAGCTCAATTTGTCGCTCTACGAGCAGTATCTGTTTATCTAACATCTGGTCCCTCGACGCAACCGGCTCCACCGGAACATCACTCGTCCCGGCCCCCTCACCGTACTCCTCGTCACTCATTTCCTGGGGTTTTGTCTGTCGGGGTTTAAGTGACCGAAGCGTGTTTCCATGCACGCTGGAAGCCTTATTCGGACAGCGCCGTTCGCACCAATGCGAAGAACGAAGAGGACTCACCCCTTTGAACCGGAGCACTGCTGTCCCTCGTAGATAGTCGCTGTCCCTCCTGAAGTTGGCCGCCTGCGATCAGCTGTCCCTTGCCGCCCGGTGGCCTCGACTGTCGCCGCTCCACTGGCGCCGACGTCAGTTGACTTCCGATGACCAGGCCTGGCTTCCTTGACGGCTGCCGCTTCTCTCCGCCTGCACCTTGTCCTCCCGAACCGCCAATGTTCGACTTGTTGATGCCTGGACGTCTACCCTTCTTTGCCTTCCCTTCTTCCTGTGCTTCCTTCTGATAGCAACAGGATCCTGTCGACTGCGCCAGTAAAGCTTCTTCTTCTTCTTCTACCAAAAGCGAATAGGTTCTTTTTCTCTTCTTTCTTCTGCACCAGGGGTGCCCCGTCGGAGACGGCTTGTTATTACTTGAAGGCTGAAGGTCTATAGGAGATGATACTTGCAAACAACAGAGAACTTGCAGGAGATATAACTTGAAGCTTTATATACAATAGTTTACATATATACAAGTTGAGCAGTGAGCACCACAACGACATGGAACTGGCTAACATTTAGGGGAGGCCCCTACTCGGCATAGCCGAAGATGCGTTACATCTATCTCCGTAGCCCAGAACCCTCTTTCCGGGCTCCGGGACCCAGTTTTAAAGACTGGGAATCCTGGCTTTCCGCCGTTGCCGTTGCGCGGCGGTGCCGGCCTCCCGCGTTGTTTCTCCTCTTTCCCTTGCTCCCGCCTCAGGCGGTGGAGAGGCGGCTGGGTGACTAATCACTGTCATTTAGCCACAGCTCCGCCCCGGCTCCCCAAGGGCCTTTGCCATTGGCGCCTTTTGGCGGGAATCCGGGACCCGCTCTGGCCGGCCGCGCACCCCGCGACCGTCCGAGCGGGGCCCAGAGAGAGAGATCCCTCCGAGACAGCGTAAGGTGCGTACGTTACTGTTTGTCCGTGCCGGCCTTGCCGTTCGGACCAGTGCTTACTCGAGCTCGCCCGCACGTGTCCTCTGACCTGCAGCGGCTCGAGCCTGTCCAGCGGGGTCCAGCGACCTCTGACAGGCGTACCTTGCGTTGAATGCCCACTCTCTCTCGCAACCGGCCCAACGGTCGACACGAGAGAGAGATCACAGCACTGCCGCGGGGACATTCTCCTGCAGCGGCGTGCTAGCGGTGCGCATTACTCGAGTCGCTTCGTGCGCGCAGCGGAGCCTTGCTCCTCGCGCGCCCCCGGGACGGGGTGACGATTGAGTGCGTGTATACCTGCTGAAGGACGACGTGAATAAACGTCTCCTTTGTGAACTTGGAGGCCTATTTCTTTGCGGCGAATCGCTCTCCTCCCAGCGGAGGTTGAGTGCACCGCATCGGTGTCCCAGTGTGTGTGTGGTGACGGCTGATCGGGGCCCTTGGCTCGCGCGAAGCTCGAACCCGCGGTGGGTGGTGGCCTGTGTCCACGTAGAAACCCACAAGACACATGGGCCCGACCCACATTCATCAGCATCCAATCGTGTCAAACTCTTAACACGATTGGTTTAGCCGTGTGGCCCGCCCTCCAACTTCCTAAGGCACATAACTCTCTCCCAAATGTACATATTGTAAAAAGGGCATCGTTTTCACTTAAAACATAGTACATTCCGAGAATTCACACACATACGGATTGGCCCCCCGGGTTACGTGCCCCGCCCCACACTTCCACCGTATTAAACAAACTCTCTCCCCTTTGGAAAGAACAGCAAAATACTTACAAACCACATAGCAAAACACTCCCACTATATCAGACCAACTCTCTCCCCCAAGGAGGAAGAAGCAAAGCACACAAAACAACATAGCAAGACACTTCCACGGGTACGCCTGTCTCCCCAGTACCCGTGACCTTGACGCTTCCCGGCACAAGGGCAATCGTCGGCCCCAACCCAGCTGCGACTGTCGCAAACAACACCCGAGAGCGCAGATCCACTTTCCGATAAGAGTCGGATCACAATGGACTGCTGACCCCGCCAGTTGTCCTCCGGGGTCCGGGCGGCGACATAAGTCAAGCGGCCGCCACTGTCCCCAATTAAGCAGGTGGCAGTGCTCGTTCTGTGCGGCGGCGTCTTCTGCGCGCACCCGTTTCTTGAGCCCGCGTTGTCGAGCCCCGGGGCCATACCGGACGCCAGTCAGCTGCACCGTCGACCGCAACTCCCATTCATCCGGACGCACCGGACCCCGCTTCGTTCGAAGCTTAACTGGGCCGCAAGTGGTGTTTGTGAAGCCGCGGTGAGCTGTCGGCGTAAGATGAAACGGCGGCTTGACCTTTTTATGCTCTTGGCTCTTTGTGCACTGGCACAAAGCGGCCCCGGCGAGAAACACGCGTCCTTCCCCAAAAGGGGACAATGGGAGGCTTGGGTGAGCCCGCTTTGCTGCTGGCTGCTGCCCGCTTTGCGCTCTCCTCGCAGCCCCCCCCGCCGGGGGCACTCCGGGTTCTGCAGCGGCGACACGAAAGGCGACAGAAAGATGGGCGCTCCTAATGAGACCGCGCGCACCCACATCTATTCTTGGGGCCCGCTCAACGACGAAGCCCCGCTTCCTTAGCCGTCAAGAAAGGAGGGGGAGGGGGGAATAAACACACATGGCGCATGCTAGCCCTCTACAGACAGTGTGATGGTCTGATACACTTCCACTGTAAGTAGAAGCGATTCGAGGTGGTCGGCTTGTTCAAATAATGAAAAAGAAGATACACGAATGGTAAACGAAACAAACGAAAGGCGAGGCCCGAGGCAGGGGAAAGCTTGTACCTATTAGACAGCCGACAGGTCGCCGGCGGCATAGAGGATCGAACTCCGCATGTTCCACATACCTGGCAAATGCTGAAACGACTGGGCCGTAACTATGGTGCAGAAAGTGAAAATTAAATTGTCTTCGAGTAAACTTTGCGGCACTGTTGTCGTGTGCTTTCCTCAATGCACTTCTCTAACTCTGTGCTAAAATGATCTGCTAGCGTGTGAAATGTATTGTGAAAAATTATTCGAAGTGCGTCAGCGGACTCTAGGCTGCAGTCGTGTCCAGCGAACTGCTTTTGAAAAAAAAAATGAGTAAGCGAACAAGCAGCATCCATTTCAGGGTAGGCCGTTTATACGCTCGTTTATGCTGGTTAACGGGGGACTGGTAGTAACCTTATCCCGACTTGCATTGCGAGACACAAAGAAGGTGTGCGAAGACGAACAGTCTGTACTTAAACCTAGTCCGCACTGACCCGTCCTCGTAATGCCTGCGTGTGTCTTACTGCAGGCCTTGGCCCACCAGATTATGACCGGGTACGACATCTATGGCCCAACCATTTACTGTTTCCACGAGACTACAAAGACCGCCTTCAACCAGAGGGTGCAGTGTCTACGCACCTCGCACGCACAGGTATAGCTGGCGCGCCAGGTTATTGCTCAGAGTCTAGCAAGAAATCTGTCCGGATTTCACGCTGGAAAAACATTCTGTACGACAACTGTATTCACCGACGCTTGTTGAAG
This sequence comes from Amblyomma mixtum, assembly GCF_055824585.1. Taxonomy (NCBI): domain Eukaryota; kingdom Metazoa; phylum Arthropoda; class Arachnida; order Ixodida; family Ixodidae; genus Amblyomma; species Amblyomma mixtum. Next base: position 77,995,214 of record NC_143018.1, read on the forward strand.
AAAGGCGTTGTGTGTATAAAATTAAGCTTTCGCGAAAACCTCGAAGCCCGCGATTCAGGACATCATCATCATCATCAGCCTGACTACACCCACTGCAGGGCAAAGGCCTCTCCCATGTATCTCCAATTGACCCTGTCATTTGCCAGTTGCGGCCACTGTATCCCCACAAACTTTTTAATCTCATCCGCCCACCTAACTTTCTGCCGCCCCCTGCTACGTTTGCCTTCTCTTGGAATCCACTCCGTTACCCTTAAAGACCAGCGGTTATCTTGCCTAATCACGACAGAATCACGACAAATGAAGCTATGAGGCAAGACGTGGCGCAGGGGTCTGGTCAGGTGGTGGGTGCCACGGTTTCGATAACCAGCTTGTGGGCCACATTCGTCCCGTATAGCGGATGCCTTAATTCCGTAGTCCTCCGCAACTTAGCTCGCTACCTTTTACATCAACCCCCCTGCATGCGGCGGGTTGAAGTTGAGCTCCGGAAAGACAAGACCACTCTGACAGTTGAGTGGGCCTAAGCGGGCCAGAAACTTGTAGGCTCACGACAAGGTTTGAAATTAGGTTGAGTACAGCGCAACAAGCTATGCAGATGGCATTGAGTGGGTGTAAAATACGGAAAAGGAAGAGACCAAAGCGGGACATCGAAGAAAGGAGACATTTAGTGATAGCTAAAGTAAAGAAGGGCACGTTGGCAGGCCGTGTAGTTGGAACGCAAGATAACCGTTAGTCCTTAAGTATAGTAAGGGAGTAATTACTCATTGACGTCCACCGGAGCGCAGCCATACGGCTACAAAGGAAAGCTATACGGCTTTCTCAGAAACTTCGTAGTTAAAGAAAAATTCTGCCTGCTCCGGGGTTCGAACCCGGGACCACCTTAAGGGTGTACCTCTGGGTTCCAGAAGAATGCAAGCGTAACAGGTGGAGGCAAAGGGCCAAGTGGACAAGATTAGAAAGTTCGCAAGAAGAAGGGGTAGCGGCTGACGTAGGACAGGATTAATAGGAGGGATATCGGAGAAGCCGATCTCCTGTGTTGATGTATTCAGGCTGATGATGAGGATGATGATGCTGCTTGCTTCACCTGGAAGCGCATTTAGTGCAGACGATGAGCGCTGATACGTATATTCTAGCAGCCATGCATGTCAGCTATGTTCCGGTAGACTCTACGGGCATTAAAAATTAAGTCCGCGGGATAGAAATACTGGAGTTACTATTCATTACCACCCATGCAAGCAGGCAAACAGTGCTGAAAATCATGTCCAAGATTCTCGGAGAGAAATTGTGAAAATTGGAGAATTGTAAGATCCTGTCATGGAAATGGGTAATGGTCCGATCTAAATCTGTGGACTTTCTATAGAAAAATCCTATAGGACAGTCTATAGATAATTTATTTATGGCCATGCATAGGAACCTCGAGATCCTTGCCCTTTCAAGCATGGCTGCTGAGGCTACCTAACCTTGTTTAAACTTTTACCATAAGCCATTTCTAAATTGTTGCCTTTTGTCTTTACTAGTTAAAACGAAATAAATTTCTAGTCTCATTACTCTACCGTTGATTTTCACTTTTGTACAACATCCTATATAAAAAAAATTTCTATACCTTGATCTGGGCGCATGATAGCCATCTCCTCTTATGCGCCATTAAACCAAACACAACCCAACCATTTTAGGACACTTTTCTCTATGGGCAGCCTAGAGACTACGAAAACCCCAAAGGAAATATCTATATGCAGGCAATAGAGTCTACCAGAAAACTATAGACAGTCTGTATAGCATTTCATAAGGGTGTACACATGCTGTATGGACAGCCAACAAAATGAAGAAGTAGACGCCGTATAGCCCACGTTTTGGCAAGAATAAAAGCGCAACAAGACGACACAAAGAAGAAGGAAAAACGGCAGGACAGGCGCTGTCCTGTCCTTTGTGTCGTCTTGTTGCGCTTTTCTATGAACCAACATGCCCCGGAGAATGTTTTACTGAAGCCCACGTTTTCTAACCCGATTCCTTGCCTACAGACGTGGCTGACAAACTTCAAGGGCAAACCCAAGGACCTGGCTGAAAACGTGGGAGATCTGGTGGGCACAGCGACGGCGTTGGAAGCTTTCAAGAGGCTGCCCAGCGCCGAGCAGACCCAGACCTTGCCGGACCTCAACCTAAGCGCATTGCGGCTCTTCTTTGTGGGTCACTGCATGACGACCTGCAGGCTGGACAGCCGCACACCCACGGGGAACTTTGCGAGCGCGCGAGCGCGCTGCAATGTGCCTGCCATGAACTTGCACGCATTCTCGGTGGCCTTCCAGTGCAGGCGCGGAGCGCGCATGAATCCCGCCCGCAAGTGCTCCTTCTGGAGCTAACCGTCGTAGAGGACGCCGCAACCTACTTGCCAGCAATGGCAGTAGGGTCAGCCGCCTGCATGTCGGCTCCACATCCGTGAAGTGTACGTGTGTTGTCAGCTGAAGCCTTTTTTTCAGGGCGATGAGAACCCAGTGTTTTGAAAGCCGCACAATGCGTTGCACTGTCTGAGAATTGTTATTAGCGACCGCCTTAAGTCAGCGGCGGCAGCTCTCGGGGTTTCTTAACGCGGCGTTCAAGGGTTGAGTGCGCCAAACCTCGGGAGCCGCGTTTCGGGAAAGGCTAGCTAAAATAAAAAAGCACCGTTGTGGCGATTTACTGCATAGGTGTAAAACAGGCTTGAGAGGACATATTGGAGGGCTAAAATACAGGGACGAGGGTAGACTAAGACAACACAGGCGCTAGCAGAAAGCTGGGCTAGTTGGTGTTTGGATTGAAAGGACATAGTGGAAGCGCTAAAAAAAAAGACAACACTAGCGCCTGTGTTGTCTTTGTCTACCTTCGTCCCTGTTTTTTAGCGCTCCACTATGTCCTCTCAATCCAAACACCAACTAGCCCAGGTTTCTGCTTTAAAACAGGCGTCGCATATAAAAAGTATGCCGTTTGCAACGATAGACATTGCCGTTTAGGGCCCTTCTTGTCACCCGACAAAATTTAAATGTATACAGCCGTGCCGCGTTAAAACGACCCCCGTTAATAGGATCGACTCGAATTATGTACAGTGTTTCTGGGGACCAAACGTGTTCAATTTGTTTAAGCCTAGTTTATATGGAAACTCGCTGCCCGGCCAATGGACAGGGTCAAAATGCATGGACCCTATTGGGACCTATGTCTGTCTCCTTAATCTGGGCAGTGATGGGAACAAAATCTCGAGTGCACCTGCCAGAAGTTCCGCCCATTGTATTTTGAGCACAGGATCAAATCAAATCAAATCAATTTATTTAGCATTTTTTTCTGAACAAAAAGCTGCTTCTCGAGCAGCTTGACAACGGTTCTTACCCCTTTTTTTCTCTTGACAACGGATAACAGCAGAAAGAAAACATAGCTGCGATTAAAATTGTACGAAGATAAGAGCCTGCAGTATACATAGTAATTGTAAACACAAAATATATAGTAAACACAAAATACATATAGTGTACATAGTAATTGCAAACACAAAATGCCGCATATTAGTAAAAAGTAATAATACAGGTTCAATGTAACTGATAGACATGGATTCAATAAGACGAATACTAATACTTAATCACCAATATTTTGCTCACTGAAGAACATCTAACGGCGAAGTTGACATATGGCTATACAGGACTAAAAACATTTTCTACTACATTTGCAGGCATAGAAGCACAGACCACAGTTTTACCACACACGGCTGTAATGCAGCCATCATTGAAAATACGTGCACAAAAGGCTGCAATAATAAAACAAGATTTCAAAACATTGACGTTACCTCCCTAAATTGCAAGTGAAAAAACGCTTTAGGTGTTGTTTCGATAGTGTGTGGATGTCCGTGTTGGAATTATAATAGAGTTAAGTAAAGTAGGCATAATATATTGTAGTCTGTTCTGGCCATGATTCGTGCGGGAAAACGGCACCAACCATACTTCTCTTGTTCTTATATTGTACGGTACCTCGGGTGGCTTTGTTAAATGTAATAATCGTAGAAAAGGCGTCCGATTAAATCTCAGGGAATATTTGTATTTTAATAGGGCATTCAGCTCGTACATATGTGTCACAGGAACAACACCAAGTAAGGGGAACAGGTCACTTGTGTGAGCGTTGTATGGAACATCTGCTATGTGACGGAGAGCTCTTTTTTGTAAAAGAAGGAGTTTGTTGATGTTCGTTAGTGATGTAGTTCCCCATACAAGATTACAATAGTTTAGATGAGTGTAAGGGTTCGGTAGCGTTCGCGGGGGTCATCGGAACGCGGCTGGGGGTGCTCACAGCGAAGCGTCTCCTTTCTTGGAACGCGGCCGCTCGCGAGCGCGCCGGCAGGTATACGGGTGTTCCCCCACCCGCGGTACTGATTCGCACACGTGCTGGCACGGATGTCTATTTGTGTTTGTTTTTATTTTGTGGTGGAGAGAGTGCTCTACTTTACGGCAGCTGGAGGGCTGGCCAGGCTCTTGAAGAACCAATCATGTTGAGAGCACAATATGATTGGTTGCTACGAAATGTGGGCTGGGCCTTTAGGTCTTTAAAACAGGACCCCGGAGCCGGAATCGGGGTATCTGTTCTCGCTTCGGCGAGCGCGGCTTCGGTCGCTTATCTGTTTTTTTTGAGCAGCGTCCGCTCCGGCGGACGCAGTTGTTGCTGCGACGCGCGTCTTTCCTTTCCTCTCCTTCCTCTGATGTTTTAACTCTTCTCTATCTGCACGTGGCAGCGGTGGTGGCTTGGCTCGAGCCAGTAGCAGGCCCGTGCAATTTCCTATTCATCCTTCTCTCAGTCACAACAACAACACAACAACAACAATCGGGGTTCTGCGCTAAGGTCAGATGCAACGCATCTTCGGCAACGCCGAGCAGGGGCCTCCCCTAGTATTAGCCAGTTCCGCCCTTTTTGTTGTTTGTCCTTGTGCCGTTTAATTTGTCTCGAGTGTCTAAACTTCTATATGCTGTAAATATCTGTACATAAACTTGAAGTATTTGCCTTTATCCCTGCATCTCGACTCATCACGAGAGCGTCTCCGACGCGGCACCCCTGGTGCAGAGATCATAGCTTCAGTCTTCCAGTTGGAACCAACCGTCTCCGACGGGGCACCCCTGGTGCAAGGAGAGTAGAAGAACCTGAAATTTACTTGAGGATTTAAAATACCATTATAAAGTAGCAGCTTTATTTTGAGTGGAAGAACTTGTCTAAATCGGCAAAGTATCCCGCAAGCCCTGGCCAGGCATTTAATCACGCAGTCTACATGGATATCCCAGATCAAGTTCTCGTGAAAGGTGACACCCAGCGTTTTCACTTCTTTTGTTATTTCTATCTTCTCAGATCCTAAATAGAGATTAAGATAACGTTCAACAAATTTTTGTGATGGCCAGAAAATGACAGCCTTTGTTTTCTTATTGTTTGTTGCTAAAGAATTAATTTTGTCTCCATTCAGACAATTTATTCAAGGTAATATTTCCTAATTTCTCGAGTTCCGTCGTATCGTCACATTGAATGAAAAAGCTCGTGTCATCTGCATAAATTGCCAAAGATGCTTCTGGGGATAGCTGTGTTATATCATTAATGTATATATTGAAGAGTACCGGTCCGAGGACACTGCCCTGTGGTACTCCACATGTTATGCTTCGTAACGTGGACTACTCTTCTCCGATAGAAGCACATTGTTTTCTGTTTTCTAAATAAGATCTTAGGAGAGCTAGAACAATGCCACGAAAACCATAGTGCTCTAAATTAGCGAAAAGAGTTTGATGATTAATTCTGTCGAAAGCCTTTGAAAAGTCAACGTAAACACCTAATGTTATTTTTCTTTCTTCGAATCCTTTGATAATGACATCTCTTTGGGTTAGAAGAGCCAGTTCCGTAGACATATTTTGGCGGAAACCAAACTGGCGCTCCGACAAAACATACTCATTACAAAATGGCATAATTCTTTTACAGATGACTTTTTCAAATCCCTTTGAGATAACTGGCAGCAACGAAACTGGGCGGTAGTTCGAAAGCTCATATTTGTTTCCATATTTGTACAGGACCGTCACTTTAGCCCTCTGCATGTTCACGGGAAAGACACCAGTGGCTAGACAAACATTGAAAATGTGGGCAATAACGTCTTCCAGGAGGTCGACAACAAACTTAATAAGCCTGATTTCCAGCCCGTTTATATCTCGTGCTTTGCTGTTTTTGCAGGACATAAAAACTGAGTGAGTTTCCTGTGGTGTAATAGGTTCAAAAAAAGCAGAGTTTGCATTAGGTGCACCTAGAAAGCGTTTTGCATTTTCATTATAGTTGCTATTTGCAAGTGTGGTGAAGTATTCGTTGAAATGAGATGCTAATTGCGTACCAGTTAATTGCTGATCGTTGATTGTGACTTGCAGACTATCATTCTGTTTTGTACCTGGTCTCAATAAATGATTTATTTCACGCCATATGAGGTCACTGCGACCAGATGCCTCATTAAAAACATGTTCGTAGTAATCTTTCTTAGATTTCCGCAAGAACTTCGTTACTTTATTTCTGTATTTTTTTAAAGCAGAAAAGTCTGCGGGAATTCTAGTTTTCACAAAATGAAAGCACATTTAATCTTTTTCGCGTATCATTTCGAGGCACTCATGTGTGAGCCATGGCTTGAGAATTTTTTTTTAACTCTTTACTCTTTTCACATAAAAACAACTATCGTAAACATTCTTAAGGACAGTCATAAACGTATCATATGCTAGATTTCCATCTGTGCATTCATATACAGAGGTTCAGTTCGTGCATTCCACCCGACTTCGGAAAAGATTGAGAGTTTTCAGGTTAATATTTCGTGCAAGAAAAGACATTGGGGGATTGGCACAGTTTTTCAAAACACCATTTTGTTTGCAGATCAGATCAATTGGCAAATGATCACTTAGCTGTGCAGCAACGACACTTGATTTGGCGCACTCCATTGTTTTGTTTGTGATAAGCAAGTCAAGAAGACTTTCAGAACAAAACTCCCGCAGCTCCCGCAGCTAAAGCTCAAGTTGAACACTGAGGCAGTGCAGGCGCAGAATACACCATCCGAGTGCACACACTAACACACCCTGCAGGCTGGTAATTCTTTCGCCTTAATAAAGAGCGAAACGAAAGGACCAGACATCCGTACGAACGTGACGAAACGCAGTGCGGCTTATAGTCACATAGCAGCTCAGCAAATGCACGGCAGACAACTCGAATACCGCTCCGGAATCCAAACGCCTGTTGTTGTTGTTGTTGTTGTGACTGAGAGAAGGATGAAGAGGAAATTGCACGGGCCTGCTACTGGCTCTAGCCAAGCCACCACCGCTGCCACGTGCAGATAGAGGAGAGTTAAAATATCAGAGGAAAGAGAAAAAGGAAAGAAAAGACGCCTCTCACTAAGCGGCTTTTACTTTAATAAGCGGGGTGGTCTGTGGAACGATTGATCTTTTGGCGAGCTGCTTGAATGTTCTAATAGTATGCATCAAATGTATGGCATAAACACAGGTGGATGCCTTCAGCTCCGTTGGTCGCATCTCGTTTTTACTTGAAGTACAAAGTCGGTTTGAGGTACGAAAATATCTATTTGAAACTGAAATTATTGTGCCGTACTGACTAAAGACGCGCACGGTGATATGTAGTAGTTGTAGTAAAAAAAATCTCTCCCTATCCCGTAACATAGAGTAGAGTAAGCATGAAATGTTTACGGGCATAACACATTGGTTGTAGATGGTACTAGTCAAAATCTTGAGATGGTCTAGTGTTCAACACACCACACCACACATACTGTGCACTGGTCCATGTGGACGCAATCGTTTCCTGTGTGTGTCGAATCTGTTCCGCCCTGCCTCGTCAGCTGTATCCGATTTCTGTTTGCCTGTCATCTTTGTAATCCTTGTTTTCATTCCTGGGTTATTCGTACCACTTTGCCTGTGACACTGGTGACGTCACCACTGGATTACGTCACACATAATTGATGACGAAGTAATGACAAATTGCTAATTAGTGATTAATATCTAATGAGTGACTAAACACTAATTATCTGCTAATTAATGACGCTTAAGCTTCGCCTTTAGGAGTGGAACGCGACAGACAGCGTGTTGTAGCGCTGCCAGGCAGTCCACGGAACGCCACCACCCGTTCGGCGCGATGTCTTACCCTTTGAACGCAAGGCTTTTTGAGGAAAGGAAATGGCGCAGTAATTCTCTTCACCTCATGCTCCCCGGGAGGGACGAGGTATAAACACAAAAGGTCAATGGGAGACCTTACTACTGAGCTCCGACCCGGCGACTCAGTTACAACTCGTCCGACTGGCCGAAGCCGCCGCCTAGAGTCAAGACCTTTCGGCCGTCGTCTAGGCGGGTAGCCCTCTGGCTACCCTCTGTGTGTTGGACATTAAAAAATGGCTGAGGCTTAGCTTAGGTTAAGCCTAGTCAGATGCGAAGCATATTGTCGCCGAGTTGCATATCGAGCACGCCGCTTGGCTAGACGTTCTTCACGCTCTTCATCAGTCTCTGTAGCACGTCGCAACTTTTGCTTCTCATTCCAACGAGCAGCCATGTCTCCAGGAGGCATCTCTATCCCGTGTACGCCTAGCAGAGGCAGGCGCACCCCCTTGTATACCGCCGCTCCAGCATCACGTTTCATTGAGTGGCTTTAATCACGTGTTCACTACAGCGCACCTAGCGGCAGAAGCAGGAAACACATTGGTCGCGACGCCTCGCGCCTCGCGCGATGGCGCGAGCTGGGGCAATACCTCCTAGAAAGACTTGGCTGGGGCCCCGTTTCTCCTATGTCGTTACGTCACGCATCACGTGGTCCTTCTTGGTCGCGATGCCTCGCGCGACGGCGCGAGCTGGGCCCCCGTTTCTCATCTGCTGTGACGTCACGCACCACGTGGTCATCCTTGGTCACGACGCCTCGCGCGACGGCGCGAGTTGGGCCCCTGTTTTTCATCTACTGTGACGTCACGCATCACGTGGTATGACATGGAGGTCACGAAAGGTCAATGGTAACGACACCGCCGCGCTCGAGGAGCTGGGTTGGGCTGTTTTAGTATGCTTCGCATAAAAGTTTTCCTATCCTATCCTACTATCATCTCGGTCGACACCCGAACCGCACCGTAATTCTCTGTACCGCACCGTAAAGGAAGGGAGAACGCCACCACCTCTTCGGCGCCATGCCTTGCCCTTTGAACGCAACGCTTTTTGAGGAAAGGAAATAGCGCAGTAATTCTGTCATCTCGGTGGACACCCGAACCGCACCGTAAAGGAAGGGAGGAACGCCACCACCCCTTCGGCGCCATGCCTTGCCCTTTGAACGCAACGCTTTTTGAGGAAAGGAAATAGCGCAGTAATTCTCTGTCATCTCGGTGGACACCCGAACCGCACCGTAAAGGAAGGGAGGAACGCCACGACCCCTTCGGCGCCATGCCTTGCCCTTTGAACGCAACGCTTTTTGAGGAAAGGAAATAGCGCAGTAATTCTCTGTCATCTCGGTGGACACCCGAACCGCACTGTAAAGGAAGGGAGGAACGCCACCACCCCTTCGGCGCCATGCCTTGCCCTTTGAACGCAAGGCTTTTTGAGGAAAGGAAATAGCGCAGTAATTCTCTGTCATCTCGGTGGACACCCGAACCGCACCGTAAAGGAAGGGAGGAACGCCACCACCCCTTCGGCGCCATGCCTTGCCCTTTGAACGCAACGCTTTTTGAGGAAAGGAAATAGCGCAGTAATTCTCTGTCATCTCGGTGGACACCCGAACCGCACTGTAAAGGAAGGGAGGAACGCCACCACCTCTTCGGCGCCATGCCTTGCCCTTTGAACGCAAGGCTTTTTGAGGAAAGGAAATAGCGCAGTAATTCTCTGTCATCTCGGTGGACACCCGAACCGCACCGTAAAGGAAGGGAGCAACGCCACCACCCCTTCGGCGCCATGCCTTGCCCTTTGAACGCAACGCTTTTTGAGGAAAGTAAATAGCGCAGTAATTCTCTGTCATCTCGGTGGACACCCGAACAACACCGTACAGGAAGGGGGGAACGCCACCGCCCGTTCGGCGCGAAGCTACCGGCGCTTGTATGGTTTATGGTTTATGGGGTTTAACGTCCCAAAGCAACTGAGGCTATGAGAGACGCCGTAGTAAAAAAAAATTACGCAGTGGCTTAGCTCTGGTTAAGCCTGGAAATGCAAGCGAAAAGCTTCAGTTATGCTTGGTTTGACGCCATGGCTGTCGCAGTTCGAGCACAATGCACTGGGAGCGCCACGATAACGGTGGAGGTGTTCGGCCGTCCACACACTACGGAGGCGGGGGTGGTGGTGGTGGTGTGACATTTTTATTCGAACATCCTTTCTGTTAGGCGTTCAGTACATCCTGGGCCAAGGCGACGAGGGCACGTTGCAGTCTCAGTTCCAGGGAGGCGAGCCAGATGGGCCACGGTGGGGGTGGGGGGAAAGGATAGGCGGGGGACTGGAAGGCTGCGTGACACTGTGTAAGGCAGTGTTCTATGTCTGCATATGTGTGTGGACGGTTTGGGCACTGAGGTGTGAAAGTGTACCGGTACAGATAAAGTTAGGCTGGTGTATGTAGGAAATTAAACTGTATTCGGCGAAGAATGCGAGCTTCACGGATCGATAAGGATGGGTGCGGTTGTGGTAAATCAGCTAAATCCAATTTTTGCTGCGCGTAGTATTCGTCGACAGTACGTTTGTAAGCCCTGACCGCCTGCTCCGTCGGTGGGCTCGTCCATGGGATCCCCGGCGCCCGGTGTATAGTTTCGCAGGCAAGCTGGTGAGCCAGCTCATTGCCGGGGATGCCCATGTGACCAGGGATCCACCGAAGGGTCACCGGTCGTGGGCTTAATGCTAAGAGGGCGGCATCTAAGGCCGATCGAGTAGGGAAAGGGAGGGCTCTTTCATGGAAGGCACGCAGAGCTGACGGAGGCGGGGGAGGAGAGGGAATATAGGCGCGGTTAAAACTGCTCGCAGGAATGCGGAGAGGAGTGTTGCCGGCTGCAACGCGGTCAACACGCGGCTGCAACGAAAGGTCAAACGGCAGGGAGGAGAGGAACGCGTGCAGTAGCAGCGGCGGTAAGGCGGCGCACATGCGCAGTAGCGCGCGGCTGCGTCGCCACCTGCGCTGCGCGTGACTGCACGCCGCGGCATACGGCATACGCGAAGCTCGGCTCCGACCCTCGTAGTGAAGCTTCTTGCTTCAAAAAATTTGAAGGACGCTTAAGCTCCGCCTTCGAGTGTCGAACCTGACAGCGTTTGTAGCGTTGCCAGGGAGTCCACGGAACTGACGCCTTGACCGTTGGACAAATCAAAAATTGATATTTTGGGGAAAATAAATGACACAGTAACAGTCTCACGTTTTTGAAGCTAAAGCTTCAATAGGGCACCTCGTCCTCCGATCGCCGGGTGCCTAGTTTTCACCTTCAAATGACCTTGAGCTTCGAAAGCGAAAGCGCAAAGCTGGCCCCGTGGGCAGTGGGCACCTTAGTCGCGCTTTAGGCTACGAAACCAATGGAGCGAGAGCTTGCAAATAAAAAAAAAGCGCATAACTGCCTTCTTAGAACACTGGACACCTCAGTCGGGTCTTAAGCAGCGTGGCGGTAGTGACGTGCGCGCTGCATGCGTTTGTATTAACGTTGTTGCATAAACGCGGCACTGAAGCCTTAGGCCGTCGACGTTCATTGTGTTCATTGGCGTTTTTGTTGTTGTTGCGACTGAGAGACGGATGAAAAGGAAATTGCACGGGTCTGCCTACTGGCTCGAGCTGAGCAGCCACCGCTGCCACGTGCATATAGAGGAGAGTTCAAAGGTCAGAGGAAAGAGAAGAAAGGAAAGAAAAGACGCTCATCGCAGCAACAACCGCGTCCGCCGAAGCGGACGCTGGCTGAAAAAACAAATAAGCGGCCGAAGCCGCGCTCCAGACCATTGGCGTTGGCGTTGACAACGTTTTATACTCGGATGATTTTAAGGAAAGGAAGCGCGCATAAAGCATAACTGCCTGGCATACTGGACTCGCCCGATGCACCCCCGCCCCGCCAAGTGGAGCTGATATGGATGCCCGCGCACTCCGGGAATCCCGGAAACGAGGCCGCCAACCTTTTAGGCCGAGGTTCTTTAAACCGGGCTCAGGTGCCCTCGGATCGGGGATTCACGAAGGAGCGCATGCACTCATTCAGCGAGCTGACGCAGGCCTACAGAGCCTCACGCCAGCTCTACCCCCGGCCCCACCCCTCCCTAGATAACAAACAAGCAACGCTCTGGCGCAGACTATAGACACACTCTCTTCCCTCACCCCTTACCCTAGCCCACTATCATCCCTCCTTCCCCACTCCGGCATGCGCCCTATGCCCAGAACCCATCGCCTCTTCCCTCCACATCCTTTCCCTCTGCCCGACGGACCCTCCCCCGCGGGACCTAGAGAACCTCAAGACCTGGGAGGACTGGGAGACTCTGCTGCGCTCGGAGGACACGGCCGTGCAGACCACCGCCACCGGCCGGGCTGCCAGTATTATGGACCTTAGGAACATAAACACTTGAGTGTAGTGGGGTCGTGCGGGGACCCTGGGGCGTGCCCCGAATTCCTTGTACAATAGTTTTCTCTCTCTCTCTCCCTGGGTGGGTGGTGGTGGTGGTGAAAACATTTATTACGAATGAGCAGGTGGTATGTTTGGATCAGCCCGTAAGGGACCGATCCTTACAAACACTAGGTGGAGGTCCCTAGTATGGGACCCTAGTGGCGGTTGCCGCCGCCCGGGCGCGCCCGCCTAAGGCTTGTTGGGCCTGTAAGTCGTGGCAGCCGAGCAGGGACGCCTCCCAGTCCTCCCGGGTTGGGTTGGGGATGGGGGGAATAGCGGGGTTGCAGGGGCAGGCCCACACCATGTGATAGGTGTCAGAAGACACTGCACTACAGTGTGGGCAGCTGCCGCTAAAGGAGGGGTCAAAATGTTTTAGCGCTGCCGGGCACAGCAATGTATTGGTGAGAAGGCGGAGAAGGAGCCGCTCATCCGCCTTCTTCAGGCCTTTACATGGGCTAGGGTAAAGGCGATGACAATTTTGATAATATGTTGTAATATCTTTGAATGTATAGACCGGATTAAAATCGGGTTCCTTATCGGACGGGGAGGAGAAAACAGCCCGGTGAGAGAGCGCGCGGGCGGCTGCGTCTGCTGCCTCGTTTCCTGCCAACCCCTGATGAGCAGGGGCCCATATGAGGTAACGGTGTGCGGGGTCCGTATCCCGTATGCAGTTTTGGTATATTCGATAGGCTAGGAAGGGAGTGCAGCCTTGTTCGACGTTCTGACAGGCCCCTCGCGAGTCGGTGATTATGTATTTTGAATTGGAATGTGAGGCCGCGAGAGCAATCGCGACCTCTTCTGCTTGTGTTGCACTGCGGGCTCTGAAAGTTAGGCCGTTAACTGTGTTGCTGTTGTGAACTACCGCGGCCGTGTACCATCCCCCGTGGTGAGGGCCGGAGGCGTCCACGTAGTATACACCTGTTTTGTTGCCATAATATCGGGCTAGCGCTTCCGCTCGTGCCAGGCGCCGACCATTATGGTCTTCATGTGACATGCTTGCTGGAAGAGGCCGCACGTGGAGGGCACGTCTCCACAGTTCCGGGATGCGAAACCTGTCTTCCATTGGAGGGGTGTGTTGGATATGGAGTCGAGCAAGAAGGCGGCGACCCGACTCCGTTAGCGACAAGCACGTGTACTGGTTTGTAAGGTGCGCCTCCCGGAGTTCCCGGATAGTATTCACCACACCCAGAGCCATAAGCCGGCTGTTTGAAGTAGTGATGGGGAGGTCAAGAGCACGTTTAACAATTTTGCGAAGGATGACCTCAAGGGCGTCCTCCTCTTGTTTCCGTAGGTGGAGATAAGGAGTCGAATAGAGAATTCGACTAGTTACGAAGGCGTTTGCCAGCCGCAAGGCATCCTTACTTCGTAACCCTCCGCGTTTGTTGGAAACCCGGCGGACCATGCGGCCCACCTGGTCCCCCACCTTACGGAGTTTGGCCAATGTAGTGTCTGGCCGCCTGTGTTTGTGGATGTAGAGTCCGAGTACCCGTATCTCATCACTTTCGCGTATGGGACCACTCTCAAGAGAGAGAGATATTTTAGTTGTGCACTTCTGTGAGGGGCGGAGGTGCACAAATTCCGATTTTTGAGGGGAACATTGAAGACCGCAGCGGCGGGCGTAGCGGTACTACTATCGTCACCGCTGTTTGCAGGCTGGTTTCAATGTCTCCTGTGCTGCCCTGCGTGGCCCACAGAGTGATGTCATCGGCGTACAGGGCGTGCTGCACGCCGGCGACACCACTCAGCTGGGCCGGCAGGTGCATCATGGCCAGATTGAAGAGCAGCGGGGAAAGTACCGCGCCTTGAGGAGTTCCCCGCGTGCCGAGTAGTTAAGGACCATGGTCTCTATCTTGAATTCGATTGTAGGATTGACGATCTATTAAAAATTGGCTTATGTATTGGAATGTATTGAGGCCACAGTCGGTGTGACTTAGGTTAGTGAGTATGATCTCATGTGTTACATTGTCAAATGCCCCTTTAAGATCCAAGGCGAGTACTACCCGGTCATTATGGGGGCATTCGAGGGGGTCAAGGACTTCCCGATTGAGTTGCAGGAGGACATGCTGTGCGGATCTGTGTGGGCGGAATCCGAACATGGTGCTCGCAAAGACTTGTTTGTTTTCAAGATATGTAGATAACCGATCCCGCACCATCGTCTCCATTAGTTTGCCCACACATGAGGTGAGAGAGATGGGGCGGAGGTTATCTGTGTCAATTGGTTTGCCAGCTTTAGGAATAAAAGTGACCAAAGCCGTTTTCCATTCGATTGGCAGGGGGGTGTCCCCGCGCCAAATCGCATTGACGTATTCCAGGAGGGACTGGTATGCGAAGTCGGGCAGGTTCGTCAAAAGCTTGACGGTGACCTTATCCCGTCCTGGCGCAGTGCCCCGTTTCATTTTGGCGAGAGCCGCCTGCAGATCATGGAGCTGGAAAGGTTGATCCAGCTCCGTGTTCTCTCTGCCTGCATAAGAGTACGCAGATCCACGGGGGTCTTGGGCTGTACACAGATACTGGTCCCGAAGTTTCTGTGCCAGTTGAGTCGTGTTGCCAGAAAAAGCGT
This sequence comes from Amblyomma mixtum, assembly GCF_055824585.1. Lineage (NCBI taxonomy): Eukaryota > Metazoa > Arthropoda > Arachnida > Ixodida > Ixodidae > Amblyomma > Amblyomma mixtum. The sequence goes on from NC_143018.1 coordinate 78,010,351, forward strand.
GCAGGGCTCGGTGCAAATGTTTTTGTGTTTCGGTTCGTGTTTGTGTTGGGTCGATTAGGGCTCGAAAGAGACGCCACGTGTTTCGGCTGGACATTTGTCGCGCGGCCGTGTTGCATCTATCTACCCAGTTGGAGTCGGCGAGTTGGGCCGCGTACTCTGCCACTTTCTGGGTAAGCTCGGCAATTCGAGCTTTAAGCTTTCTATTGTGTTTCTGGCGTCGCCAACGGCGGACGCCTGGGTCAGTGGATGGCTGAATCGCGCTTATAGGTACGTGGGGTGATGAGAGAGAGATTTGGGCTGCATGCGTTAGCGCTGACAACGTTGTAGCAGACACGTGGCACTGCTGCAATAGGTCGCTGCGTTCATTACGTGAGCCAGCTCTCTCGACCAACCATAACTGCCACCTGCCAGGGTGGTAGGGTGAGTGCGCTGCCTATTAAGTGTCCGGAACGCACTCAGCATTACAGACGCTAAGCCGCTTATATTTACCTGATACGCCATAGCTTTCGCTCTCTAACCAGGCTCAGCAGTAGTTGAACCGCAGCTAATTTATTAAGGCGAAAGCCTTTAATGCCTCATACTGTCGTAAGCACACGCGTCTGCAGCGGTGTCAACAGACGCGTCGACAGCCGTGTCGGCAGATTTGTCCGCCTTTCGGCGTCACTGCCTAAAAAGAAGCTGCGCCGAGGGTGGGAATCGAACCAGGGCCTTTGGCATTTGAAGCGGAGACGCTACCACTCTGCCACGAAGGCTCAAGGTTCGAGCATGAATAAAGGCGCATCTAGTGAATGCATGGGTTTAATAAATAAAATAAAAGGAGTAAAGTCAAGAAAAGGGAAAATAAACAAAAATAAAAACAAAATAAAAATAAGATATGAAAATAAAAATAAAAAACAAAAATAATAAGAAAAGGAGCCAAGAATAAAAATCAAAACAAAACATGAAAAAAAGTAAAAAGAAAACTGCGCCAGGAAACGCTTTCGCCTTGCAGCACTTTAGAGAGCCAAAGTGCCCCCTGAATTTTTTTTTATAGTGTGAGCTACCTTGGCCGAGGTTGAGCAGTTTCGCGTGGCTCCTGGAGAGCCGTGCTCTCCCCTTATATACGCTCGCGATATCACCCAGTCCACACGAACCCTTCCTGTGCCCTCTGCCACCACCCCAAAGCCACCCTCGACCATATTCTTTTCCTCTGCCCGGCGGATCCTCCCCCGCGGGGCCTGGAGCACCTTACCTCATGGGAGGCTTGGGAGACCCTACTGCGCTCCGAGGACCCGGCCAAGCAAGCCATCGCCACCGGCCGGGCTGCCAGCGTCATGAGCCTCCGGGACATGAACGTTTGAGTGCAGTGGGGCCGTGCGGGGGCCCAAGGACCGACGTGTCCAAAACTCCCTTGTTACAAATAAAGTTTTCATCATCATCATGCTCCGCATGCGCGAGGAGCAGTGACGTCACACGGCACACAGCTGGCGTGCCTCGCCGCGCTTGCTCGCCTTCCTTTCCTTGAAATGATCGGAGTGCAAAACGTTGACAACGCCAACGCCAATGAACAGAATGAACGCCGATGGCCTATGGCTTCAGCGCCGCGTTTCTGGCACAACCTTGTCAATGCCTGCTGCCCACATCTCTCTCTCATCACCCCACGTACCTATAAGCACGATTCAGGCGTCCACTGGCCCAGGGAGCCATTATGCGCACTTCCTTTCCTTAAAATGATCGGAGTGTAAAACGTTGTCGGCGCCAACGCCCATGAAAACAACATTTCTACCGCAATGGCTGATTACAACCTTTGCCTGATCACAAACCCCACCGTACCCATTCGCACTGGCACAAGTGTCACCCGCGACACCACACCCGATCTCACATGGGCCACACCGAGCATAATCATTAAATCTCACACGGTGCTCCAAGACAGCCTTGGGAGTGACCACGTTCCAGTCTCCACTATTATTGCTTACGATTCCAAGATTTTCAACCCTCGTTCGCAGCTTCTCACTGACTGGGATAAATTGCGCTCATACTTGGCAGCTAATTCTACCGAACCCCGTACTGTCACAGACTGGACAGACCGTCTGGTGAAGGCCATCCAGGCGAACAGCAAACGCATTAAAAACCCCTACGACACCGCAGGTTGATCACCATCTGGCTCATCTATGGGAGGCCCGACAGGGACTTCTCAAGCGCTGGCGTCACCAGCGACACAATCGTAAATTGAGACTCCGCATATCGCTACACTCGAACTCATACTATGGAGATGCCCCAGTGCCCCAGGATATGGCAGAATCAATAATGCAGAGGAATGGGAGACCATACTCAGAAGTGCCGACCTTAGCATACAACGATACGCTACCCGCCTGGCAGCAGAAGCTGCGCGACTATACCGTTGCTAGTCTTCCAGCTGCGACACTGCCCCTCCCCGGACGCCTGCGTGCGGACCCGGAGGGGCACGGGTCTTCTTCTGGCGGAAATAAAGTTTCTTCACTCACTCACTCTCTCACTCGCGAGGCAGAAGAATACGCGAACACGCTAGCCCGCGCAAACTGGGCAACCTTTTGTAACGACCTCAAGGGTACATTAAGCACTAAACGCACGTGGTACCTCCTACGCGCTCTCTTGGATCCAACAACTAAATCTCAGACACAAGTAAACACACAACGTCTAATACAACTAGAGCTCCAAAAGGGCACCGACGTAATTGGCCAACTACGGGAAACTTATATACCCACATCCCTTCAGTCAGCAGATCCACCTAATCCACCTCCACCTAACCCAGAACTTGATGCCGACATCACCTTAAACGAAGTCCACCGATCACTCTTCAGTATTCGCCGCTCTACGGCGCCAGGGCCGGACGGCATAATGTACAAGGCACTACTCAATCTGGACGAAGTCTCCCTCCAAAAACATACGGAGCTCTTTAATAACCACTGGCAAGCTGGGACGCTGCCATCAGCCTGGACCCATGCCAGCATGCGATTTATACCTAAAGCGGGCAAACCTCTCCCCCTTCGAAATTTGCCCCCCATCTCTTTAACGAGCTGTGTCGGCAAGCTCTTCGAGCATATCATACTCAATCACCTGCAACCGTTCCTAGAAACAACAGGCTTTCTCTCCAACGTTCAATTCAGCTTCCGCCCAAACATCTCGGCGCAAGACGTACTTCTCGCGCTTAAAGAGTCCATCTTTTGCACTAAGCGCCGTACAGCCGCTACGCTAGCCATATTAGCCCTCAATATTCATAAGGCTTTCGACACAATAAGCCATGACCATATCCTCACGAAATTAGCCACCACGGGATGCGGCACCCGCATATGGCAATATATTCGGGCCTTCCTTCAGGGACGCACGGCAGAACTCCACCTTGGGGATGGGATATTTCCTCCCAGCCTTTCCCCCTGCCTAACCTGGGTACCCCACAAAGGGCGGTTTTCTCACCTTTAATTTTTAACATTGCCTGGCGCCACTGGCAAAGGCCCTTTCTGCTATCCCAGGGCTCCACACAGCCATATACACAGATGATATAACCTTCTGGACAACGGGAGGATCCCTTGGAACAGCCCAGGATATCCTGCAATCTGCCATAGACATCACCACCACCCATTTAGCAAACGCAGACCTCCGTTGCTCTCCAAATAAATTGGAACTCCTGCAGCTGAAGACCCTCCCCAGTGACCCCCAGACTGAACTGCACATGTACGGCAATCCAGTGCCCATTGTGCCTCAGGTGAAGATTCTCGGCCTTCTCATTAGTGAGTGAGTGAGTGAAAACTTTATTAGCTCTAGATTCGGATTGTGTTCGGCGGTTTTGAGATGGCTTCGTCCATCTTGCTCAAAGGTCGGTTGCCCTTAGTCCAGGGCTCCGCTGGATGCTGCTGCCAGTTTTGCTCGCCGAATCAGACCTTCTTGGTCGACCCGACGATCGCTGGAGAGCACTCCCTCCCATTGCTCCGCACTCGGGTTTGTTATCACTGGCACCACGCTTATCCTCTGGCATGCCCACGTTATGTGGTACAGCGTGGGGGGTTCTTGGCACCAAGGGCATTTGTCATTGTATTGTGTTGGATATATTTTGTTGAGTACGTGTAGGTTCGGGTAGGAGCCCGTCTGTAGCTGTCTCCACGCGACAGAGTCCTCTCTGCTAAGGGAGTTGTCCGGTGGTGGATACCGCTTTCTGCAGCCCTTGTAATAATTTAGAATCGCCGAATAATCTTGGGGTACAGGTTCGTTCCCCTCGAGGTCGCCTACGTTGGATGCTCGGTAATAAGTGTACCCTCGAGCTATCCTGTCCGCCTCTTGGTTCCCTGTTACTCCCGTATGTCCCGGCGTCCATACTATCGTATGCCTGATTGGTTCTTCGTTTGTTTGTCGTTGTGTTATGTGGCCCCCAGAGCGGAGTATGCGGAGCGCTCTGTGCCCTATTCTGCCGCGTAGGTAGTTGCGGCATGCTGTTTGTGAGTCTGTAAGGATTTTTAGAGACCGTTTAGACCGATAGCCCTCCGCTGCCGCTAGAGCGACGGCCGCTTCCTCAGCCTCGACTATCGTACAGTCTTGTAGTGATGCGCTGGTGATCTCGCGTAGGGTTGAGTCAATCACCGTTGTTACCGCATTGCTGTTGTGCTGCCCCGCTGTTCTGGTGTATGTGGCTGCGTCCACGTATACCGTCGTTTCTTGGGGTGCTAATGTCTTTTGTAGGTATTCAGCCCTTGCCTCTCTGCGTGCTTTGTGTAGGTTGGGATCCATGTTCCGGGGTATTGGCGTTACTTTTAGTGTGTTGCGATATTCGTCCGGAATTGTTTCTGTCCTCTGTATTTCTTGAATTTGATCGGCGCGGCCCAGTTTCTTTAGGAGCTCCCTGCCAGATGGGGTCTGTTGTAGTCTGCGCAGTTGGGAGACTAGTTGTGCCTCTCTCAATTCATCGAAAGTGTTGTGTAGTCCTAGGGCTAGGAGCTTTTCAGTTGAAGTGCTGTGAGGAAGGTGGAGTGCGGTTTTGTAGGCTTTGCGTAGAATCACGTCCGCCTGTTGTACCTCACTCTTGATGGGATTATAGTAGGGGAGGCTGTATGTCACTCGGCTGACTACCAGGCTTCTGACCAACTTAAGTGTGTCCTCCTCTCGCATGCCATGACGTCTGTGTGAGATGCGCGTGATCATGCGGGCCACTTGTAGAGTGGATGCTTTGAGTAGGGCGAGAGTGTGAGTGCAGCGTTGGTTTGACTGTATCCACATCCCCAAGATTCTGATGAGTGTTTTTTCCGGTATCGACTTCCCGTCGAGGTAGACGTTCAACTTTAAGTCGTCGCTAGTGGGGACTGTGCGATTTTGTTTTCCTCTCCAAACTCTTAGGAGCTCTGATTTCTCGGTGGAGCATGCTAGCCCTCTTTCTCTGACGTAGTTCTCTACGCAGGTGGCTGCCTTTTGTAATTTCTCTTCTTTCTCTCCGAGCGAGCCTGTGTTGACCCAGATGGTGATGTCGTCGGCATACATGGCATGGTGTATGCCGTCGATTGCTTTTAACTGTTTTGCCAAGCCAATCATGGCTATGTTGAAGAGCGTAGGGGAGATGACCGATCCTTGAGGTGTTCCTTTATTTGGAGTAAGAAATTTGTCTGATCTGAGCTCCCCCAGGCCAATCGTTGCCGTTCTATTTGAGAGGAAGGCTTTGACGTAGCCGTAGATTCTCCTTCCGCAGTTCAGGTCGTTCATGCCCGTAAGGATAGCCTCGTGACTGACATTGTCAAAAGCCCCCTTGATGTCCAATGCCAGTATTATGTTTTCTCCGCTCTTGGGGACGTTCCCAAGTACTTCTTCTTTGATTTGAAGTAGTACATCTTGGGTCGATAGTTTTGCTCTGAAACCGAACATGCTGTGGGGATACAGTTCGTTGTCCTCCATGTACTGTTGTAATCTCAGCGTCACCACTCGTTCGTACAGTTTTCCTAGGCACGATGTGAGCGAGATCGGTCTGAGGTTCTCAATTTGTAGTTTCTTGCCTGGTTTAGGAATCATGACAACCTCCGCATGTTTCCACTCCTCGGGGACGGTCTCCGCTTCCCAGTGTTTGTTGAGAAAGTCCGTTAATTCTGCGACTAGCTCATCACTGAGGTTGCGGATGAGTGCGTTATTGATCTTATCTGCACCCGAGGCCGTATTTCTGGTTGTGTTTCGAATCGCTGCGTAGACCTCTTCTCGCGTGATGGGTCTGTCCAAGGTGTCGTTTTCACTTCCTCGATAGCGCTCTGCGTAAGCTGCTGGGTGTGTGTCCCCGAAGCACTTAACGCGTACTTTTTCCAGGAGTGCTGAATCTGGTCCCTTGAACTGGTGGATTAACCGGTAGATGGCTTTGTTGTTTTCTGCCTTGGTTTTTGTTGGATCTATGAGAGCCTTGAGTATGAACAACACACTCGATGCAACCGCCACCCTTCAGCTCTTGCAAAGACAGACCAAACAGGTCGCTGCACTTATCAGACGGGTGGCAGCACGCAATCATGGGCTGTCTGAACGCGACACCCTCAATATGACAAATGCAATAATCATTAGCCGCATTACATACCACCTCCCATACCACATACTCACTCAGCGGCAAACACAACAGGCAGACGCACGGCTGTCACCTCCGCCCTACGTCTTCCACAGACGGTTAGCACGAAACGTCTCCTGGCCACTGGTACCGACAATACAGCGATCGAATTAATAGAGGCTCAACGCACCAACCAATTAGTCCGCCTGAGTTGCACGGAAACATGAACACGCCTACTGCGACAACTACGTCTCAATCCACTCATTCCCACCCCAACAAGTCCTACACCTTACATGATTTCTCTGCGCACGCAGGATCACATATATCAGAAGCCCCTACCGCGGAATGTGAGCGCTAGTTTCCATCAGCGTAGGCGGCAGGCACGAGCGAGCTATGGCACTAAAACATACAGCAACCGCTCCGATATCCTTTATGTCGACGCGGCATAAAATTCCAAACCATGATATTTCACGGCAGTCGCAGCCTATGAAGACGGCACAGTGGGGGCCGCCGCCACTATTCGAAGTAATTCGCCTGCAGAGGCAGAAGGAGCCGCCATCGCACTTGCTCTGGCCCACTCGACCATTGACAAAAATGTAACCGAAATTTGCACAGATTCCCAGGCCGCGTACCGCCACTACCTAAAGGGCGTGGCGACGCCTGCAACCCATCGTATTCTTGCCACGGCCACCTCTCTCGACCGAACGGTTACTCTGTTGTGGGTCCCTGGGCATGCCTCGATCCCCGCTAATGAGCGCATTCATGCGCTGGCCCGAGAACTCTCCTCCCGGACCCCGGATGATCAGGCCCTCAACCCTGCGCAAGAGGCCCCTTCAGTCCTGAAGAGCGATCGCCGGCCGCGTCTCGAGCGGACGCGCCTCATTTCGGCTCCGGCAATTTTCGTCCGGATTACCGAAAAATTCCGTACGACCACGAAAATTTTGCTTGTACTCGACGGTTAACATTACCCGGCACCCGAAGACATCGCTCTCGACCGGGTGGGCCAATTTTTGGGCCTTTTACGCCCATTTATGTCTTCATCCAGTGAGAGCCCTAGCTAGGCCTAAAGCCAAGCAGCCGGTCTCCGGCGTTCTCCGCTGTGACGTCATACCAGCTGTAGATTATGTTTTCTTTTCCTCAGTCGCAACAACATCAAAAACAAAATATAAAAAAATTCGTCAGTGTGAGTGGGAGCATACGCTTCCAGTATGTCACTTTATTGTTCAGTTTCACGTAGTAATCTAATGACTAATTTTGTCATTTCTACCTGCATAATATTTAAGTTAAAAGAGAAACAACACTTCCAAAGAAAACTGACGAAGATGACGAAGGAAGCAGTAAGTGGGCCTAGCCGCAAGCCTTACAGAATGTCATGTTAAAAGCATTGCGTAGAGTGGTATCCAATTGCTGGTAACACTGAGGCATGATGAGAACGGCCGGAACTTGAACTTCGCATTCAACGTTGCAAGTGTGCAAGTGTATTAGTAAGTAACAATGTGCATTTAGCGGCGGCTATTTAACTTTACATAGCTCAAAACGTTCGAAAAATTCCTCATTTAAAATTTTCTGCGGGCATGAAAAGTTAACTGCTCAAAAATATGCTGCAGACGATAGAAAAATACATAAAGTTTTAAATATCTGTGGTCTTCTCATCGCGCCTATTTTACCGGCTCTGGAGCCAGCCACAAATAGAGTTTTGTCTAGCTCTGCTTTCTGAATCACAAATAAAGAAAGTACTGCTTTTAGACACGTACAAGGGCGCAGGGAGATAGGTGGCGGCACACTTTGTACCATAGAAAAGCTTCCGTACGGCTTATGCAAAGGAACCGTGCAGCCGCACCACCGCTAAAATGAAGGATTAGGAGAAGGTACCATGCCTGAGGAGATCGCATCTCGCGTTCTGCAGCGAAGATTGCGCTAAGTCCGGGCATGGCCCCCCATCCCAACGGCAGCCAACCTGGGCCACATGAGAACCGCGGGTGTTCTCCTCCCCTTCCCTCAGGTTCAGCTGCCTCCCATACCCGAGGTTCCGACCAGGGATCAACCAGGTCGTCCAAGGGTCTGGTGATGAACAAGGGCTCACCTGGACTATTTATGAGCGCATCTTTCAGGGGTAGGTCTCAACCGACAGGACCAACTGCTGAACTCAATGTTGTTGGCATACTGTTTATCAGTGCGAATTTAGGCTAAGAAAAAATTCAGGGAGGCACTTTGTTGACCTAAAGTGCGGTGAGGCGAAAGACTTAAGCGCGGTGTTGCTGCTTGTGTCACTGATGCGTTGTTAAGATGTTAGGCTTCGCCTCTGAGTGAAACGCTTGCAACGCTGCCAGGGAGTCCACAGAACGCCATCGCCCGTTCGGTTCTACCCCTTGCTCGTCGGTAAATTGGTTTTTGAGGAAAGGAAATGTATCTGTCTCGCATATCTCAGTGGACACCTAAACCTCGCCGTAACGGGAAGGGAGGAAGATGGGAGTGAACGAAGGCGCGGTATTTACGAGACGCGCCTTTGTTCATTTTAAACCATCGTGCTGGCATGGCGGAAACAGGCAATAAATACAAAAAAAGAGCTGGTATGGCGGAGTGGCTGGCATGCTCGTCTCGCACTCCGGAGACCGGGGTTCGATTCCCGAACTCGACCAATTTCCTACTCGCTTTTATTTATTTATCTGGCCAGACTAGAAGGGTTAATTAGTCTAATTGGGTAATTAAGCAATTACCTAAACTCAGTCCCACTTACTTGGAGCATCACTATATGATCCCTTAAATTGGTTGCATGGTTACTAGCCCAAGTACAATTGGCCCCGCTTGAAATTCGCGCACTGTGACGTCACGACCGTTTCGACCAATTGAAAAGCGCGACATTTCTGTCGACAACTCCTGCTTATAACGATGAGGAATTAAAGGCTTCCGCCTTGAAATGTGGCATGGATGTCCGGCTGTCGTGTAGGCTTTCAAGGTCCCTGGTTTTTCTTCTTACTGTGTTGGCTACACGGCGGAACACCTTGCATCTTTCATTTCGCATGACTTGGTTTTATAATGAGATAAATAATTTAATATTTAGATAGATTCTGTTATTCTTATCTTCGATGCTCTCGCAGGGTTGTTACAAAAATAGAGAGAGCACAAATAGAAAGGGACGGTGTACATACGTATATAAAACCTTTTTAAATTTCAGGCGCCAATGTGGCGGATTGGGACAAATTCTTCAATGCTGAAAAACGCGCCAAAGACAGGAAGCGAAAAGTGGACCCCGCACTCGGACCAGGGTGAATAGTTGCGAAAGGAGGCCGTTCACAGACGAACATTTAATAACCTGATCATGCTAGAAATTCCCATTATCTTTGGGAAAAAAAGTTGGGCTGAGGCTTAGCTAAAGTGTTAAGCCTGGATATCTCGAAGCGAAAAGCTTCGTGGCGATGTTCGTTGTTTAGCTTAAGGTTTCATACATAGGGTTACAATTTGGGTATAGCTTTCTAGCTTTTCCAAAACGTGTTCTCTTAGGTATACAACGCTTGTACAATCGTTATACAACGCTATTAAAATCTCTTTATTTGTTCTTCTTCAATGGGCACAATGTCTTGCACTTTCTGTAATGCCATAAAGATGGCCCGGTGATCAGAGTAGTAGCAAGCAGCTGTACTTGTGGCTGCTACGCAGTATACGAAAGGCACACCCTGTCTCTGACAGACAAGGTCTATAGTTGCCCCCCATTGTGTAGTGTGCTCAATGGGAGACGTGACGCAGTTGACGCAGCGAAGCGCCGCAATTCAGCGTCCTTTTGCCGCCGTTTCGCAAGGCGTGCCTCTCGTGCTTCTGTACGACGAACGGTGCGTCACAATTTGAATACAAAAATTGTTTTTGAGGAAAGGAATTGACGCAGTAAAAAAAAAAAGTTTTCGATGGACGGTGTAGTCTGGGAAGGCATATAAATAACAGTGCATATGTCATCGGCTCGAATCCCTCTCAGAAGGTAGCCTCCAGCTTGACTAGAAGATTTAAGCTATACACAAAGTGAAATCACGCGACACTCCGGAACGCTTACTACAACGGTTGCTCGAATTTTTTTTATACTAATGTAGACGGGAATACTGGCACAACATTGGGGTCAGAAAATGGTGAATATAAGACCTATGAAATCTGTACCATTGTCTAAGTGAACTGTGGTCCGCCGTTTTAATGCGCTCTCTTCTCGGTGTCCGCAGTGCGGTGCGACAGAGACCCTCGAACACGCGATTTTTGAGTGCGTCGTAGCGCGCACTTTTTGGAGGCTCATGTCGCGCACCTCGGCTCGCACACCAGGCCGCGCGACGCATATGTGAGGCTCTTGCTGTGTGTCGGGGCCTTTGTTTTGTGGCGCCAGAGAGGCGTCGCTTCCTTGCAGGGCCGGCCTCAACGCGCCATGTTCCCCATGCTGCAGAGGGTTCGGGCGCGCCTGTTTCAACAGGCGTGTTTAGATCATGTGACCCTCCCAGAACACGAGTTCCTGCGGCGGTGGAGCACCCGCTTCATCGCCGCCAGCGGGGGCCGCGTGACGGTGCGGCTCCTGCCGTATTGAGTGTGTGGTGCGCGGTGTCGGTGCGCGTTCATCGTATTTAGTGAGCGTGCTTCCCCCCGCGATGCCTGGACATTATGGACCCTTTGAACATTCTGTGCTGTGAATGATTTTGTGTGAACGGCGACAGCAGTCGCCGTCGTGTTCTTGTTTCATAGCTTGTTTGTACCGAGCGACACTAGTCGCTGCCTTGTTGTTTTTGTCTTTGTGAGGGACTATGGTCCCTTTGTATGAATAATCAGTCCAATAAACTTCTCTTCAAGGCTCTCTTGAGAAAAGTTTTACTCTCCGCATGCAAACGTCGAGAAAGGACAAAAAAATTACCGACGATTACGTTACTTCCTAATGCGAAATTTGAGCGCAGCAAATAAGCTGTTTCACCTTTTCGATAGATTGAGGCAAAGAAATCGAGCAACACATGTATGCGCTATCACAGAATTTTTTTTTTAGCAGACGGAGGACTTCCATCGGTCGTCTCGCTCATGGCTCAGAAAGAACTGGCAGATAATTTCGCAGTGGCGAACGGCAGCGGCAATTTCGGCTCGGGCGGTGCACATATACAGATCCGCCGCCACCGATCTGGCTCTCTGATTGCCACCGCACAGGGCGAACGGCAGCGGCAATTTCGGCTCGGGCGGTGCACATATACAGATCCGCCGCCACCGATCTGGCTCTCTGATTGCCACCGCACAGGGGTTGCATTGGAGGAGGAGCGAAGAAAGGAATTAAGTTCGAGCCGGCGCTTTGACAACCGGAGACTCGCAGGAAGAGGGGGGAGGGGGGCGGCGTGTACACCCAGCGGCAAACGATGGGGGCAGAAGCGCGCGCAGCAAGCGGACAACACGATAAAGGGAGGAGGGAAGAGATAGCAGCGACTGACTGATGCCGCTGACGCCGATAGTGAGTCAACCCCAGCTGCGGATGAAAGGGGGGCGGAGCTGGTTACGAGGCCGCCGACAACGCCGACGACGACGCCGACGCGAAACCCAGGAACGGACGCCAAAGAGCTGCGCTCTAAAATTACCGACGATTTCGTTACTTCCTAATGCGAAATTTGAGCGCAGCAAATAAGCTGTTTCACCTTTTCGATAGATTGAGGCAAAGAAATCGAGCAACACATGTATGCGCTATCACAGAATTTTTTAGAGCGCAGCTCTTTGGCGTCCGTTCCTGGGTTTCGCGTCGTCGTCGGCGTTGTCGTCGGCGTCGGCCTCGTAACCAGCTCCGCCCCCCTTTCATCCGCAGCTGGGGTTGACTCACTATCGGCGTCAGCGGCATCAGTCAGTCGCTGCTATCTCTTCCCTCCTCCCTTTATCGTGTTGTCCGCTAGCTGCGCGCGCTTCTGCCCCCATCGTTTGCCGCTGGGTGTACACGCCGCCCCCCTCCCCCCTCTTCATGCGAGTCTCCGGTTGTCAAAGCGCCGGCTCGAACTTAATTCCTTTCTTCGCTCCTCCTCCAATGCAACCCCTGTGCGGTGGCAATCAGAGAGCCAGATCGGTGGCGGCGGATCTGTATATGTGCACCGCCCGAGCCGAAATTGCCGCTGCCGTTCGCCCTGTGCGGTGGCAATCAGAGAGCCAGATCGGTGGTGGCGGATCTGTATATGTGCACCGCCCGAGCCGAAATTGCCGCTGCCGTTCGCCACTGCGAAATTATCTGCCAGTTCTTTCTGAGCCATGAGCGAGACGACCGATGGAAGTCCTCCGTCTGCTAAAAAAAAATTCTGTGATAGCGCATACATGTGTTGCTCGATTTCTTTGCCTCAATCTATCGAAAAGGTGAAACAGCTTATTTGCTGCGCTCAAATTTCGCATTAGGAAGTAACGTAATCGTCGGTAATTTTTTTTTTATTTTTCACACGTATTCCTTTAACAACCAGGTCTAGCCGTGGGAAGGTGGTCACGTATTCGTCGACGTGCCGGGGCCTATGTGAAATAACCGGCGCGTCGGCAACTGAAGAGCACCCTATCCGCCACACAAGAACAGGGGGGGGGGGGGGACCCTTTCCTCCTCTTTCTGCATGGCGGCGACGGTGTTCTATGCAGTCACGTTATCTTGACTCTCTAGCGGCGTCAGCGGCATCAAGCGGTATCAGTCGGTCGCTGCTATCTTTCTGCATGGCGGCGACGGTGTTCTATGCAGTCACGTTATCTTGACTCTCTAGCGGCGTCAGCGGCATCCAGCGGTATCAGTCGGTCGCTGCTAGCGCTGGGGGGATGAAAGGGGGGCGGAGCTGGTTACGAGGCCGACGACAACGCCGACGACGCGAAACCCAGGAACGGACGCCAAAGAACTGCGCTCTAAAAAATTCAGGGGGCACTTTGACTGTCTAAAGTGAGTAGAGGCGAAAGCGTTTTCCGCACCACTTTGAATGCTTCTGTGGCACTGGTAGCATCACATGTAATTGAGTACTAAATACTAAGTGATGACAAATCACTAATTAATGGTTAATTACTGATCAATGCCTCAATACTAATTAACTGCTAATTAATTACGCTTAAGCTTCGCCTTTAGGAGTGGAACGCGACAGCGTGTTGTAGCGCTGCCAGGGAGTCCACGGAACGCCACCACCCGTTCGGCGCGATGCCTTGCCGTTTGAAGGCAACGCTTTTTGAGGAAAGGAAATGGCGCAGTAATTCTCTGTCATCTCGGTGGACACCTGAACTGCACCGTAGAGGAAGGGAGGAAGTGGGAGTGAAAGAAGAAAGACAAAGATGGCCAGTAATGAAGAAGATGAAAATTGTATTTGAGGAAAGGAAATTACGCAGTAACTGTCGCACTGTTATTTAATATTATTTAATTTCACCACTGTGTACACTCAAACGATTTTCATTGTGTTATATTAAGTGTTATGGGACTTTGTTTAGATCATTTTTAACCAAAATTAACTGTCACTTACAGTATTACTTGTATGTTTTGTTGCTGTGCATATCTTTTGTTTGTTTATTGATTAAAACCCACTCCCCTCTGTAATGTTTATACCCTGAGGGTAACAATAAATAAATAAATAAATAAATAAATAAATATCTCGGTGGACACCCGTCAAAATTCAGGGGGAGGGGGTGCACTTTTTTTTCCTAAAGTGCGGTCACTGATGTGTGGTTAAGATGTTAAGCTTCGCTTCTAAGAGTGGAACGCGACAGCGTCTTGCAATGCTGCCAGGGAGTCCATAGAACGCCATCGCCCATTCGGTTCTACCCTCGCTCGTCGGTAAATTGGTTTTTGAGGAAAGGAAATGTATCTGTCTCTTACATCTCGGTGGACACCTAAACCTCGCTGGAAGGGAAGGGAAGAGGATGGCAGTGAGCGAAGACACTGTATTCACTAGACGCGCCTTTGTTCAATCCAAACCATCGAGCTGGCATGGCGGAGTGGATAGCATGCTCATCCTGCACTCCGTAGACCGGGGTTCGATTCCCGAGCTCGACCAATTTCCTACTCGGTTTTATTTATTTATATGGCCTGAGTAGAAAAGTTAATTAGTCTAGTTGGGTAATTAAGCAGTTAACTAAGCTCAGTCCCACTTACTTGGAGCATCACTATATGATCCCTTTAATTGGTTGCCTGGTTACTGTTGATTGTAAAACATTTTATTCGCCGGGAAGAGCTTGGCAAGAGGTCGCGTTAAGTGGTCGAGAGTACATAGCCCTCGACGACTTTGTCAGCCCACTCCACCGCCAAAACTTGCGTTCTGGGGTCAGAGCTAGCCAGCACGGTCTCCCACCGCTCGAGAGAAGGAGCTGTAACTAGATCACCCGGAGGTGGCTCTTTTTTCCAGTCCCACAGGATGTGATCGTAGGTAGCACGTTGGCCACAGTGTTTGCAGTTTGGGTTGTAAAGATCTGGATAAATGTGCGCGAGGAGTGATGGGGTTACTAGCCAAAGTGCCTAGTTAGTGCCTGGTTACTAGCCAAAGTACAATTGCCCCGTTTGAAATTGGCGCACTGTGACGTCACGACCGTTTCGACCAACTGAAAAGCGTGACATTTCTGTCGACAACTGCTGCTTACAACGATGAGACATTAAAGGCTTTCGCCTTAAAATTCGCTGTGGCTTAGCTTGGTTAAGCCCGGTAATTGCGAAAGCAATATCCGTACCTACACCATGGTTCTGCTGGTGGTGGTGCTTGTGGTTAGACTTGTGGCGATGCATCTGTTATATAATCCAATGCAATCCAATCCAATCTAATCTAATCTAATCTATTCTAATCCAATCCAATCCAGTCCAGTCAGGCCGCCGTTCACGTGCACCGCCGTCGCACACGGACGGCGCGAGATCGCGAAGCAATGTTAAGCCGCTGGTGGTCAGCACAGCTACTGCTTTCTAGCGACTGTTGTTGTTGTTGTGACTGAGAAAAGGATGAAGAGGAAATTGCACGGGCCTGCTACTGGCTCTAGCCAAGCCACCACCGCTGCCACGTGCAGATAGAGGAGAGTTAAAAGATCAGAGGAAAGAGAAAAGGGAAAGAAAAGACGCGCGTCGCAGCAACAACTGCGTCCGCCGGAGCGGACGCTGCTCAAAAAAAAGCGGCCGAAGCCGCGCTCGCCGAAGCGAGAACAGATACTCCTCGTGGCCGAAGCCCCTTCCCCACCGACGTGAGTCGAGCCTAATCTCTTCAGCGTAAGGCCACAATCGCGCTCCTAGCGGAGAGCGCAGGCGCCGGTGGTGGCACCGCCGCGGCTTGCGACGGCGCGAGTCGGTCGCCCTTCTCTTCAGCGTAATGTCACACATGACGTCACACAGAGGTCAACTAAAGGTCAATGGTGGCACCGCCGCGCCACGGCAAAGGCTGAAAGTGCAAGTAGTAAAGCTTTCGCTTTAAAAATTGGAGGGGGCTTACCTTTGGTTAAGCCTGGTAGGGCGGCGCGCCGCGTCTAAAGAAGGAACGCAGTGCGCCGCGTCTACAGGTCACGCGAGGCTTTCCGGCCGCCGCTGCGCGACAACTCGACTTGGTAGCCCATCTCTCACTCTGGTATGACGTCATGCTATGACGTCACTAGGCATGGCATGACGTCAGAGGTCATTCTAAATCTCACGCGTGGCTACCGGCCGCCGCTGCGCGACGACTCGACTTGGTAGCCCATCTCTCACCCTGGTATGACGTCAGAGGATATTCTAAAGGTCAAACGTGGGTACCGACCGCCGCTACGCGAAAGGCTGTTTATGAGCGTAGTATTGCTTTCGCATTAGTAAGGTTCAACTAGGAGGAGGGCAGAGGTGTGGCTGTGACGTAAGATCATGTGCCTCGCTCGCCGCCGCGCTGCAGCTGCGCAAGCTTCTAGCCGCTGCCTCCCTCACCTTGAGTAACACCTGTGCCACCGCTCGCCGAATCACGTGCTCAGAGTCGAGTGGGACAAAATAAAAAGAAAATTGGCAGGTGCTTCACTCGGCTATGCCAGGATATACGTAGCAAAAGCTAAGTCGCCGTCCATACTGCCGCCTCAATTGTGGTTGCAGCGCACGCGAGCTCTCCTTTTCAATCCTCCGACATGTTATCAGGCATGCGACACAGCTGGCGGAGCGAGCGGAGGCGAGCACAACGACGAGGCAAGCGTGTGACGTCATACCAAACGGCAGCTCCGCAGCAAGGCGCGCGGTGTGACGTCATGCCAGATGGCGCGGCGAGCGCGCGGCGTCCGCCAGCTGCGGCGGTTGCTAGGCAACGGCTCAAGGTCGGTCTCTGCCTCCTCGGAGCACCGCCACAGCGAAATCGCAAGTTCGTGGCCAATGTAGCTTTTGCTATAAAAGTGGCTGTCTGGCAAAGCCTCGCTAGTTTACATCGTGGCTGAACTGTGGGCAAACGATTCGCAATCCAAGGCAAGCAGAGAGGGGTCATCCAGCTGATACAGCTCGGAGACAAGCTGGGTTAGAAAAACGAGGCGTAGCCGAGCTTTTCGCTCAGCCGGGTTGAACCACAGCCAATTTCTGTAGCGAGAGCTACACTAGCCGTATTCTCGCCGCTTTGCTGTGGCCGGTGGCCACACCGCGAGCAGACCCGTTGCCTAGCAACCGTCGCAGCTGGCAGCGCCATCTGGCCTGACGCCAGCGGAGCAGCTCGTGAAACCACGTTGTAACAACAGAGCAGGAGCCGGCGTTTCATTGTATATAGAGGGTGTCCCAGCTAACTTGGACCAAGTTTTACAAAAAAAACTAATCGTTCTTGAGAACTGAAATCGTGTGGAAGTTATTAGTGTTGTAGAGACGAATCAAAGGCGCAAGTCGCCGTCGGGTTTCCATAAATATATTTTGCTGGACGCGCTCAGCCAGGCGGGAACGGGACAGCGTGCCGCCGGCATGCAGTTAAGCAGCCACGAAAATCCAGTCTGCGCGTGCTTGGCAGGCGTGCTGGGGCTGCCGTCGTCTTCTCCGGCCGGACCACGATGGCACGCTACAGGCCCCCACCCCTCCCCCCTCTAGCGATGAAGCCATGGGCGAGTTGTGAATGGCGAAAAGGGGATGGTCTTGGCGCAAATCGTACGCGACGAGGACTGGCACGGTCGGGAGGGAATGCAGTGGCACAGTTTGCGATGACATCGGTGTCAAGGTGAGCAGCTTTAAGGCGGTCAATTGAGATTTTGTCCTCCCGGCCGTTAATAAGCAGGAGAAAGTGCTTAGGAGCGCGCCGGAGCACTTGCTACGGACCATCGTATAGGGTGGCAGTAAGGGCGGGCGTACGGCGTCGTGGCGAACAAAGACGTGAGTGCACCGGTGTAAGTCGGGAGGGGGGGGGGGGGGGGGGGGGGGGCACGTGGACACGACGAGAATACTGGCGCTGACGTGGGGGAACGACAGTGCTCATAGCGCTACGTAGACGGTAGGCGTAATCTGAGACGTCAGCACGCGTGGGTGGCGAGGGCTTGAAGAATTCGCCAGGGACGCGGAGAGTCGTGCCAAACGTTAGCTCTGCTGCACACTGCGAAGTGCGGTGCGGAGACCAAGCAGGACGAAGAGTAGGCGCTCAATCCATGGCGAAGGAAAAGCGGACGC
Organism: Amblyomma mixtum; assembly: GCF_055824585.1. Classification (NCBI taxonomy): domain Eukaryota; kingdom Metazoa; phylum Arthropoda; class Arachnida; order Ixodida; family Ixodidae; genus Amblyomma; species Amblyomma mixtum. Next base: position 78,028,404 of record NC_143018.1, read on the forward strand.
CATAAGTGAAGCTTTCAACTGCCGATGAAAACGCTCGACACCGTTGGAAATCGGGTGGTAAGAGGTCGTCTTGATGTGATTGACGCCGAGAAGCCGAGATAGGTTGGCAAATAAGGTGGAGTCAAATTGACGACCACGATCAATCGTAATGGAGCAAGGGACACCGTAGCGGCTAATCCAGAGTGTGATGAGTGCTCGTGCGATCGACTCCGCCGTTATGTCCAGAAGAGGCACTGCTTCAGGCCATCTCGTGAACCTGTCAATGCAGGTTAACTGGTAGCGGTGGTTCCCGCAAGGAGGAAGGGGACCGACGATGTCGACGTGCAGGTGGCTGAAGCGGGCGTCCGTAAACGGGAACGTGCCAAACGGAGTCGCAGTGTGTCGATGCAATTTGCTTTGCTGACAGCTCAGGCACGTGCGCGACCAGCAGCGAACGTCGACGTTGATGCGAGGCCAGACATAGCGAGCCGTGACAAGGCGCTGTGTTGCGCGAATGCCAGGATGGGATAAAGAATGGAGGGCATCAAAGACGGTTCGTCGGTATGGTGGAAGCAGGTAGGAGCGAGTGCAACCGGTTGACGTATCAGAAACGAGGGAATGGCGCAGTCAGGCAGCAAGACGTCCTCCAACACAGAGAGGTGTCGCGCGTGCGAAACCGTTGCAATTCGGCATCGGCTCGTTGAGCAGCAGCCATAGCCGTGAAGTCAATGATTGGCCGTCCATTGTCCGTCGCATTGACTTCAGCACGAGTAAGAGCGTCGGCAATTATGTTGGACTTGCCGCTTACGTGACGAATGCCGCAGGTAAATTCGGAAATGTATGCTAGCTGCCTGATTTCGCGAGGAGCGTAGGAGGTAATGCTAGATGCCAGCGCGGACGTCAGAGGTTTGTGGACAGTGAGGATATGAAAGGTGCGTCCCTCGAGGAAATGACGAAAATGCTTTACGGCTGAATATACTGCTAGCACCTCGCGGCCGAAGGTGCTGTAGCGGCATTCAGAAGCTTCTTGGAAAAGAAGGCGATTGGCTGCCAAACACCAGCGACGAACTGTTGCAAGACCGCGTCGACAGCAGTGAACGATGCGTCAACCATGACGGAGGTGGGCGCGTCACATTTAGGACGAACCAGGAGCGTCGGGCTGGCAATGGCTGCTTTGATGCCGCTGAAGGCGCGGTCAGCGGCATCGGTGGAAGCAACAAGAGCGGTCTGCTTGCTGTGGCCCGAGAGAAGGTCGTGGAGAGGCTGCAGTATTGCGGCGCCGCAAGGAATGAAGCGCCGATAGTAGTTGGCGAGGCCAAGAAATTCGCGCAGTTGTCGGGTGTTGGTGGGCCGGGGAAACTGACTGATGGCGGTGACACGGGCGGGTAAAGGGCGAATGCCATGGGCGTTGACGCGATGGCCGAGAAAGTCCAACTCTGCAACGCCGAACTCGCTTTTCGGTCCGTTGACAACAAGACAAGCGGCTGAGCCTTGCGAGCACTTTACGCAGATGGAGCTTGTGGGCCTCTGCCGTAGGGCTGAAGGCGAGAATGTCGTGAAGATAGGCAAAGCAGCACGTCAAGCCGCGTAGTACTTGGACAAGAAAACGCTGAAAAGTCTGGGCCGCATTGCGAAGACCGAAAGGCATCCTCAGATATTCAAACATGCCAAAAGGTGTAATAATGGCGGTCTTTTATTTATTTATTTATTTATTTATTTATTTATTTGTTTATTTATTCATTTACTTGTTTATTTATTTATTTATTTGTTTACCCTAAAGACCCAGAAGAGGGCATTACATAGGGGGGGGGAATTATTAAAAGAAAGCACTCATAGCAAATCAACTCATAACAAATGATAGTCAATATACAGAAGGCAGAGTTTGGGTAACATTTGGTTAAGTGCAGAATAACACATTGAAACGGCAAAATTCAACACGTTCAAACAAGTGAGTAAAAATTAGGGCAAAATAAATAACTACAAATACAATGGCACACAAAAGAGGCTCCGGAGCTGTTCAGCACACAAGAAATGGCATAACATAAGCAAAGCAAAACAGGACCGCCAAAAAGTTACGGTCGCCATAACACGGTCTTCGGGATATCCGACGGCTCCACAGGAATCTGATGATGTACCTTCACAAGATCGACTTTGCTGAAGATTGTGCAGCCATGTAGGGCCGATGTAAAGTCCTGGATGTGGGGAATCGGGTAGCGGTCAGGGACTGTGGCCTTGTTGAGGGCCCGGTAATCGCCGCATGGGCGCCAGTCGCCGGTCTTCTTGGGCACCATGTGGAGGGGCGACGCCCAAGGACTGGAGGAGGGGCGGGTGAAGCCGAGCTCTAGCATATGCTCAAATTCTTGTTTGGCGACAGCGAGGCGATCCGGGGCGAGGCGACGTGCGCCAGCTAGCCAACGCGGGAGGCCCAGTCGTCATAATATGATGAGTCACGCTGTGAGCGCCCGTCGCTTGATGGGACGGGGGTCGGAAGACATCTGGATACTCGGCGAGTATGCTGGACCAAGGGTCGGAAACGGTGCTGTGCGCCTGGAGGAGCGTCATGCAGCCGCAAGCGCGTTCTCGGCAAATACGTGGAAGACGAAGGCAAGTAGCTTCGCAACAGAGAGCAAGTCAGCACGGCATAAAGCTAATAAAACGTGTACTTACCCTGGTCACACTGGTTTCCGGCCATTTTCTTGTCTGCAACGAGAAACGCCAGAGAGACCGCCAACACCACACAGTAGCAAATTACCGCGCGCCGTCGAAATTCTCAAATCCAAACTGCCACTCAGGGATCTTGGCATATCATTGGCTGAAAGGTGTCACGTGTGCTTGAAACGATCCAATCAGGGGGGAGGGAAGAGACCTTCTCGGAAGTTCCGAAGCATATATAGAAATGTCGCCTGGGGCCCGTCGCGGCGGTTGGGCGGCTACAGCGTTCGGCTGCCGAAGCCGAGGGCGCGGCATCGAGTCCCGGCCTGGGCGACCGCGTTTAGATGGAGACGAAACGCAAAGGACGCCCGTGTGCTGTCCGATCTTTTATGATCCTCTGTAATTGGTCGCAGTTTTCGGGTTATGTAGCCGTGAAAAACAGGGAAACGACATGAAAAAAAAAAAATTGGAGAACGCTTAAAAACGCGACAGCGTATTGCAGAGCTTCCATGGAGTACACGGAACCCCATCGCCCGTTCGGCGCGACACCTTGCCCGGCTGTTGTACAAATAAACAATTGGTTTTTTAGGAAGGGAAAGGACGCAGTAACAGTCCCACTTGTCTTGGTGGACACCCGGACCACACATGATAAAATTCTTTTTCAGGCAGCCCCCGACGTAGGTCGCCGGTTACCCCGATTATAGGTCGCCGATTCGAATCCCTGATGTAAGATATAGGTTATAACTTACGCATATGCAGCACGAAACGCTGAATCGTATGACACCTTCCGGACCATTCTGCGGCGAACGGTTGGCATAATACGATTTTTTCCGATGCGCGGTGACGACAACTAAAGCTACGGCGCCGAAGGCTCTTCGCCCGAACCAGCTGTATATGCTATTCAGGCAGGGGCTTATTATTTTTATTTCCTTTTCGGTTGCCCCAACCTACCCTTTGTATATGCTATTTCTCCCATCCATTTGCCCATCCCTTCCTGCTACTTCCCAGGGGAGATCAGGGGAGTCTCCCCGGGTCCGCTCCCCCGGCTGTGGGTCGCTGTAGTAGCTTGCCTTCATTGATTTCTTTCCACCTTCGGGTGGAAAAATTACAATTGCCTACAGGCCAATTCGTTCATTTTGATCGGTTTACACCCGCGATACAGTTGTGGTGCGGGAGAGGCTCATTGTGTTATTCATTTAATATGCCTCGAACTACTTCATGTATATGCTGTCGCGTAAAACGAAACGTTACCGAGCATAGTCGCATCGCTTGCTGCCGCCCACGCCAATTCGAGAATCATTACGGACTCCCGAAAAGCATGTGATCATTACTTGGCAGGGGAGATCTCCCCGTTAGCTGCTTGCATTCTAAGACGGACTGCCACTGATCCAACACCGCAAAGAATCTTTTGGGCTCCTGGGCTTACGAGGTAATGAGGCCGCTGACGCGGCTGCCCGAGCGCTTATTCACCGGGCTCCTCATCCCAGCTCTTGTGGCTCGGAGACTAACCAGCCGCTGCTGCGATTCAGGGAAATAATAACGCATCATAGCGACAACCACCGCCTTTTCCCGGCCCCTGCAAAGGGGCTGAGTAAGACGGAGGAGCGAACTTTAAAGCGCCTTCAGACAGGTACTCTACTCTGTCCTGCAATCATTCTAGGACAGAGTAGAGTACCTGTCTGCAGGCGCCTTAAAGTTCGCTCCTCCGTCTTACTCGGCCCCTTTGCAGGGGCCTGGAAAAGGCGGTGGTTGTCGCTATAATGCGTTATTATTAGCCTCACGCCAGCTCTACCCCCCGCCCCACCCCTCCCTAGATAACAAACACGCAACACTGGCGCAGACTACAGACACACACTCTCCCCTCACCCCTTAACCTAGCCCACTATCATCCATCCTTTCCCACTCCTGCTTGCGCCCTATGCCCAGAACCCTTCGCTTCTTCCCTCCACATCCTTTCCCTCTGCCCGGCGGACCCTCCCCCGCGAGACCTAGAGAACCTCCAGACCTGGGAGGACTGGGAGACCCTGCTGCGCTCGGAGGACCCGGCCGTGCAGACCATCGCCACCGGCCGTGCTGCCAGTGCTATGGACCTCAGGAACATAAACACTTGAGTGCAGTGGGGTTGTGCGGGGACCCTGGGGCGTGCCCCGAATTCCTGTGTAAATAAAGTTTTTTTCTCTCTCTCTCTCTCCTGCAATCATTAAACATTACGATCCTAACACGGATGGGCGATGCCCTCACTGTGGGGAGACCTATCTTCCACATGGTGTGGGCATGTACTCAAAATCCCCACCTCCCCCCTTCCCCTACCCCTTCCAGAGAGGCATGGGAGACTGCCCTCCTCAATTGCTCCTCTCTTGAGTCCCAAAGGGCTCTGGTGAAACGGGCGAGAGACGGGGCCTTGTCATGCGGTGTCCCGGACTACGGACGCCGACCATGTAGCGGGGCTACTGTGTGGCTCACAAACTCTATCTCAATTAAAAGTTTTCACCACCACCATCACCTACACAGCAGTTTCCCATGCCGATCGCAGACCCGTAACACGAAGCCTAGTGAGCGGAGGAACAATTAAAAGGGCGCTGAAAGGGGCTCTAATAAAGTTGCTCTATGTCTGGGTTGTTAAAGCAGGCCGCTTCACGAATATCAATTTTTCTTTAATGCACTTTGTAGATGCTATCTGTAGTCAAAATATGAATTTCAGCGTCTTCGCGCATTTTCCTCTCCTCTCGTCACTTTTTGCACACTGGAAAGTCGCTGCTTGGACCAGCTCCACCGCCGCTGGCGGAGCTTCCTGATTCGCCGGAGCTGCGCGACTTATTGGTCGCGGCTACGGTATCTGCCTGAGGTCTTAAAGAATCTACCCAATAGCCGCCTCTCACCTTGTACACGCAGATGCGAGCGACGGAGGAGGGTGCGAGCATGAGAAAGTCGCCGGGGGTGGCTCGCAAACTTTTGCGCGAGATTGTGGGTTCCCTGCTTCGTGCAGAAGTAATTAATTGACTGAGGTGCTCATGACAACACCATGCAGTGATTGAGCGAGTTGATGCGCTCTCCTCGGAAGGTGTTTCTCCTTTAAGATTTGCAGAGCTATCACGGTCGACACCGCTGCCCGAGCGTGTCTCGAGGTACGAGTGGTACGAGCAGAGAGGCAATGAACTTTATTAGCCGAGTGGGAGGGGCGGAGCCGTTCATAACGCTGCAGGTCAACCCCGCAGCATGGCCGAGAGCTTATATGCGCCTGGGCGACCCAGTCAGCCCATTGGACGAGGCTCGGCTCCGAGCTGCGCAGCGCGGTCGCCTAAAGTCCCTAGATCAGCTTTTTTTAGAAAAGCTTATACAGAGACTTTACGGTCGCCCAATGAGCTGGATGGTGTGAGTGTGTGTGTGTGCGGGGGGGGGGGGGGGGAGTTAGATAGTAGGAGATAGAGGATGGTGGGAGATATGTGCGGACTTTACAGAAATGTTTGACTTCGGCTTTCGAGTGTAATAACTTGGGGCTAGGGTTGGAGGAGATGATGGCTAACGCGACGGCTGCCTCCTCGGTAATATAGGAGGAGGCAGTCACGACGGAGGCAGAGAAAGTGGGGCGGCCGTAATTGTTCCGTAACCGCGAGCGCAAAGGCATTTCAGTGGCCATGCTCGACGGAATCCGCTTAGGCCACCTCCTGGTTATTGCCATAGCGCTTGTGTAGAGTCTTCGCCCTTTTGTTGCGAAAGCAACACTACGCTAGTCGCTGAGCCATTTCGCGGAGCTCTGGAAAGGCCAAGCTGCGCATGCGCGAGGAGCGGGTGACGTCACACGGCGCACAGCTGGCGCGCCGGGACCGCCGCCGCCGCCGCCGCGCGCTCTCCATCACCTCGCCGACAGTCTCCCTCTCTCTCTCTATCTCTCTCTCTCCCACTTTGAGGCGCAGTAGCGATTGCGCATCGCCATCTGCGTGGATTGTGGTAGCGGTGGTCCCGGGTTCGAACACCGGACCAGGACGAATTTTTCTTTAACTACGAAGTTTCTGAGAAAGCTGTATAGCTTTCCTTTGTAGCCGTATGGCCGCGCTCGGGTGGATGTCAATGAGTAATTACTCCCTTTTTACAAATCTACTCCACCTTGGGGGTTTCCCCCAAACATTTGGTCATATATTATATGGCTACGCGCAGATGTCGCAATCCTCCAGGTTTCACCAGAGCTAAACCACAGCCAATTTTTCTGGCGTCGACCGGTATGCAAGACAGGGTGCAAGCATGTTACGGTGAACGGGGACGAGTGTCAAGGCATTGTGAACTGAAGGGGAAGGCAGACTTTGGGGGAAAGAGGGACTCGTAGCGGATACCAACATACGGCTGAGGATGTGGCAGCCCGTCGTCGTGTGCGAAAGGCGCTCATATTGGCCCACCTCCTGTAAGCTCGGCGGGAAACCAGGATACTTTATTCATATCCTCCTCACATGCCCTACCTTCCCCCACCCTCCACCCCCAACCACGTCGGAGTTGTACTGGGAGGCTCTCCTGGCCAGCTCTGCTGCTGCTGACCAGCGCCGGATAATTACCGACGCCTTGAAGCGGATACCCCTCCAAATGCTGTCCTTTGCCCTATAAAGACAGCTCCCGAATGGTTACCTCGTGCCATTATAAAAATGGGTGGGGGGGGGGGGTTGCTTCCTTTTGCATTGCTTGGCAATAAATGTTTATACCACCACCACCACCTAAGCGGGTTTCTATGAGTTACGCCGCCGTGCTGGTTGGTTGGTTGCGACTGAGAGAAGGATGAAAAGGAAAAATGCACGGGCCTGCCGACTGGCTCAAGCCGAGCCACCACCACTGCCACGTGCAGATAGAAGAGAGTTGAAAGATAAGAGGAAAGAGAAAAAGAGAGAGTAAAGACGCGCCTTGCAACAACCGCGTCCGCCGAAGCGTACGCTGGCAGAAAAAAATTGGCGGGGGCTTAGCTTTGGTTAAGCCTGGTATGTTGCGAAAGCAAAAGCGCAGCGCCTCCAACAGAAGGAACGCAGTGCGCCGCGTCTACAGGTCACGCGTGGCAACCGACCGCCGCTGCGCGACGACTCAAAACATCTTCGGTATTTTTTTATATTTTGTTGTTGATGTTGTTGCGATTGAGAGAAAGAAAACATAATCTACATCTGGTATGACGTCACAGCGGCAGTAGCGCCACATGTGCGCAGCGCGGCACACACACATCGTAACTGCAGCCGGGTTCTCTGAAGGAGCGAGTTGGTCGCCCATAATCTACAGCCGGTATGACGTCACAGCGGCAGTAGCACCACAGGTGCGCAGCGCGGCAAACACACACCGTAACTGCAGCCGGGGTGTCTGAAGGAGCGAGTTGGTCGCCCATAATCTATAGCCGGTATGACGTCACAGCGGCAGTAGCACCACAGGTGCGCGGCGCGGCGTAACTGCAGCCGGGCTATTTGAAGGAGCGAGTTGGTCGCCCATATTCACTCTGCTAAAGGTCAAACGTAACTGCGGCCGGGTCACGCGAAGGCTTGCAAGTGCGATCAGTATTGCTTTCGCAATAAAAACAGATAAGCGGCCGTAGCCCGAAGGCTGCAACCCGACGCCTCCGCCGTGTTTCTTATCTAGGTGCATACCAGATGTGAGACACCTTCCCCGCCTTCAGGCAAGAGAGGAAGGTGGGAGTGAAAGAAGAAAGAGAGAATGTGGTGCCGTAGAGGGCTTCATAACAATTTCCTTCCCATCTGGGGAGCACATCTAGGTGGATACCAGAACCCCGCCTTCAGGGAAGAGAGGAAGGTGGGAGTGAAAGAAGAAAGAGAGATAGAGGTGCTTTAGAGGGCTCCATAACAATTTCCTTCCCACCTGGGAAGCTTTAATGTGCGCTAACATCGCACAGCAAACAGGCGCCTCTGCGTTTCGTCTCCATCGAAACGTGTCCGCCGCGGCCGGGTTCGAACCCGGCAATCGCCGGGTCGATCAAGAAGGTCTGATTCGGCGAGCAAAACTGGCAGCAGCATCCAGCGGAGCCCTGGACTAAGGGCAACCGACCTTTGAGCAAGATGGACGAAGCCATCTCAAAACCGCCGAACAGAATCTGAATCTAGAGCTAATAAAGTTTTCACTCACTCACTCACTCGAACCCGGCAGCTTCGGCTCATTAGCCGAGCATCTTAACCGCTGAGCCATTTCGGCGGATGGTGTGTGGTGGGATGCTTGCTGGATGAAGGAGGTGTTTTGGCAGTTCCGTCACGGGGGAGGAAAAGGCGAGTCACTTCCATCCCGATTTTTTGGAGAAACCTCCGCTGGAGCCGTAACTCCGTATGCCACCCGCTGTGAGCGTAACTGAAAGATGAATTGACGCTAGCGTCCGTAGTAAAGAACAACATCTAACCGCAAGAAGGTTCTAAAAAGAGAAACAATTCAGGGGAAACCGCCTCTGTCGCTGCCCTCTTCGTCATTGCGCATGCGCCGTTGTTAAACCACCTGAGGATTGCGCATGGGGGCACTGCGCATGCGCAGTGTGCGTGTTGAGTGGGCTTGCGCGTTTACTGATTAAAATTCGCTGACTAATTATCATTAACTAATTACCCAATTGTCATTAACTACGGTTCACACAACTACTACTGTACTATTAACTATCATTACTCACTTTTTCAAACCGCCGTGGTGGCTCAGTGGTTATGGCGCTCGGCTGCTGTCCCGAAAGGCGGGTTCGGTTCTTGCCACGGCGGTCGATTTTTGATGGAGGCGAAATTCTAGAGGCCCGTGTACTGTGCTATGTCAGTGCATGTTAAAGGGACACTGAGGAGAAATTGAAGTTGGCTTGTATCGACAGAATACCAGCTCCTGATTACAAAAACGCCACTCATACTGACAACAAAGCTCTTGTAACGTAGAAAAGAGCAAGAACCAAAATATAGGTATCGCCGCCACAGGCCAAACTCACAAGTACACGCGTGATGACGTCATAGGAAAAAACAGGGTTGCTAGAAACAACGGTTCTAGCAACACTAAGACACGAGAAGCCACGAATCACTGAGGCGCAGCCAATGCATGCGCAAATCTCCTTGACGTCGCCAGATGGCGCCACGTACCCAGCAGTTACGCGCGCGCCTGCAGCATCGGGACCAATCAGCGCCTGCTCACCGGTGCTATGCGGGCTCCCGGTATTCCGCTAACGGTATCAAGGTACATGGTACGCTAAAGGTGTCTATCTGCGAGAACCTCGTTGACGACTTCGAGAACGGGATCCATCGTAACACTGACAAAACGCCGGTGCCAACGTAACCGAAGCGACGGTAGCGATGGCCGCAATATCCGATAGATGCGTTCAACGTGCGGCTGGCAGTAGCTTTCTTTTCGGCTGCTGCTAGGCAGCACTGCTGGCCGCCAGAAATCGCGGAGTCTGCGTTACGTCGTGTGCACGTCATGTTTCACATCACTTAGTCCGGTGTCGTCATAAGAGAATCCCAAGTTTGAATCAGAGCGGCGGGAAAAACTTTTTCTACTATGAATCCAAAAATTTCTTAGAAATAAATGCATCTTTCGCTGCCGGCCAAGTGGCAACAAAGCCATGAAATGCCGAACTACCGGATTTTGCTATAAAAAGTATTAATAGAGCTCTCCTCACTGTCCCTTTAAAGAACCCCAGGTGATGGAAATTTCCGGAGACCTTCACTACGGCGTCCCTCATAGCCTGAGTCGCTTTGGGACGCTAAACCCCTATAAACCCTATAAACTAAACCTGACTTTCCAAGTAACCATTAACCATTCTTACTGTCATGCTGATGATTGACAGGTACCGCGGACGCACGGACGGACGCACACGCTGGCGATTCATGAGCCATAAAAGGCTTTCAATCTAAAAGGTCTCGCTCTCTATCTCACTCGCTATCCCTTTCGAATTTCTGACCCGCGCGGTGTTGGGACTGGGAGTCCAAGCCAGGAAGCGGTCGAGTCGACGGTGAGTCAAAGCACTTTTATGTACAGTATGTACAAGGGCTTTTACATGACACAAGGGCCAAGAGCACCACGGGCTAGCACAAAGAAGGAGGGCGGCCCCGGCGGCGAGCGTAGCTCCGGCGTGATGGCTCTTCTGCTGCCCGTCTGCTGCTCGGGCTCAGCGCGGCTCCGTTTTTATTGCCGCCGGTGTCCGTTGCGGCAGCCAGCAGTTCAAATCCTCCAATCAGGTCACGGCACTGGCCACCGTTCAAATTAGACGAATGGTTGAGAGGCGCCCGGCCGTTGAAGGCTTGCCGACAGGAACGGGCGGCCGGCGAAGCGTCGCAGGTGTTCGAACCGACGGAGAGGAGGGGAAGCAGGAAGGGTCCGCATGGGCGCCGGCGAGGCGGGATGACTCACGCTGCAAGCCGCGACATGTCCGAGAGAGTCTGGGCCTGCTTTGCGCGACGGCGAGCGCGCAGCGCTGGTTTCCAGAGAGGCCAGCCAGCAAAATGTGGGCGCCGGCACAACAGCGGCCATTGCAACGCAACTCCGTCAGTCGCGTTATCGCCTGCTTTGCGGCGCCGGTCATAGACTAGCGTCGTGTTCCTTCATGTGTTAGTGATGTCGGTGCTGCAACAACTACGGTGGTGTTTGGTTTTGTGTTCGTGACCGTAGAAATTGCGATGCAATAACTAAGATGGAGAACTACGCGCAACAAATGATGCGACTCATACAGTGCATTGCCAATAGGAGCCACGGCATGAAAGAGCAGAATCTCCTGCGACTGGTACAGGCATTCGTAGTTAGCCGTATCTCATATGCTGCCCCCTTCCTAGATCTTAAAGTTTCAGAAAAGGAAAAAATAGATGGAATTATCAGGCGGTGAACGAAACAAGCTCTAGGATTGCCCTTCCGTACATCCACTCACCGCCTCCTAGAGCTAGGCATGCATAATACTCTGGAAGAAATGACGGAAGCAGTGAAAACGTCCCAAATCGAACGCTTAGCCGGGACCACAACCGGCAGGGTCATTCTAGACAAACTCCATCTGATTCGAGATAACAGAACAATCGCCAAAGTTTACATGCTCGGAGAAATTCAGGACAACATAATTGTACCCCCATTACCCAGAAATATGCATCATATTCATCACTCAGTGCGCCGGGCCAAACGGGCAGAGGCGCCAGAGAAACGCTTCCACTCCTACAAAGACGAGGACGTGGTCCACGTGGATGCCGCTGAGTATGGTACGAACACGATGACCCTCGCGGTCGTCAAAAATAAACAACTCTTCAAAATAAGTGCCTCCATACTCTCGGGTAACCAAGAGACTGCAGAGGAAGCTGCCATAGCACTGGCCTGTGTAGGCACAAAAGCGAGGTACATCATCAGTGACTCCAAAGTTGCCATACTAAATTTCAGCAGGGGCCGGGTCTTTCCTCTAACGAATACAATTCTATGCCGTCATGTAATAGACCGGAAAATTACACTAGTCTGGACACCAGCACATGCATCCCTGCCTGGTAATGAGACGGGCCACGAATTCGCCCGAGGCTTTTCCTTCCGGGCGGACCCGAGCAAAGTGGTCTTTACAGACAGGGATCGCATGGTGACATACAGATAAATTACACAGCACTATCGTTTGCAACGAGCTAGACTTCCTCCAGCGGATAGATCCTTGTCCAGATACCAAGCCTTCAACTGGCGCCGGTTACAAACTTACACCTTTCCAAACCCGGGCCTCTGGAGTCTTATGTACCTGGGCAATTTTCAGACAAATGCTCAAAGTGCAAACTGCCACCTTGGACCACATACTATGGGAATGTCCTTATGACCCCCCCCCCCCCCCCCCGGTAGGGACGAGGTATAAACACGAAAGACGAATGGGAGACCTTACTACTGAGCTCCGACCCGGTGACTCAGCTACAACTCGTCCGACTGGCCGAAGCCACCGCCTAGAGTCAAGACCTTTCGGCCGTCGTCTAGGCGGGTAGCCCTCTGGCTACCCTCTGTGTGTTGGGCATTAAAAGTTCTATTGCGAAAGCAATACTGCTAGCACTTTTCTGCCGTCGGTGGAGGTCGTTCCTTCGCTCCGGCGCAGCTGCGGCGCACGACCACGTGACAGCGTGACGTCACGACCAGAGGAGAGCAGGTACCCCAACTCGTCTCTTCGGCCGTAGTCGTTCCTTCGCTCGGCGCGGCGGCTACCACGTGACGGCCTCTTCGGCCCGCCGCGTGAGGGCGCTCGCTAGGATAGGATAAACGGGGCGCCGCAGGCGCGCTCCGCTTAGTCATCACTCAGGAGTTGCACAAGGCGTCGCTGGAGCGACGTGCTGCGCGCAAACGCCGACGCCGTGCCGATGAGACAGATGAAGAAAGGCAAGAGCGATTGGCTATGCAACGCGCCTATGCCGCAGAATGGCGAGCCCGGCGGCGTTCTACAAGTTAGTGAGCGAAAGTAGTTTCATGGACACTCTGAATGCCAAACCACCAGCAGAGCCAAGCGCAGCCAGGGAGCCATTGCTTTCGCAATCACTCAGGCTTAACCAGAGCTAAGCCACAGCCAATTTTTTGGCGTTGACCACGCTTTACACTCCGCTCATTTTAAGGAAGGGAATTTCGCATAAAGGGCTCCCTGGGTGAGTGGACGCCTTAATCGCGCTTATACCTGTAGGTACAGTCTTTGTCAAAAGTAACCAGGCTGCACGTTTTTTTTTTCTCAGTCGTATATTAAAGCTATTATGCCAGCCCTCAAGCTCTAAATCTCTGTATGGTAAGAAGAACCCCTGTTGTAACCCTCAAAGAACTTTTTGATCTTTAAAGAAGCCGTGAGGGCTCTGTTATACGAATGAGAAGCAAACCATGGAGCCTGGTTACTTTCGACAAAGACTGTACGCGGGGGGATGAGAGTGGTGGTGGTGGTGAAAAACTTTAATACTCAAAGAGAGTTCGGGGGTGAGAAAACCCCGCTACATGGTCGGCATCCTTAGTCCGGGACACTGCACGACGAGGCCCCGTCTCGCACCCGCTTTACTAGAGCCCTTTGGGACTCCAGTGTAGAGCAGTTGAGGAGGGCAGTCTCCCATGCCTCTCGGGTGGAGGTGGGGGAACGGGGAAGGTGAGGATTCTGAGTACATGCCCACACCATGTGAAATATGTTTCAGGTCTTTCCACAGTTCGGGCAGCGCCCATCTATGTTCGGATCAAAATGTTTTGCTATGGCAGGACAGAGAAGAGTTCCTGTCTGCAGGCGCCGCAGAGTTCGCTCCTTCTCCTTACTAAGCCCCTTGGCAGGTGCCGGGTAGAGGCGGTGGCAGTCGCAGTAATGAATTGAGATTTCGCGGAACCGCAGAAGCGGTTTATGAGCTTCTGAGCCAGGAGAGCTAGGATGAGGAGCCCGGTGTGTGAGCGCTCGGGTGGCCGCATCAGCGGCCTCATTTCCTTGTAGACCCTGGTGGCCAGGAGCTCAGATTACGTTTGTGCGAGTTGGATCGGCGGGAGCCCGTATTAGAGTTTGGGAGGCAAGAGGTGATATTTCTCCTGCAAGATAATGTTCACAGGCCTGGCGAGAGTCTGTGATTACCGTTCATGATTTTGGATCGGCGGCAGCGAGAGCTATTGCGACTTCCTCCGCTCTTGTTGAATTTGGGGCCAGAAAAGATAGCCCATCGACATTCATTCCCCGGTGGACTACGGCAGCCGTGAAGAATTCCGTGGGCGACGGCTCTGTGATGTTCACGTAGTAGACGCCCTCTTTATATCCATATTGCCTCTCAAGCGTGCGAACCCGCGCTTGTTTTCTGCCTTCATGTGAAGTCATGTCCATGTTACGCGGGAGCGGAGCGACCCAGAGCATGTGGCGCCACAGCACCGGGATGTTCTCCGTCCCCACTGGCATGCATGTGTGTTGGATGTGTAAGCGGTTTAGCAGGCAGCGCCCAGGAACCGTCTGCGATAGCCGCGTATATTGGTTCACGAGGTGGGCCTCCCGCAACTCCTGATAGGAGTTTACCACTCCCAACGCCTTCAGTTTGGCGTTGGAGGTAGCCACCGGAAGGTCCAGTGCTCGCTTTGTTGCCTTCCTGATGATGGCAACAATGCGCTCGTCTTCTTGTTTGGTGAGAAATGTGTGCTGCATGCGTTAGCGCTGACAACGGTGAGCGAACTCTCGCGATCAACCATTAACTGCCACCTGCCAGGGTGACAGAGTGGATGGGGACTTTAGTGTGGATATAAAGACAAACAGGAATTTCTTGCCACTTATGCGGGAGAACATCCCGTTCCTCTCGCTCGTAACGCCTCCTACGGCTGTCACAACCTCGCGAAATACTTGCGCAGACCTTGTCTTTGAGGCGTTGGTGCAGCAAGTCGAGCATATACCCATTTCTCCGTCCACAAAGCTTCCTTCATGACAATCAAGAACTGTTAGTGGAGCGTTTCTTGAAGAAGCAATGCGTTTGAAAAATAACAAGTTGTCTGTAATTCTACAAACATGTCTTGCTCGAATTCTTTGCCTCAACCTATCGAAAAGCTGAAACAGCTGATGAGCTGAGCTCAAATTTCGCATTAGGAAGTAACGTAATCGTCGGCTATTTTTTCGCAATTATTTACAGTTGTAAGGCACATCATACATGCATTAAATTGCGTGCACCCACTGTGCACGAACAGATCCTTCTGTATTATGTGAACAATATGCACAAATGATCGCACATGTGTTGCGTGAATGGTGCATGAAATGATGTAATTAAAATGTCAGCTGCGCCGTTTGGGGTAAACTTAACACTTCCGGTGCGTCGACACACATCATCCGCATTGTACGGAAGCCACCACCGCTAGCTGCCACCGCTAGTGCGAGTCACCACCGCTAGCTGCCACGTGCAGATAGAGAGCGCTAAAAGATAAGAGTGAAAGAGTGAAAGAATGAAAAGACGTGCGTCGCAACAACCGCGTCCACCGAAGCGAAGACGCTGGCTGAAACAACAGATACCCCTATAGTACCCCTCCAAGATGGGTTTCATGTAATGGCTTGCGCCGTAAAAGTAGCCAAGACAGTAGGGCGGATAAGGAAAAGTTTAAATATAACCACACGATATATATTTAAAGCTTTACGGAGTCGTTGTGCACACAAGAGCTTTTTGAATGTGAGGCACGAAGCAAGTGTAGTATATCGAATCATGACGCTAGATAGTGATGTGATATGTGAGACAGATACTGTGCGATTTCCTTTCCTCAAAAACCAATTCCTCATTCGCGGTGGCCGACTCTGATACATCTTTGGACGCCGACGACTAAGCATATTACCCGGTCATTCAAAAACGTTCCTCCCATCCCCCACAGATGTGTCGAAGGCAGTAGGGCGTCGCTTCTTTGCCACTTCTTTAAAGGTCGAGGGGTCCAGCAGGCTGTTG